>NW_028145511.1:777500-1152500 GCF_977016875.1 Pavona decussata | reverse complement strand
TTGTGTGTTATTGTGATGTTAAAAGCTCTTTCAAAAAGTACAGGCCATAAAAATCAAATCGCTTTGTGGACGAACTCGTGAATTGAACATATGAATGAAATGATATTTCGGATTAGGCCGAAATTGGTTCTTTACTTTTCATACCTAGAGTATGAGCGGCAGTTGTTCGTTAATGTAGCAAAGAAACACCGCTGTGGGCGTCCTAATCAGCGTTCAATAGATCCGCGTCGTCACTCTTATGTGTATTTTTTTCAACCCTTGGACAGTATTGCTCGGTTGGTGTCGTGACAGGTCCTCGGCCTTGTAATCTGTATATCCCGGGATCAACTCCCGAAGGGAACATATTCTGTATTCATACTTTACCGCATTTACCGTACTGAAAACAACATTAACCGTAATGTAGCGTTCTCCATCCCAGTATTTAAAAATCCATATAAAGTCCGCACTTCGGTTAATCGTTCGAGAGGTTGTGCAATTCATCGAATTGATTGAGATTCTCAAAATCCCCAATATCCTCTTTTCGGCGGTCGAGTGTTGTTTAGGCTATTTCTCCAATGACGTGTATTTTAATTGAAGGAGGAGAGAAACTTAAGCGAGCCGTGAGAGTACCCCATATTTGCTGAAAATTTACAGCCCGTGGAGCGATCGATGGAACGCCCGAGCTAGAGACATTTTCTTACCTTACGATACTCGTTCATTGCGCATGCGCAATTCGCGAGTTAAAAACGATTAAGAAACGTGGGTACTGCTTATATCAAATTCAGATAAAAACAACTGTTATAAGATAAGAGATAAGTATAATTTGTAGTTAGTAAAACTCTAACACCCTTTACCGCTAATGCATGTTACATCAGATTTCAAAGTTTTATATTCAGCCAGTTTTTGTAGCAGATCTCCATGAAACTTAACAGGTTTGTTAGCTTTAGCTAGTTTAGCGATTCCTGTTCTTCTTTTTCTTTAAGGGCTGTGGAATTAAAAAAAAAAAACCTCCGACGCCCTCAGCTGAGATAGCGCACGTAAAATGAATAGTTAGTCGAGAAGCACGTGTGAAATGCAGAACTTTTCTTCAAGAACATTGTCCTCTAATATAGCAGCAAACCAGAAAGTAGTTCATTTGTTTTGAAACTCTCCGATTAGTTTCCACGATCGCCTTTTTACTTGGGCGGGGCCCAAGGTATAAAATAGGATTTCTTGGTAAGTCTCAAATGGCCAATAGGGGTCTGCTGCGCGTGCGCTGAGTGCGGGCTCGACTGGGCTTGTCTGTCGATGGATCGCGAATGTGACAAAGTTTAAGTTGTCGCTCTGTTAAATGGTATGGTTGCGTAGTAATATTCATAAACTTCGCAGGTACATGTAATATTTTTGATATGCAAGAAAGTGTTTCCGAGTGGCGGTGTTAATTTCATGGAAGTAAAGGATGATTTCAGTCGTTGCGAAATGTGGTACGTCAGGAGCTTCTGGGTGCTGTGTGATTCAACCAAGTTATCGGTGGACGAAATCAAAAAATCTACAGTGTTAAATGCGGAAATGTGAGCATTAAGTGGCGACTTGAAACCGTAAGGGGAATAATTTAATGCCTTTGTTTTGGTGGCAGAGATGAATGACCACATGATTATGTTTATACTTCATTTTTCGCTCGCTGTTTTCAGTTCCTCAGAGGTGAATCTCACGTTTGCTCTCTAAAAACAGCGAGCGAGCAGGTAGCAGTCGGATATGGAATGAAAGGGACGCCTTTGCTTGTTTTTGGAGAATTGAAGCTAGTTATACCGCAGTGAGGGATACTTATAACACAAGCGTTATAGTAAGTTAAAAAAAACGAATGAATTTGTGAGAAAATGCGATCGAAGCGTGATTTTTGTAGTGATAACGACCAAGACACTCTTTGTTTATTTACCTTGTGGTTTGAGGCGGCATCTCATTGGTGACTAAATGATGGTTTTTGCGTTGCCGTTTTGCTGAAAAGGCGCGACTGAGTTAAAGCGACAAATGTCGTCTAATACGCTCATTCCACATACAAATACACACGCCGTTCGCGGTAGACCCACACCAAAAGATGTTGAGCGTTTTCGGGACGGGTTGGTGCGCGAACTCAAAGAAAAAGAAAGAGATATTCAATGCTCCAAATGAACTAATGGACACATTGTCAACAAACCAAAATGGAAAGCAGTTGCTCCACTTTCGTACCCCTTGTGGTAAATGTAGTGATTTTTCTGATTGTTTTAAATTATTCATCTATACTCGTTTTTTATATATAATCGTGTAGTTTGGCACGTTTCACAAGTAGGATGTTCGCGATTGTGCATGATCAGCAAAATCTGTTGCAATTGTGTTGGATGATGATAGTCATGTGTCGGAGAAAACTATAAAGGTTACTGTACCTAGTCTACCAAAGGAAAAAGGTGTTCCAGTGAAAATAAACGTAACTGAATTGAGATCTCCTCAAGGGAATTTATTTTTTTTGCAAAAATAATCGTGTTGGATTTCCCAGGTGTACGTTTCGACGCGATCGTGCGTCCAGATCGTGTTACCAGTGAAAAAGCTGAACCATCTGTCTCAAAAAGCCCAGGAAATAAGGGTATTTGGGTGGAGAGGTATTCGCACAAAACTCCCTTGTCGCCAAAACTCATCATTATCTTAGATGCACTTCATGGTTACAAATTCCGACATGTTTAGTAATGTATTATTTTGCTCCTTTGCGTGACATTTTCGGTTGAACTATATATCTCGCAAATACAAAGTGATGCTTTAGACTCTCAGCGAGTCTTTTATCGCTCACCAGTCATCAAAGACTGAACTAACGTGCATGCTCAAATACGCCTAATACAACGACGCCCAAGTATATACGCTCCCACAGCGTCTCGTTTGTGTTTAAAAAAGAAACGAGCCGGCTAATCAAGGCCCAATTTATACGGCGTAGTACGCTGGTGCTGTCACAGTGGATTCTTTTGTTACTGCGCATGCGTTCTGCGCATCACGGGGTGGTCTGATAAACGCGATCTTTTTAAGGACGTCGAATATGAAGGTTCTTTCGGTCACTGTGCGGGAAAAGTAGATCTTCCCAGGGGGGTGTTAGATTCCAAAAAGAAGATTGGGGATAACCACGCATTTTTCAGAGATATTTGGTAAAAAATAAAGTGGCATTATTGTTGTGTATTTTAAAACATTTTAGAATTATTGTTTGTCTCCAATTTTGTTTTTGGATTCCAATAGCCGTTGCTGCGATCTGGCCACGCGGTTTTTACCTCAAGGATGCCGTATGCTGTAATCAAACGAGATTTAGTAGAGGAGGAAAGGGTCACGTGACGTGTCCGTGTCCACATTGTTGGTCATGAAAACCACAATGAATTGTCACGCGATGTTTTAATGAGGATTTACAGGCCATTTCCGAGTTGCTGTGAACCTCATTATGAAAGCGAGGCTAAGCGAAAGCTTTTAATATTAAAATTAGTTATGTTTGCATATGAATGGAAACTTTGCACTTAGCCTCGCTTTCATAATGAGGTTTACAGCAATTCATTACCGCCAACATGGCGTACGCTCATCGACTCCCAGATATACTCTGATTTTGCCTATTTGAGTTTTATTTTAGTCTTTATTTTTAACGAGAATTCGTGTGTTTGCCGATTCACAAAACTAATCATTAGTTGTAGAAGCCTTATAAGTTTGTATTTATTTGCTCCAAAGTAACCACGCAGTAGTATTCAGTAGATAAGTTGCTGCTCTAATAGGTTTTTTATGCCATATTCCAGCTTGTCCAATTATTTTTTCGCTGGCAATTGCAAAATGAGGCCTGTAAAGTCTTCCAGAAGCACTTACTCTGTCTTGGCGGACGAACAGCACTCAGACTCGTGGAAATCGCTTGTTTTGTGGATAACCTTAAAAAGGATTCGCCATCTTGCAATTGCTTATTGGTGCCTTTTTTCAGCTTGCCCAATCATTTTTTTCGCTGACAATTGCAAAATGAGGCCTTCCAAGTCTTTCACAACTACATAATCTGGCTTGGCAGACAAACAGCACTCAGGCTCGTGGAAATTGCTTGTTTTGTGGATAACTTTAAAAAAGGATTTGCCATCCTGCAATCACTTTCTGGTGTCATTTTCCAGCTTGTCCAATCATTCTTTTTCCTTACTCTTTTTGCAAAATGGGCCTTCGAAGTCTTCCACGACTACGTAATCTGGCTTGGCACTCAGGCACTCAGGCTCGTGGAAATTGTTTTTCTTGTAGAAAACCTAAAAAAAAGGATTCGCCATTTTGCAATTGTCCTCTCTTGGCATGCAACTTTTTAGTATCATTTTGTACTTGAGACAAAAATCGAAACTTTTGATATTATTTAGCAAATTTGGGGTTGTTTTAAGTAAATAATTCTATCTGGTGAAAAGAATTCTTTCAGTTTCCATGCTTTAATAAATAATTAACTCTTTCAGTCGAAAAAGAAAATACGCGTCTAAATAGTTTTAGAAACCATTGTTTATAGCTTTGTAATTACCAAATGTTTACAATTTACGAACCGTAAACAACACATTTGGCGTGGGAGGCGCCATTCGTTTTGTATTGCTCTGAGAGGTCAGGTTGACTAACTTGTCTCACTTTTTTTTCCCCTAAAAAAAGCCAAAATAATATTGTGGTGAAAAGTCAATTACGTTTATTGGAAAAAAAGACAAAGAAAGGGAACTATAACGAGTCACGAATTAAACGACGTTAATTTTGTCTTTTCGCCCGAGAAAATTGTTTTTTATCGTGAACTTTGGTCGACAAATGTATTGAAATGGATTTCACGGGAACAAAGCGGAACAAGTGTAATCACGTGATCTCATGTTGCCAATTAAAACGATTGAGCAGAAACATAGGGCGATATGTTATCTTGAAAATAAAGCATTATAACTTTAGTCTGCCGTACGTGCAAAAATTGGTGCCAGTGAGGGTTATTTGGTGTGTAAAAGATCGCGCCATTGATTTTGCATATTATAGTTTCCGATTTTGCTCGCTTTTTCGCCAAATTAGGCAAAAGACGCCAAAATGTTTATCTAAATGTAATGCATCTTGTGGAGACCATAAACCCAAACATCTTCAGTCGACACTTGCTTTATTAACTTTCGCTTCGGAAATTTAAAGATATTTTAAAGTTCATGAGCAAAATCACCTTACAGAGACAATTTCTGCGACGTTTTAATTACAAACGAAACTGGATTGTAAGTTTTAATCGTACGTGATGCATATCTCATTTTGCCGTATTTTTACTCGCTTATTAAAACATGTGAAACAGCACATGTCCACATTCTTAGTTTATAAAAAACTGTCCTTCATTCTTTATATTATTAAATTGATCTGTAAAATTAATAAGACGGCGAGCTTTGGAGCATATTCAACTTTGATCTCGAACACGATATTTGCCTAAATGTGTACTGAGACTTTTAATTTTTAAGCCCTCTCGATCCTTGATTTTTGAGAATCATTCTTTGGAAAAGAAAGACTACCTAAGACGCTTGTACTGTTTTAAGCTTGATAATGAAAGGAAATCCGTCTCAAATCCTTTCCTTTTATTATATCAATTCTGTTGCCACAAAATAAACTAAGTGAGCTTTAGATGAACTCTTGTCGGATCGACGGAACGCGTTCAACAAATAAAGCAAAAGAATGTCTATGTGCGTAAGAGTTGAACGTGTGCGGTTAGTAATTTGCATTTTGATATTTTTCTCTCGCTTTGGCGTCCTTTATTTTATTTGGTTGGTTTGTGACCGAGATATAAAATTAGCCAATATCAGATATTGTGTCATAAATCCTTTTTATTAAGTCTTCCTTTGTGCGTAATTAACTAGGCACGTCGCAACTTACGCCAGGAACTTTCGGATTGTTTCACACATATTTTTAAACTGCCGTCAAAAAGCGAGAACGTTTTCCGTTGTATATCGGATGGTACACATGCTTTCTCGGGATAGAAATGAAACTATTGGGATTATATTTTTGCTCTGTTTGAATGATACGTTATTTTGCTAATGGAAAATTTAAAAAACTCGGCAAACACTCTAGTCGACGTTAAAGAGTATGAATAAAGAACATATGCTTAAAACGATAAAGAGATATCAAAGGTCCTCATAATATCAGCTGCTTTTAAAAGGGGAACAATCACACGAAAGTTTTCGGGTTGAGTTCCTTGATTGCCAAGTGTAACAAAATTTTATCGGATTCAACGCGTTTGAAACTGTAAAGTTTGTTTTCTGTCCCTCCGTTCCGATTTAAAAATTATCGCGCGCGTCAGGCCTTTGTCACATTTACGCAGTTTTCTTGAAGCGGAAGTTTTTGTTAATAATTCATGTTGTTGACTCAATGACTTTACATGTATGTGCTTGCGATGCACAGTATGCACGTTTTCTGTAATAAGACAATTTTCATTGACAGCAAACAGGAAAACTGTCTCGCTCGCATTAAGGTGTTGTTGCCTGGTTCGCAAACTGAACGTAATTGCGGGAGAAAAATGTTCCTCATGGTTATGCTTTAGTAAAAGAGGAAGAAGTTAAGTACAATTCGCCGGCAGTAGAACTTTGTACACTTTGTACTTGCAAGGGTACATGGATCTTATTGCCCAACTTAAAATAAATCGTTTTTTTTTTTTTTTGAATACTGTCGCTTTAAGTTCGTGGGTGGGTGAGTGCGTGCGTGCGTGCGTGCCTACGAATGTGTATTTTGTTGGCTTTAGATCCGCAATTAGAGAGTGAAAACTTATGAACCACTTACGTGGACGTAAAAATGAACCGCGGTCGACTTTTTGACTTTGCGCAAGCACATCAAACCTTGCTTCTTTGTTTCATGTCAGTGGTTAAATTCACGCCCGTAAGCACGCAAAAATTAGGCGACAGTAGGTCGGACGAGTAACTTGTTACCAATGTGCAATATCGTAACAAAAATACTGATATCTTTTGAAAGACCAGCATTTTCGTCAACCGTGCTATCTACCTTTTTATCGACCGCTAAATGATCCATTATCTTTCGATGTCACTTACGATGCTTCCTTATTAATCTTGTGACGACGAGTTTTTCCACTGAAGTGTACAGCTCAACGGTGGACGTGTACCATTGCAATATTGCCCCGTTCGCTGTATGGAGTTTTTTTCCGCTCTCGTCTTCTTTCGTTCAATAAACGTACACATTGAATAGGCATAATTAAAGTGTCAGCAGTCTTCTGTCAGTTCATTAGCAAATAAAAACTCCAGCAGAGTAAATAAGCACACCAAGGAATTTTTTTTTTTTTTTTTTTTTTTTTTTTTTTGATGCGACACAAGGGCTTAGTCCTTCTAACAAGTCACATTGGAGGGTCAAAATTTCGTCTTTGGTGCTTTTCACCTATTTGTCGTTTTTCATAGGGCAATATTATTTCAATAGTCTGGTTGACATTTAAATATATATTGACTTTCAAAATAGAGTCTTTTATGAAACTCTTTCCCCTATTGTTTAGAATTCACCGTTTGCTATTAGTCTCTGCTTTTTATGCAGTTATGCTCGCCTCTTGTTGATTTCATGAATTGACCAATCAGCGAGTCGATCAATCAAAGTATAAACGAACCAGTCACTTTCCTTGCTCCCTCGCGTCGGTTGCATTTGAACACTGAAGTGGCTTCCTCTGACTGAAGCGTGTTTGATGAAAAGCAATTTATTTAAACCGCTCTTTGTCAGAAATGTTTGAAATGTTCGTCATCGTACTTTTATCTTTAAATGCATGTATTCAACTCGTCACTTAAGAAACACAGCTAATGGGAAAATATTCAGAAAAATTAGCAAGCTTTACACTTGGCTTCCGCATCGAAGTTTCAATTTCCGTGGTTATAAGTCAACGGATTGTCTGTTTTAGCCAAAGCAATATATTCCAGTCCATTTTATCGATTTTTTAACACTTTACCATTCGGGAAGATCTCTATCGTTTTATCTTGCGTGATCGATCGTCAATATAGTTGTTTTATATTACACGGGCATTTAAAGTAATTGCCTTTATCTACATACGCTGTTATATGGCGAAAGATGTTTGTTGAAATAACCGGCTGTTAATATGTACGAAAACGAGTCTGGCCTTGTCTCATTAGTGCTAATTGAAAGGTTAGCAGTATTAACTTTGTAGCAGACCACACAGGCAATAAGCAAAATTATTTTTTAACTGCTTTTTTCCTGGAATTCCTTAAAAATAAATAAATAAATAAATACATAAATAAATAAAAACGATGCAAAAGGATACCTCGTAATGTTCATTCCCTGTTGATATTTTAGCCTGTTTTTAAATGATGGTTGTCTTTTTTAAAATCGTTAAACATATAAAAGGCGATATATTTAACCCGTTCGTGTGGTTTTCCTTTTAGAATAAAACGAAGAAAGTTAGATTTTTAGGAAAAGTTTTGTTGCTGTTCAATTTTGTAAACCATATCCGCACTATCGCATTTGTGAAAGTCTAACCAACCGTTTTCCCCGTTTCTAACAACTTCTTCCAAAGCCGTATTTTCTCTGTTCCTAGCCATAGCCTTTCCTTCCATCTTATTTCTCCGTCGTTTCTGCATCCTGCCATCTTCTGTGGTTGATATATCGTGCTGTTGTTTTGACAGTCATCCTAGCAGTCTTAACTTCGTTATTCATACGCCCAGTAAAGCTCGCGGACTGAACTAATTATCACATCAAACGGGAGAATATTGTAATTTCCCACTTTCGTGCTGCCTGTCTTGGGCTGTACTAATTTAATAACACACTGGAAGCTGTAAACGCGTACTTTCGTTCGCTTGCAGTCCCTTTAAATGATTGAGACGTACTTGAACGTTAGTCAGAACTGCGAACAGGTTGTGTTTGATTAAAATCAATTGTTTCACAGCTAACATAGAGGGCATTTGTAATTGGCAAGAGAGATATCATTGGCGGGGTAAACAATGGGACGCAGCAGGCCTTTATGTAAAAATTTGCTGTGCAAGAAAAATAGGAGTTTTCAGTGCGATCCCGGGCATTAACTATTAAAATCGGGCTTCTCTTTGACCCATGTAGGATGCGATATTCGACGGGATGATGTTGAAGTTTGTACGATGTCCGAATCACTCACTTTTCTGTCCTTACGAGGGAAGGAAACTTGGCGTCAGGAAGTTCCTGAGGGTGTTCCAAAAGCCGAGGTATGTGTATCGTCGAGGATGGCTAAATGACTTAAGTACCTTCGCGAACATAATCACAGGACGCCTCCTTCGGTTTCAAGCTGTCTTGCTTGGTAACATTTACTCGCTAAAGATTAATCGGTGTCCAAACTCGGTTACTAAGTTAGAGCTGAAAGCGGCCACTGTTTTCGGTTCGTTGACGGCGAGTCAGTGTTGCCAGCAACGATGAGCTTATCTTTGCTCCTTACTACACTATAAACACAAGTTTTAAAAGCAGATTTGTAAACACGATAAGATACGCAAAATGGAACTGCATTACGAAAACAGTCAGCACATTATTTTCATTCACACCAGCTAAACAGTTTAATGACTTGGTAAGCCATGATTCAAACTTTGCGAAGTCACTTATAAACCTCTGTTGAAGTTTAATTATTTTGCGTTTACTTGTGAAGTCTCCTACGCGTTGCGCAAATGAATGTCGGAGGATACGCTAGCTCTTTACGCTTAATTGTGGCATGAAATAACCCGCGAAAACGCACTGATGTAAATTATGAAATTGCGGCGAAGAAAATTGGAGTTTTTTGGGGCAGCGTTTTGCATATTTATGTTAAAAATTTGCACCTCTAGGTAAAAAGTACTACATTTTCCACCTGTTTTTGTTCGTTGAAATTGATTTCGTCTGTACACGTAAAAATTCCTCCTCGCAATGTTGTTTTCATCCAAAAAGTACGTTCACTGTTTTTAGGAATCAGCCGACTTTTTACTTTTCAAGCTTGTTAATCATCTTTAAGTGAAATGTTTGAAAACGATGCGAAGTTTGTACTTGTTTTGAGTTTTCCTAGCGGTGGGTAGACCGATGCGTTGTATTGGCGCATAATGCGCTCGGTAATAAGATGAACGACGAAAGCCAACTAATGAATCAATATTACAATGCTGAATAATCAAAGGAGAAAATTTAAGCGGCGGAATTTTTTAATCGCACTCTCTTTAGCTTGGTAAGCTTGAAATAACAACCTCAAAGTTGATTTTCTAAAGTTTACCGTGAATGATAACCTTGTGTTGTGGGTATTGTTACTAGTGAAGTGATTATTTTCTTGACACGTGATTCTCAAAATATTCCAATTTTTTTATTTTTCCTTTTATTTTATGCAAAGCACGATAAATTTGAAACTTTTTCGGCGTTTCGTCAAGCGCGTTTCAAAACGTTTCGTTTCAAGATAGCTAGTTCGATTTCGACAATTTTGACCTCGCAACAGGCGACACTTATTTGCCTCGATCGCCCTGCCAAGATCTTGCCAAGAATTGAATATGTTGTGAATCGATCGCTTCGAAATCATATAACGCATTGGCGTTAAACTCAAGCCGAGGGCAGGCCGCAAAAATTCGATGTTTGGAGAGGCGAAATTTATGCCGGCCAGTTTCTTGTGGGAAAAGCAGCGTTGTTATAACCTAACCAATCACCTTGCTAATGGCATCAGTGACGTTCAAGCCAGAGTATCCCAGTATGCACAGGGTGCGAGCAAACGACAAACCAGGTGGCGGAGGATTTTTAATGAAGCCGTGTTTATCCGTGTCATCGTCATGGCGAATTGTTGTTTTCTCACCAGTTTTTGGATTTCCTGAAGGCGCTAAGCGAAAGGAATGCTAGCCGACACACACTGCTTCTCTGCTGGCCACTGACGCGCGAGTTTGACGACTTTGCGGCTGGCGTTGTTCGACTTCTGCCGGCTCTTGTGTTGAGTTATAAAGTGGACTTCAAATGTTATGTCAGTATTGTAGAGCGGCAGGTGGACTAAGAACCAGAAATTCACTTGCAGTTGCACTTCAACAAACATGATAGCCTCGGCGGCTGCCAGAGCACATCATAGATCCGATGAAAAACATTCGAGAGAGGAAGCTTACAGACGCTCTCAGTTAGTTTTAGGTGGCGAGGGGACCGGCGATGCATTCCCAGCCGAAGAGGAGCTATACACACCACTCGCGCCACACTACCTGCTAGTACCGCTTAAGGATTGTGATTACGAAGTGCAGGATGGACAAGTAAGTCGAAAATGAGTTTCACTTGTCTTCGCAATCTCTGCCGCGCGCCCGAAGCGCTTGATTATCAATCAGTCTGGCTCGCAAAGGCCTTGACATAGCCATCTCCGCCGGGGCGGCAGAATCTTCATCCAGCTTGCTGTTAACATTCGCATATAACCTTCACCACAAGGGGCTATCAGCTAGGAGATACTGGGGCTTAGCTTTACTAGGTTTCTACGTCTTGCCGTGGAACAAAATTTGGATGGTTTCGTGTCGAATTTTCGATCGTTCGCTGGTGTTTTTATGCGTGAAAGTCGGCAAGGAAACTTTATACATACATCTTAAGCATGTGTAAATATTTAAATATTATGCGAGTCGAGTTTGTGTGGAGTTGGTATTTTCCTCGAAATTCGCTCGCCGATCCTCTTTTTATCGAAAACAAGGGTCGGAAATTAATGGTATTTTCTTTCTTCGCGGCGGAAGCGTTGAGAGCGTCAACAAAATCAATCGTCTTTACTGGAATTTGATAGTAAAAATTTACGAATTAATTATGACTTCCTCCTTCGCGATTTACCACCGAAAACCGAGGGTTGCTTGCGGAATATTACCGATTAGCTGTTGAAGACTGACAAAATATACCGCGTTTAAATTCTCCGGCTATTGTATCCGACGTGATATCGGACAGTGTTTTCTTTTGGCCATTTATTTCTTTTGTAATTGAGTAACTGGCTAGATATCGATGGCTAGATGGCGATTCAAGCTACACTTTTCCCAGACAACTAGGTCGAATCTTTTTACAAAAATGAATTATGACCGATGTCGATTAATTCGTTTTCTAAATTAAACACCGCTGCGTCAGTGTGCGAGAGCGTAAAATAAATTTTGTCGGCAAATTTCATTTTGTAGTGATTGCTGATTTGAGATGGCAGGCGTACTCGACTATGCGTGAACGTGCCCTTGGAGAGATAAGCACTTTTTTCCGTGTGTTCCTTGGCTTTTCGCGGGCAAACAACACGGGAAATTTAAACATCTTTCCTTCCTTAAATGTCACGAGGCAATAGAAAAGTCAAATAAGGCTCTTTGTTGTCAAAATGTCGAAAGCTTTTTTTTATTTGTGCACTTTGCTTGCTTTGCATTTGTGTATACTTTGGCATTGTGCGCGCGTTTAAAAATATTGCGAATTAGGTTTTCTGATAGTAAAAACTCCGATCGAAGCTTGACAGATGAATCGTTATTAGGAGCTGTACTTTTGCCATTGACAGAAGCCAAATCGCTTTGTCTTTCGTTAGTGTTATTTTTTAATCAAAAGTCATTCTTATTTTTGTTAGTACAGCAAAAAAGACAAGCTCGTCTTTTGACTTTAATTCGTAAAATTACGAATAATAAATTTTTCGTTAAAAATTCGCACACTTGGGAAATTATTGTTGAATATGCGTAGAATTCCTTGGCCACGCTGTAAATAGTCTTAGGCGCGATTCGGAACCGCATTTTCGATGAATATTAATAATTTTTATCAAGAAAATGACAGCCCCTTTAATCTATCGCAAACTAAGCTTTTCGCCTTGATTTAAACGGCGAATGGGATAAAAATAAAACTTTGTGTTTTAATTTTATTGAAAAACGTTGGCGTATTATTTAACAGCAACGCGAAGGAGACATCAAGGTTGAGGTTTTTGCTGAGTTTTAACTTTCGTTTTTCTACATTATTTCGGCATGTTATATTCTTATTCCAGCAACCTGCTTGTCGCATAAATAAAACAAGATTCTTCGGAAGACCGCAAAATGGGGAGGGGTTTGAAAACGACTCGAAGAAGCATCTGACTGCGAACTGAAATTGTTTGGACAGAAAAATCGCGAAAACTCTACCAGCTACATATTGCGACAGGCAATTTTGTTTGGTACACATTCCTCTGAACTCGACTCTATAATTTTTGTACATAACCTGTCACAAACTCTATAATCACGCAGGTACCAGTTGTATTTTAATCGCTTTCTCGATTTCGTAAGAATGAATATTCAAAAGAGCTCGATTCAATTGCTGAGTTGTGAGCGGCTGTGTTTTAAACGGGTTCTATTTAAATTCGGGGCGGCAAAGAGATGGGTCGTCCGCGAATCTCGATGCCACAGTAAATGAAATATTAATAGTGTAAATTTTGCCCTTCAAAGAATTGATTTACATACTTTTAATTATTCATCAAAACCTTTTGTTTGGGCCCCTTTCCCCATTTGTTAAGTTGATAAAATATTTAAATTTCGTTCCCTCGACTAGTGACATGGTAATACCTTGTTTACCTAACTGAAAATTGAAGGCGACTGGAGGATTTCCCATCCTTCGCCAGCTAATTTTGGAGGACAGAAACGCGAGCGGCCAAATTGCTGCCGTTTTTGCTTCTTTTGTGAAATGCGAAGGAGTATCTGTTTTTTATTGCACTGTTTTTGTGGAACATACTTGTCCAATTAGCGCAAAAGTGAACCCCGTGGTCGGACACAGTCGCCAATTTCCAAATCCGTACTTCTAATTTAGAGAACATTACACTAGTGTGCCGATAATTCGATTTCGTTTGCCGGACCGATCGCGGCAATACCTTTTGCTTTGGTTTTAAGATTTAGTTTACGGCGCCATTGTTTGCTTCATTACATTTTCTGTAAGATTAACAGTGGGGTCCTTACGGCCAGTACAAATCTCGATAGTTTCCAGGTTGTTTTAACTTTTATGCCGATCTTAAGTCGTCTCGGACTCTTTTATTTGTAGCCACGGGAGTCTCAAAACACATGACACTCTTGCGACTAGAATAGAAAGTCGCAGCGATGTTATCCCAAAAGTGAGTTTGCGGCTTCACAAGCCAGGGGCTAAGCGTTGTGAAGAAAGCCTTCGACCTCGCGCAGGGCACCCTTGTGTCACATTTAAGCGGATACGCCTTATTTCAATTTCTGAACCGGGTTTTCAATACAGTTATCAGTTCTATTCCTTTAAACAGCGGGCATTTGCTACTGTTTGTGTTCGCTGTTACCTTCCAAGAAAGCTTTGTCCTTGACTAGGCCCAAAACAAAGCCGTGTCTGATAACTGGGTTCCTTTGATAGCAAGCCGCCCCCCTGTCGGTTGCAAATCTAAGGAATGAATAAGAAATCGAGTAATATTTAGATCCCCCGCTGGCTCTCGAAAGTCAACATTGGTTAGACAGCTGTTCGCCTCCTCACGGTACGTTCTTAATCTGCTCAAACTGTTAGGGATATTATGCGGCTAACTCCACGTCGAATTCAGTCCGGCTAAGAATAGTTTTTGTTTTGTGTCACCTAGGCGAATAAACAAACTGTTGTTTTCAAGAATAAGGCGAGAAATCGTCGTAGAGACTTTACGCTTCGACCAAACATCCCGAAGAACCTTTGCTCCTTACAACACGCGCGGTTTTTCCTCAATTTATTATGACGAGACTTGAACTTAATCAGCAAGATGAAATTAAATGAAGCATAGCAGCGCTGCGGGAAAGAAAAAAATATTTTAAAGTGTTTGTGTAAAGTTGATCAACAGTGTCTCATCGACGTTATTTTCGCTCTTCGGCGTGAAATTGTTGGAAAATGACATTTGAAAATTGCTAAGTTTGCGTTTAGGTGCACTCCATTTCCACTGAAGTGACTGTACATAAAAAGACAGAAACAACATGTTCCAATTTAGTTATGCTAAGGAACCGTCATCTAATTTCCTATTAGCTGGGAAAAATGTTTAGCCTTTTGTTCAACTATTCCCATATTTATTAGAAATTAAAAGTAGCACTTGTGTTATTTGGCGAGAATTTTTCAATTACCTTCTTGATTTGCTGCAAGGAGACGCTTACCCACATTCTAATAAGTAAATTCACTTTTTTAATTTAATGGAAGAAATAGACCCTGTTGTTCGCGATACTCGCCACATAATTTTGACTCCCTAATTTTGCGACCCGAGATATGTATCCACCAATCGCATTCAGTCAAAAGAGCGATTACCGCCATCGAGTGAAATTACGTTCCTTTTCGTAAATAAACGCACAGTTTTACTTCCGATTGAAAAGTAGATAGCTTCCGAATTTATGATATGACAAGTGCAAATTGCCTTCGAGTGCTGTTGTGTTCTGGAAAACATTGTTGAATTCACTTTTACTGTAATCGAGAGCTGTTCGATTTCCGCCGCATGTGTGTAAAGTGTATCTTTGCTCGAGGTTTTTCTACTTAATTTTTATCAAAAAGGGCTTATTTTTTCCTTTATTCAAATTGCAAGCTTTCAATAAAAAATGGAATTAGGACAAAGCCCTCTGCCGTTTATCAAGCCACTGAGTTAGTTCTGTCGCTAAAAAGGTCGTTTGTAATATTTGCTTTTGTCTTGTAAAATATCCTTGGCATCGCATTTGTTGTCCAAACGATTTTATTCAGGGTTGAAAACAATAAAAATCGAGTGACATCTGATCCAACACGTGAGCTAAATATGCGTATTTCAAAATATAGAATTTTCCGGATATGTATTAAAAGTTTTGACCAAATTGAAAGCGAATAGATAGAGGGTTCATTCATTTCGCCGCAGGCGTGAATGACTCATGCACTTTTGCGAGATAAATTCTCATTACTCGTCAAAAGTGTTTCTGATTACGTGAACTGAATATTTAGCTTGTTAAACATAATGTGTATTCATATCGCAGTTTTATGGATAATTAATTTATTTTTGTTTCTGTATTTTTTTTTTATTTTTATTTTTCAGACTTTCCTCATCGTTGCTAAAAAGTTCAACAAACAGTATGTGTACCGCTTCCACGCCTCTGACTCCCTGTATATCTTCAGTCCAAGGAATCGGATTCGAAGATTTGTACTTTTTCTAATCACTCATCAATATCCTTTTAATACACACTTTGCAGTTTAAGGCTAGCTATTAAATCAATTTTATTGCTCTTAAAATGAGACGTAGAAATGACCTCTGTGTGAAGTGATGTAAAAAGTGGTTTACTTGCTTACGTAGCTGTTTGTTTATTAACATCGTGTGCTACTATATCTGGTTTTGTTTAATTTTTTAAGATGACTTAACTGACACTGTTTGGTTTATTTTGCCTTTGTAACTCTTCGTAAGACCATGTTTAATTTTTTGTGTTAATCGTTCGCGGTTTGTATACGTACGTGAAGTTACTGTTTTGCGCAGAGTCCTGTACAATTGCTTGCCTACTTTTAGCCACTAATTGTTATAAACTGCTTTTGTTTCTGGCCTACTTTGGATTTCAAACCTTGTACAATTATTTTTAACCCTGCTTGTGTTTATTTTTTGTGCACTATGGTGATCACAGGTCTAGGTAGAATTCACCAGAGCGGATACCCCCAAAAAACAGATAAGAATTCTTCACTCTTGTTTGAGATTTGTGAAGGTGGCGGTATCAACGTTGTTGTTATGGAAACCTGCGGAGGGCGCAATGAGCCTGTACAGACGTGATTATCAATCGGCCTGAGGTTGTCCTAAACTTCTTCGGGATGAAGGGGAAAAAAAATCCGTGACAAAATTAAAAAAAAAAGAGAAGAACTTTAGGAAGTCATTCACAGGGCCATTCACAGACTGAAAAGTTGAACCACCTTGTACAGTACAACAAACAGCACCACAGGAAAGTACTGCTCGGTAGCTTTCATTTGAATGGTCACACTTTAGGATTTCATCCACAGACTCAAAAATTGGAACCACCTTGTACAGCATAATAAATAGCACCACAGGAAAGTACTGCTCAGTAGCTTTGATTTGAATGGTCACACGATAGGATTTCATCCACGAACTCAAAAGTTAGAACCACCTTGTTCAGTACAACAAACAGCACCACAGGAAAGTACTGCTCGATAGCTTTCATTTGAATGGTCACACGTTAGGATTTCGTCCACAGACTCAAAAGTTAGAACCACCTTGTATAGTACAATAAACAGCACCACAGGAAAGTACTGCTCAATAGCTTTCATTTGAATGTTCACACTTTAAGATTTCGTCCACTGACTCAAAAGTTAGAACCACCTTGTACAGTACAACAAATAGCACCACAGGAGAATACTGCTGAGTAGCTTTCATTTGAATGGTGACACTTTAGGATTTCATCTACAGACTGAAAAGCTAGCACCACCTTGTACAGTATAACAAACAGCGTCACAGGAAAGTACTGCTCAGTAGCTTTTGTATGAGTTGTCACACTTTACTGGATTAGTTAAACTTAATTGTTTCATTCGGGCCATCAAAGACTTTCCCTGAAAAATGCCGGTCGAAGGATTAAATGAGATCGTAAATACCCGTCGGTAAATGCAGACTGTTAGTAAATATGTGTACGTAATGGATGTTTTTAAACACATGCTATTGTTGTTCCCTGTTGGTAAGTAACGTTTGGTAAAAATCTATCAGCTGAGCTGTGGCTGTTAGTAATCGCTAACGGCATGGCAGTAATAGTGATTTCTTAGTTTATGTTGTGTTGTTAAATTCCTTGACCATGTCTCACATATTTTGAACTTTTAATTCTTCTGACAATTTTAACAAACTGTGTGTTCCTTGCTATGAGCAATCCGCCCGAAGAGGCCGAGTAAGTATAACCTTTTCAATTTTTTTCTGCTTTTCAGGTCTAAGCAATGAAAATGCTTATTTCCAAATCGATGCTGGTTGGGGTCCGCTAAAAACACACACATTTCTCTAAGCTCAAAATGTCTGCGATTAACATGTCATTGTCTAGAATAAATCTCCTAATAAATCAAAATTAACTGTTATGCGACATTTTTCTTTCTTCAAATCTTGGCTTTTAATATTGTTGTCGTCTCGCGCGCTCTGAAAGAGTAAATTATGGTCTCATAATTGCACCTTAGAGCGGTTTTCAATCGATTGTCGTAAAACCAAAACCAAAGTAATTACCCTGGCCAATCACAACTGGTGCAAACAGCGTAATGAACCAATCAGAATTCAAAACAAATACATGTAACCGGCGCCAAGCGCGGGAAAACACGTGCGAGCAAGGTACAAGGTAGCACGATTGGTTTGGGTTTTACACCTTATTGGCTGAGAAAGTGGCTCGCGTTTTATCAACCAATCACAGAGCGTAGTAATGCAAAACCAAAGCAAAAACGCAATTACATACGACACTCAATTGAAAACCGCTCTAAATTTCTTTGTCTTATGATAATTAACAGTATTTCACCACATGTGCCTAAAACGGCAGAAAGTATGCAACATTCGATGCTTCCCTGGGTCCCTCAAATACAATTTACTTGTTTTACTTCATCTGGCTTTGCTAAAATGGTTTCAGTTAACTTGTTTAGAATAAACCCCCTCATAAATTCACTGCTTCCGTTCGACTTTAACTACGGCCCTTTGCTTCCAATTTAGTTTCGTGTTGTGTTCAGAAAAATATTGATTTATTCCTTAAAACCTCGTGCACGATGTACAAAGTGAAACTGGACGTGAAGGGGCCTTTTTTGTCATACGACAAAGGAATTTGGGGTGTGATTACGAGTGCAGTTTATAGGTGTGATTATGAGACCATGTTGCACTCTTTCAGAGTGCGTGAAACGAGAACAGTGTTAGAAGCCAAGATTTCAGGAACAAAAAATGTCGTATAGTAATTAATTTATTTAGCTAAAAGTTGTTTCACACGGGGATATTATACCATTTCTGAGTTGTTATTTTTTCCGAGCCCGAGACGCGTTGCACAACTCTTCGTTGAATAGTTTCTTTATACTGGTTGCATGTCAAAAGTATGCACGGGCCTTACCTAGTGTAATTTTTGGGCCTGAACATGTTTACATAGTTTCGATAAATAATTGGGTAGTAAAGTAATTTTTTTATTGTCAATAACACGGGTGGTGCTTGCGCAATCTCCCGAGCGAGAGGCTCATGATAAAGTGCTTGACAATAATCCAGTTCGAATTGGAATTTAGGGGTGTTGGTTTTTGAAAAGAAGGGAAAATCGGAGTACCCGGGGAAAAACTTCTCGGAGCAAGGGCGAGAACCAATAACGAACTCAACCCACATATGACGCAAAGTCCGGAAATCGAACCCAGGCCACATTGGTGGGAGGCGAGTGCCCTCACCATTGCGCCATCCCTGCTCCCCTAATAATTTTTTTCTATGGATAAACTAATCAATCCCTCCAATGCAAACAAAAAAAAAGAAGCAGTTTAGCGTAAAATGATATCTAGTTTCTTAACGTTTTCATATAAACGAAGCCATGCATGGTTTGTTAATCTGTTAGAGCTTATCTGCCATTGTCCTTACTGGTCCCATTTTATAAGCTAATAGTAAATAAAGGGGTACTGTCACGGGCATTTTCCTGTATGTTGGTCAAAGCTGATCAAATATTTAACAAAGAACCACTTCTCAAACTTGAAATTGCTCTTAGAGGAGGAAAATGTGAAATAATTTCCCCGAGGAAGAATTAACTATAATCAGTTTTTGACGATTTCTGCAGACTAAACAGACAGAACTTGAAAAAAATTGGCCAACTTTTTAAATTTTTAATCCATTTCCATTCTAGCCATCCGCAGCCAAAGATGATTGATTCTAGTTTCTGTGCACTAGTAGGACAATTGTTAACAAAACTGGACTGTTGTTTTAATGTTTCCATCAATACAAATAAGCTTTTTGGCTTTTCAAAGTGACACTAAAAATAGCTGGCACTGCCCCTTTAACAAGCAGGCCAGGACTTTTGCGATAAACAGTGGAGATAGGGAATCTTAACTGGCTGTTGTCGATCATGGTGGCTTTGTTTTCATGAAGGCACAAGAAACTGGTTATTATTTATTTATCTCTTTTCAGCAGTCCTTTTTGAATTACGTCCCACGCGTTTTAAAAATTGCTTTGATGTCACGCCGAGGAAATACGCTCAACCAACCTTAAATTACGTGGGCGTTAGTTTCCATGGCAACAGAGTTGTTTGGCAATCATGGCCTTGTCTTTTTTTATACCAGTGTGATTAACAAATTGAGAGCAAGTTTAATGGTTATTATACCGGGCGATGAGTGATCAACACTTATTATCTCCTTACTATGTTGCTATGTTGTCATGCAGGCGTGAGATGAGAATCAAGGATTTGATCAATTAGGGCATGTTGTCGTGGTGAACCACCAAATCGGATAAAAGCTTAGCTACATGTTAGATAGTTCAACATAATGTTTAGTCTCAGAGTAGATGTTGTTTTGGTGACATGTCTTATATCTCATCCGGCTTTCTTTCTCTCACGCACCTTTGGTCATTTCGTGTCTCCTGGCGTAATATCTTTCAACTAAACTGAACTGGTCGATATCCGAGGTTATTGTTCAACACATTGTTACACTGCCCAAATATGGTCATGGCACATTGAATATTCGTCGTCCGTAGTCAACAGATATCCTTTGATATACAAAATTTCGTGTGTCGGGGAGAAAAATGGCAAAACTAATAAAGATCGTCTCCAGCTTTTGTGCAATAAAACTGTGCTTTGTTATCAATGTGTTGAATAAAACAATTATCCTGCTCAATCTTGCGGAATACCCCCTGAATTTAGCCAACTCCTCGTCGGCAAAGTATCAGGCGATATTCCCCGCGATTTCGCAGGATAATTTGTTAAATATCCCACCTTTGATAGCGCGAAAGCGTACGAAAACTGCCTCGCGAGGCTTCCGTGCGCGCCGCGCGTTTCCTCGCGGGGGTAATTTTCAGCGCGCGCGCGCGTAGTTCACTCCCTTTACTATCCTTAAGGAAAATTAGGGACCACTCGTAGTGTAGTAATTTAGGAAATATTTGTTGCCGTTTTGACCAAAACGCAGCAAATTCCCGGTAACGATACCCCATAAGCATTTACATAGTGGTAGCGAATTTTGTTTCTGATCGTTACATTTTAGGCTTTAAATATAGTTGTTTAATTATCCAGAATAATTAAAGATAGTTATCACTTGAGTTTAGACTAATCTTATTTCTCTTTTTTTTTGTTTCTTAGATTTGTGTTCGCAGCGATTTACACAGCTGAAATGTTTCTTAAGATCATAGGCCGTGGGTTTGCTCTTCATAAATATGCTTATCTTAGAAATGCGTGGAATTGGTTAGATTTTCTTGTAGTTATTTTAGGGTAAGTGAACTTCTTTCCCAGTTTCATACTCAAACTGCAAATTAACATTTTCTTTCTTTTGAAAATTTAAGACCTGAAGAGTTGGAACCACCTTTTGTACCGTTATAAAACAGTACCACAGATAATTCCTGCTCAATAGTTTTTCACGACAAACTCAAAAGTAATAATCACTTTTACAGCTTAATGAACAGCACCACAGGAAAGTACTGCTCAGTAACGTTTATTTGAAGGGTCACAATTTAGGATTTCATCCACAGACTCAAAAGTCAGAACCACCTTGTACAACATAATAAACAGCACAACAGGAAAGTACTGCTCAGTAGCTTTCATTTGAATGGTCACACTTTAGGATTTCGTTCACAGACTCAAAGTTTGAATCACATTACACGATATCGGGATTGTCTCGAGTTGCAAGTGTTAATTTTCCGTTTTAATACGTGACAAAGTGAGAGGTGTACTCCCCCGCTTTTTTTAAACACGGATTAACGGCACTCTTTTGTGGTTTGTTGGTGAAACCATTAACAAGCTATAGCTTTCATTATTGTTCCTCTTATACCTTTCTAACTGATCAAGTTACGCTTTGCCTTGGAGTGAACACTTTATGTGTGGCTTTGGCCAAAACGTTTGTCTTTTTTCCCTTGACGACCAAGCACATTTTAAACTTAAAGGTTTCTCCGTTGCGGTTATCTTAAGCTAAATAAGCAATTTGGGTGATTTATTATTCATAACGTTTACAGTTCTCACTTTCCTACCCTACGTCATGCATATTCCAGAAAACATTTTTGTATCGACTTGGTGATCCTTGTGTCACGAATCAACATGTTTACTTATGAACGAAAACTGGCGTCATTTTCAGGGCACTGAAAACTTTTAAGGGCTGTGTTTATCGTTTAAAGGTGTTTAAGCGTTTTATGCTTTATAATATGCTAGCGCTCTTGTGTTGAGAGTTGTTGTTAGGTGTTGTTGTTGCTATAGAAACGACAAGCGGTCTGCACGTAAGGTTGTATTTTGGCTATTTTTTTCATTATTATTGTTTAGAAAAAAAAAATGAATAACTGGAACACCATTCTCAGAAAGAACACAAGTATTTCCGTCCGAGTTTACCAAAAAAGTCCTAAAATCTAGCCATTTCCTTTTTCGATTAAACTGTAGTTTTGTTTATTCTGCTGTTGGGGGCGAAATTAACCCAATATTCCAGTAGAAGAGATCCCAACAGAACAAAATTACCGTCTATTACAAGTGTTTCTTATCCGAAATAACCAACAAAGAACCCAGTGTTCCAGATAAGAGAGGGGTCTCAGAGGAACCTGGCTTCCTGACCCGACAAAATGAATGACAAACGTAAGAAGATTTAGAGAGAACCAGAGCTATTGACCCCTCAAAATTCTTCATTGACTCTGATTTTGAAAGTTATCTAGAACACTGAGAACCCATGCACCCTTAAGTTAATGAACAATCTACAAGCTGCGTGTTGCACATTGTGATGTAACTCGCCACGTTGCAGAGGACTGTAGCTCTCTCTTGTAAGTCACAACGCAATGTTTCTTTGCGTGGGATGCTTCAAAAAGGAAGTGTTTGCGCGAGGCTGCATTGAAATGGCTCTTGTACAACGTGCG
The DNA here is from genome assembly GCF_977016875.1 of Pavona decussata. Taxonomy (NCBI): domain Eukaryota; kingdom Metazoa; phylum Cnidaria; class Anthozoa; order Scleractinia; family Agariciidae; genus Pavona; species Pavona decussata. The sequence goes on along the minus strand of NW_028145511.1, from coordinate 1,129,687 downwards.
TCCACTGGTGCCTACCGGTTTGCCGCGCAAAGCAAGCCTGTTTTCAAGTGGGCATTCCCAAAGCTAACGTTGACTTGGGTTATCGTTTGGCCTGGCGTTCAAACGTTCCTGCAATTTCCGGCAAAGGCGAAGCGTTGTAACTTACACGATAAATTTCCTCGTTGATAAGCACCTTTGAAACTCACTTTTTTTTCTTTGCAGTTATATAACAATGCTTCCTGGCGTAGAAAATTTATCAGGAATTCGAACTTTCAGAGTTCTTAGAGCTTTGAGAACAATATCAGCTGTTAAAGGTAAGTTTAGTCAGCAAGTCTGTGGGGATGCGCAGAAATTAAGCGATCGCGACAAAATTTCACGTTCTCTGCTTACACTGACAATGATTTTCTACACAATGTGGTTGTTCCTGGTTCCTAACGAAGTTGTACAAAATCCCACGAGTTAAAAATCCTAGCTGTATTACACAGCTTTATGCTGAACGATTGGAACGCTCCCGCCCTCAAGAATCTGTGGTGGCACTTTTGGCAAGTGCCCGTTACCCCTTTGTCACGAGACTAGCATATTAGTGACCAGACAGCTGCGGTTGGCCACTCTCCTTGGAAAAGGCAAATCCGAAGCCAAACCAGCCGCGGTTAGGGCTATTCACCTGAAAGCTGCATGGCCGAATGCAGGGCTGCAGTCATCCCAACGACGGCATCCCTATAATATTAGGGAGCTTAAGCAACGGCGACGGCGACGGCAACGACAACGCCGCAAAACAGTAGGTTTAACGAGGAAAAACAATCGCTCTGCACGTGCGTTTTACATTTTGGTACATTTCTTTGCCGTCCTCTGCAAAACAACAACGTGAAATATAAGGTTTTGTGGAGAACGTGAACGCACGACGGTGAATTTTTCATTTTCTGTCATAACTTGTACGCCACTCCTACCAATTTGGTTCCTGGATAGTTCGCCATTTTTGTAAAAGTTCAGCCAGTTGAAATAATCGCGAAGTAGCACAAATGAATTAAAGATATATTTTCAGGTGACGTTTTCGTTGCCGTTGCCGTTGTCGTTGCTTTATAAGCTCCCTAATGTATGTTTTTTCCTGCGCTAACGTTGTTGTTATTTTTGTTTTTGCAGGGTTAAAAGCCATGGTAAACACGCTATTGAAATCCATCAGAATGCTTTCTGATGTTCTTATACTTACTACCTTCTTTCTATGCGTCTTTGCTCTTATTGGACTGCAATTATTCGTGGGTATTATGCAGTGGAAATGTGTCCGAAACCCGCCTGACGGATGGCCCCAAGATCACGATGATTTTCTTAAGTATTTACAAGATGATGGTAAGTGCATACTGTATACACACGTGTTACACATATATTCAAAATCATTTATTCTTCACGGGTATATTATGAACTCAGAACATGACCAGCTCCCAGTTGGCTTGATAGCTCAGTTGGTAGAGCACTGCACCGGCATCGCAGAGGCCATGGGTTCAAATCCCGTTCAAGCCTGAATTTTTTTTTTCAGGTTTTTCACAACAGTTTGGTTGCGTAGATAACTGCGAGAATATTTTCTTCTATTTAAACTTTCTTTGAATTTACTTGGACTATTTTACAGCCCGTAGTTGCTGTTTCTCCCGCAATCGACCGCTCTCGAGGTTCGGAAAGCTGGTTGTTTGTTTGGCCTCGATTGTTCAAAGAGCGTATAACTCTATCCAGTGGATAAATCGTTATCCAGCGGATAAAATTGACTCCAATCAAATCATTTTCCGGTGGATAGCGACTTATCTGCTGGATAAAGTTATCCGCTCTTTGAACAACTGCGATCACGTTTATTGGCGCGGGTGCCCTTCTCTTGAAAATCCCGATCCCTTATTGGGCCGGAAAACAATTTTGCGTGCAAAATGCTCTTAACTAAAAATGCATTCTTGTTGATTATACTCCTGATCGTTCCATGGCATAGTAACTTGAGTTACATGTAAGTGCCGATCTTCATGAGCCGCTATTAAAGCCACAGTCCACAAGATAACAATGTGTTTATTCTTCTTTCAGCTAATCACTATGTTTTCCCGGGCGATGGAGTAGCTGTCTTGTGTGGCAATTCTTCCGTCGCTTTGTAAGTTTCTAATCACTTGTGGAAGCGTTAGTTCCTTAGCTTAGGTCCAGTTCTTTCTGGACTACAGTCAAACCTCCCGTAAGCGACCACCCAAAATGTCAAGCCTAGGTGGTCGCTTACGGGAGGTGGTCGCTTACGAGAGGTAAGACCACAAGGGGTCTAAATTTTGAACTCATTAGCATAAGGTGACTCCAGAGGTTTAGTAGCCACAATAAATTACCTAATACGGCGAAAGGGACAAGTCTATTTCGGGACACCCGGTACGTCCGATTGTGACATTCATGTCCTCTTGAACTATCCAAGAATGAACATGTTATAATGCTAGAAAGGCAAATTGTCCAACTCCTGACAGGAGGCAGATATGAGGACTTTTGTCGCGTATGTGACAAGTGGTTGCTTACGGGAGGTTAAAAACAAAAGAAAATTACAAACCGTCATCTCTTAAAGTGGTCACGGTCGCCTACGAGAGGTGGTCGCTTACAAGAGGTTCCAACTATAGTGATTTGGCTGGGGAAAATTTGGTATTTTGGAAAAGTGGTCGCTCAAGAGAGGTGGTCGCAAGGGAAGTTTCGACTGTATTTTAAAACACTTACAAATACACTGAATCAATAACCGGTGTGCGTGGACATTTTCCCGCGCTCAGAATGAACCCAAAGGCCCGTACATCATTTTCAAATTGGCTGGGATGTTTAGTACCCGGATGTCCGTCAAGGATATTTCGGTTTCAGAATAATGATAGTGCGCCCAGAAGATTATTTGTTTTGGAATTGACTATCCCCGAATTGTGCTGTTCCTAAACTGTGAGGAAAATGCATTATAACGCACTCTTGATTATTTAGCAAATAAATCTCTTCAGCTGGCTGGTATGTCGTAGAATAATGCCTAAAGCTGAAAGATGAACTGAAGAATGAACTGTTAATGGTCATACCATAAGTGGACAAATTATGACCATCTGGGTGAGTTTGCTCCTTTGAAGGACTGTTTGGGGTGACATAAGGCTCTTAGTGCGACTTTACCTACAGTAAAAACCCACGTATAAGAACCTAGTGATTGAAGAACCTACAGGCTGAAGTTGGACATTTTAATACCCAAATATATAAGAACCTATTTAGCCTGGCAAAGAAAAATAGGTTCTTATAAAAAAAAAAACACTCTTATTGTAAGGCCAAAATACTGGATTTTGTTAGAAATTGTGAAATTTTTGAGAAATATACCATGAAAATTATTTGTTTAGTACAGTATGTAGTACAATGAAGAAACTTCAAAATTGAAAATCTTTTAAATACAGAGTATAGAATTTGTAGTACTGTATAAAATTATACTGGTGTAGTCTTGGGACTTGAATCTGTATAGTGCCCTGACTTTTTGTATCACTATGACAAATCCTACAAATAAGAACCTACTAAGAACCTAATCAGCCTGACTTTGGAAAAACTACCCCAAAATATAAGAACCCATTCAGCCTGAACCCCAAAATTCTAGGTTCTTACACGTGGGTTTTTACTGTATTCTTCGTCTGGGATCTTCAGTTGAGTAATTTATTTTTACTTTTCTTTCTCAGTCAATGTCCTGTGAATTTCACCTGTATGCCTAATACAGGTCCTAATCCTATATCAAAATACATCAGCTACGATAATTTTGGCTGGTCTCTCTTGACCTCTCTACAACTGGTAACAATGGACTACTGGGAAAGCATCTATAACAGCGTGAGTATCTCTTCAGGGTCTTTGAATAATTGAGTCTTTCTAGTCTTCTCGGATGAGGACGATAAACCGTAGGTCCCGTCTCACAACACTTGTTCCTAACAATCTGTGGGACGTTAAGGTTACCGTACACCTTTAGAGGTGTCTCACGTCCAAGCAATGTAGCGCGTCCAGTTTAAACTGTAGATACCTGAATCCTTATATCAAATTAAAGCTTATAGAGCTGGCTATCAAACTAAACCAAGAATTTTGAAATAAAATGAATTGCCGAATTTTTAGCACTGTTTTCTCGAATCAATTTTTTCACTTGGAGGAGACACTTTAAAGAGCTAAAACTCAAAAGGAATTTGTTTGTTTGCCTTCAAATTTGGACAGTAGGTAGTTTAACATATAACCAACAAAAATGTGCCTGCGAATTTTTTAGTTCGAAATATGTTTTCTCCGAGAGCGATTTTTGTACGATCACTCCATATTTTTTTATCCTATTTTGAAAACGTCCTGTAACTTTTCGCTGCGATTGAATATGGCAAAACGCAGACACTTTTTTTCAGCGCGGTGTGTATACATTACCATTACCGTCCTTTCAAAGTTGAAAGGATTAACAAATTACTTTTTAAGCTGTTTTATCGCATCAAGTCTTGTGAAAGGGTATGAATTTTTAACATTCCTTCTTTCAGGTTATTGCGACCAAAGGCCCATGGTATGTTTTTTACTTTCTCTTTGTGATCTTTCTGGGCCCGTTCTACCTGATCAATCTTGTCTTGGCTGTTGTTTCGCTGTCGTACGAGCAAGAAACTGCTGCGCTGCAGGACGAAGGGCTCAGGGTGAGTAAAGTTCTCTTGTATGTTTAACCTTCACACAAGCGTACCTTGGGTGGAGGGAAGTACTTGCTATTCCTGCTCGCAAGTTTGAGCTGTTTTTAGTTGAGCGGTCGCTTTGTTTTTGTTTCACTACGCTCTGTGATTGGTTGGCAAAACTCGCGCCACTTTCTCAACCAATAAGTAGCAAAGCGAAAACCAGTCGTGACTAACTCGCAGGCATTTTCCCGCGCTTGGCGCCTGTTACATGTAATTTTCTTCGAATTCTGATTGGCTCACTGCGCTATTTACGCCTGTTGTGATTGGTTATGGTAATTGCTTTCGTATTAGGACACCCAATTAAAAAAAATGCTCTTTTATACGTTAAAATTTGCACTCTTTAGGGTAAAGTGGCTCTGACTTTTGTGTCTGTGGTTAGAACGCTGGAATATTTGTCCATTCAAATGAAAGCTACGGAGTAGCATCTGGTGCTGTCAGTTATGCTTCAAAGTGGCTCGTACTCTATTTCTTGACACAAGATCTTAATGTAGCGAAAGTGGCTACTTAGCAGTACCTTCAAGTACTCACGTTCACTTTTTCAGATTTGTAAATTATTCTTTTCCTGTTTCTACGCTAGAAAGTGTTTTCACATGTGTAAATTTTTTGAACGAACTTGTCTTTGCTCCGTCAGGCACAAGCCTTTGCCAAGCTCAAAAGGAGCGCGTCCACGTATTCCTTCGACGGCAAAATGGAGCCAGAAGCCCTGTATGAAGAGGACGGGAGAAAGATCGCGGAGCGCGAAGCCTACATAGTGGCTCATCCGGAAGAATCCGAGCACCCGATAGAAAACGAAGAGCCGACAGACCTGACCGTCGAAGTCCCGACAAACCCGAGCTGCTGGAGAAAGACTCAGAAGCACGTGGCTGGGCTGGTGAACTCGTCCGCATTTGAGACTCTTATCACTCTTTGCATTCTGTTCAACACATTGGCAATGGCACTAGAGCATTTTGAGATGGATAAGGATTTTGCGAAGGTGCTTGAAATCTGCAACTTGGTAAGGACATTTTTTTATCTTCATAGAATGTTCCAAAGCTGGGGCGCTCACGAACTTCTACAGCGAATGAGGGGTTACTTTTCAAGTGACTTGTCCGGATCACGTGACATGTCACGTGACTTCTTGATGTTCCCGTATGTCCTTGGATCACGTGACAAGACATACCTGTAGATAACTAAATGATCGTATCCCCCATCCTTCCTGAGCTGTTGCCATGGTTACGGTACTATCTTGAAAGTTCTTGCATTTTGTTGTCTTGACAAAGCTATGGAATCCGGCCAGAACCTCGAAAAATGCTTAAATTTTCTTAAAGGTGCTTGAAACTGGTATCCTGCGCGATAGTGATCTCAATGTTTTCCCGGAAAGTTTTAGTAAACGTATTTGTACCCTTGTCCTCCAATCATCCTCTGGCTACAAACGTTCTCAAGTTACGAGGAGAAATTCTCGCTCCCAAACCCCCCTCCTCCCCGTTAGCCCCTCCGAAGAGCTGTTTGTTTGTTTTGTCGTTGTTTTTGTTTTTTTTTCCGAGTTCTAATTTGCTCTCGGGATATTATTCGTTTCAACGATCAATCAACGTGTGTGTCTGTCGCGCGAAGGCGCGTGGGTTTTTAACTTAAGATCTGGAGCCGGGTGGGGAAGACGGGGGAGTGTCAAGCCTGTGAAGTTTCTCGCGAGTTTGCTTTTTAAATTCTGTGATTCGCTTCTGGCTACGTTACTATTTAAGGAAAACAACAACAACAACAACAACAACAATTTATTATAAGAGAAGTCTTATTACAATACTAGATTCCCACAATTAGCAAGGGCTATTCGAGGTGTTTTTCAGTATGTGATTGGACAGGGGTGATTACCGAAGGAAACCTCCCTAATGTAAGCAATACCTTCGCCTTCAATTTAAAAACAAGTTGATCATTCCTTGCCTCCTTGTATTGTTTAGGTCTTTACTGTAGTCTTCATAATGGAAATGATTCTGAAACTGATCGCGTTTGGCCCTAAAGAGTATTGCAAGAACAACTGGAACTTGTTTGACGGGACAATAGTTGTTCTCAGTGTTTTGGATATGGCGCTAACCTATTCTGGAGCCATCACCGGCGCGGGCTTGAGTGTGCTACGGACGTTCAGGCTGGTAAGTTGATAACTTAGGAACATCGGGGAATCTTCGGAAGTTGTTCAGGATTTTTAGTTTCTCAGAAATCTTTGTTATCTTTTGTTGAAACATTGAAATTATCGCAGTGTGATTTTCGATAAACTTCGGAGGACGTCGGTTAACTTGGTATTCACCGAACATGTACTCAACTCTTAAAAATGACAGCATTGTCGGTTGGTCATCTTGGTTATACCATGAATGAGAAAAAATAACATTCAAAATGGAGCATAAACGTTTTTAAAATCCTTACTTCGTGGAAGGCTTACCACTTGCTTATCAACATAATGCAACCTTGAAGTAGTTGATCACGGTCCTATCGTTAACCAAATCCAAGCGCTTAGAGCAGACTTTGTAAGTGTTTGCTGAAATTTGCGCATCTTTTTCTTGACGAGTTGTGAAAGAAAATAAATCTCTCTGTCTTGCTGGAAGAAAGAATGATAAACAATAACTAAAGTGGCACGGTTTTCTTTTTTCCGACAGCTTCGAGTTCTGAAGCTTGCTCAGTCGTGGAAGACAATGGGTGATCTACTCAACACCATCGGGAGCAGTGTGGGGGCGGTTGGCAACATTACGGTCATTCTCGCAATTATTGTCTACATGTTTGCTGTTGTTGGCATGCAGCTCTTCCAGAAAGCTTACGAGGACGCTTCAGTGTTCAAAGGTGGCGAAATACCGCGGTGGAATTTCAGCGATTTCGGGCACTCCTTCATGGTGATTTTCAGGATATTGTGCGGCAAATGGATCGAACCGCTCTGGTGGACTATGCGGGCAACCAGTCCCGCCGCGATTTTCTTCATCTTGCCCGCGTTCGTTATCGGCAATTTCGTGATTTTGAATCTCTTTCTCGCTCTCTTATTGAACTCGTTCAGCGCCGGAGAAGACGAACAGCCGGAAGACGAAGAAGAGAAGAAGAGAAAGGAGGAGGAGAAGAAAAAGAAGAAAAAGAAAAAGAAGCGTCTGGACGTTCTGGGCTTTATGGGAAAGAACAAGAATCTCTCTGGAAGTAGAAGCAAGGTGGGTCCAGATGAGGACGGAGATGGAACTGACGCAGATGCCAACTCCGGGACTGTTAGCCCAGTTGACGATGAAAGCAAGAAAGAAGCAGCGCTCAGCTTGTCCAACAATCTTAAGAACGGCGAGCAAGAGAATGGGCTTGAGATGGACTTGGTTCACCGTGTGCCTAATGGCCAGACACAACTGGAGAATCACAACGGCTACAAGTACAACTTTGGTAGGTTATCTTGGATTAGTTTCTAGAGCAATCAATAATTATTCGATTAGATGGCGTTAGCATTCTCGTTCTTCATCTATTTTATCTTCGCTGTATTTCCATAACACAACAGTTCCAGGCTTTCAGATTATTGGAGGCGGTGCGAAAAAAATTTGCGATGCAAGCGAATAAATAACTCGCCCCTTTTTCCCCAGTCTCTTCTAGTTTTCCCCAAACGCAATATTTTTCGTTTGCGGGCCGGTTTTTGCTGCTCGCCACAATCGTCGGCTGGAACAGGCTCAGTCGAAACATTGGCGAGCGTGAAAAAATACGAAATCGTCGACAACCTTCAGCCTTTGCAACTTTTGACGAGCGCGGGAAAATATGTAATTGTGGCAAGCCCGGGAAAATTTTAAACATTATGGAAAGAGCGGTAAGACTCCAAACTGGTCGCCAGCGCCTGTAATTGTCCTTTGACCTAACAATTAAAGTTTCCTGTTAATTTTTCCAGATGAAACTCCAGGCAAGCCTGTTGGACGCAACACCAAAATGAATTCTCCTCCATTTGAAAATCGCCACTCTCTTACTACTGCCATTGATCTGGACGAGGCTGCACTGAGAATCCGGGACCTTCCAGACGCCAACAAGAGGCTGCCATGCGTCAACCGCGTCAAAAGTGAGGATAGACTGGGGTCTAGTGAAAATAACCTTAGCAACGGAGATCTGGTTGCCAATGGCTCTGCGCCGGTGGTGATAAATGGCAACTCGCGCATGTCTGCCGGATCGTCACACAGAGATGTCAGTCTAGGTGACATTGAGTCACGCATTCCACCTAGCAGCCCGGGTCACGAATCGAAGCGTGACACAATCGTGACGGTAGAAAGCGGTGACACCACTACGACTGCTACTGGTGTTCGTCCCTGTTGCCCAGCTTTCTGCTACTGCGAGAGTAACTGCTGCGACAACTACAAAGAGTCGTGTATTCGGAGGACCTGGCATGGGCTGCGTTTTTACGTGTGTTCGGTTGTGGAGCATAAGTACTTTGAGTGGTTTATACTGGCTATGATCGTCATCAGTAGTTTGACATTGGTAAGTTTGGTTTTAGTTTACGAATGTTTGGTTTAACAACAGATTTGATAAATAAAAAATAAAATAAATGACTTAATTTAAGTGTCGAAGTATTTCGTACTGTAGTGCTTATTGGGAGCACTGTAAACCAGGCCCCAGTTGTTCAAAGGCCGGATAACTTTATCCGCTGGATAAGGCACTATTCAGGGTCTAAAATATACTTCACGTTAAACGTTGTCCAAGGTTTTCGAACACTCCCAAACTTAACTGTGGTTAGAGTGTGCATATTCGCTTGTACAAGAAGAAATACTGAAATCTTTGCATAGATTGAAACTGTCGGATGGTGACTTATCCACGGGATAAAGTTATCCGGCCTTTGAACAACTGGGTCCTGGCAGTGAAATAAATTTACAAACTGAACATGACATTTGTTAAAAATCCCAACTGGCGGGAGGCAAACCAGTTGGCTATTTACAAAGCGTGGCCTTGGATTTGAAACCGGGGCTACCGTGAAACAAATCCAAGTGGTCAGAGCGGGACTTGAACCCGGGACCTCCGGGTTAGTGGTTAGGCGCCCTAACCACTAGGGCACGCCGCCTCCCATATAAAGGTAACTTATCCATAACTAAAGGTAAATTGGCCACGGTAAAGAGATTCGAGTGCTGACGTTATCCCTTCCCTCCGATGAAGTGCTAACGCTCGAAACCTCAGCACTCGAATCTCTTTACGGTGGCCAGTTTACCTTCAGTTATCAACTCTGATGATAAACCAAACATTCGTTTCTTCTCCCCACCGACGCGGCACCACAGTTTTTTTAGACACTAACCCCCTAATTCTTCACAATATATAAAACTGTGCTCAGTTTTTCAAAAACCCGATAAGCTTAATCCTTGGTTAGCCCAAAACATGAAATGCCAGTCGTCACTAGTACTCGGACCGAGTTAGATCCCAGGCTACACATACAGCAAGTTTATCTTGGATTTTTTTACGTTCGGCATTTAGGCATTTATAATGCCTCTGATTGCAGCACGGTGTGCGAAATCTTTTCAATGACTTGTATAACAAAACCAAGCAAAATGAAAAGCGAAAAACAAAAATTACTTACAAAGTCGCGTATAAATCGTTCTAATCTCGCGCTCATTCCCTCCACAGGTATTTGAAGACATCCATCTGAAAAACAACAAAACGTTGAAACTGGTTCTGAGTTATATGAATTACATCTTTGCGGTCACCTTCACGATTGAAATGCTTCTTAAAATCCTCGGCATGGGGTTCGTGGGCTATTTTTCGAACTTATGGAATTGTCTGGACTCTTTCATTGTGGCGGTAAGTGTTAGTTCGGTGTAGGAATACACCTCACTTTGCATATCATGGTTCCTTCTCCGTCTGTTCCTTCTGAAGAAGGTTTGTAAACAAGCTCATTGGAAGAGAGGGAGGGGAGGGAAGGGGATGTGATCTAATTCCTTTTTTATTCCTGTTTCACCCTTGCAGATTTCTTTGGCGAGTATCACAGGAAACAAGAACCTGCAGTCTTTCAGATCTCTTCGAGCGTTAAGACCTCTCAGAGCCATCTCACGGTTTGAAGGAATGAAGGTAAGGTCTGATTGCTCTTATTTCTTACATCAATTGCCCGCCAATGGCGGATCGGTTTCGATACCAAATGTTTGATTTAATCGATACTTGCCCGTGGTAGTATCGATCCCATTCGATAATGGGGGTCGTTTCTCCATAACTCTCTTCTGGCCCGAAGTGTTAGCGGGACTTTTGAGAAACGGGCCCCCGCTCACTAAACTCTTGATATAAACCTTTATGTTTATATTGTTGTTTCGACATTTCTCTGTATTTTTGACAACATTGAAACGGGAAATGATTTGCATCTTTTACATTGCGCTTAAGAGAGTTTTTCTAGAAGAAATTATGATCTTAATAAGAGTATCTGAACCATTTTAAAAGTACTTGTAGCGGCACAACATTCATTATACGCTTCAGTCAAGTTTGAGCGGAGCTCACGGCTTTTCTCCGCTTGCTCTGTAGATTGTCGTCAATTCCTTGGTGCACGCAGTCCCGGCGATCGTCAATGTGATGCTCGTTTGCCTTATATTCTGGCTCATCTTTAGTATCGTGGGTTATCAGCTGTTCAATGGCAAGTTCTACAGATGCGTTAACATTACAACAATGACAGTGATGGATTACACTGAGGTGGAAAACAAGACAATGTGCAACGAGACTGCTGGCATGCGCTGGATGAATTCCAAGATCAACTTTGACTCCTCGTTTTCAGGATTCTTAGCTCTGTTTCAAGTTGTACGTATTGATATTCTACAAATCTTATTTTCTTAGTTAAAAGCTATGGGCCGTCACGCATTGATCGGTTCCTGTTTGTTGACGTTACTTTATGTATCACCAAGTAAACGCTACCTAAGGAACAATTCCTGTATTGCATTGTTGCCTATGGTGAAAACCGTAACGTAACGTCTTCAATGATAATTATCTCTTTGATCATCGCCACTGAAAACTACCTCATAATTTTAACAACATTTAATGAAATTATTGCGTTGGAGTGTTGAAGTTTAGACTTAAATGTTACATGAAAAATTACCGACAGGGTTAAGCTTTCGAGACTCCGTTCTAGTCATTTTAAATGTCCAAAATCTGTTCAGAAGGAGCGATTTATAATTGTTAACCGTGGGACGTTAAAATAGTATTCTCCCTACTTAGGTTTTCCGTCGCCCCAGGACCCCATCTCAAGTCCCCTGTTTATTCCTTCTCCCAATAGTCCGAATGCGCACCAGTATTCAAATCTGACTCAGTTGTTTCTTGTTTAATTGTAGGCTACTTTAGAAGGCGTTTTTGAAGTAATGCAAGATTCTGTGGATAGCGACGATGTAAGGACACCAGTTGTAGAAATAATATTGATATTTTACGCAAGATTGATAACAAATAACAATAACAATATTAGTAAAAGTCTTAAAAAGTAGATACAGATATCAACCTTCTTTGAAAGATTACTTAAGATAAAAGAAAAAAAGAGAAAAACTCGAAAATATCAGGGAAAAAGTGCTAGCGATTTTACAAAAATAGGTACCTGACGAGTTCATGGGTCTAGGCAGTTAAATGTTTGTGGAGGCATGGAGGGAAATTTGCATGTTTGTCCGGCAGTCAAATGTCGGTTGAAATTTCCTTGTTTGCTCTTATGAATTCGATGGGACTCGCCCACCAACCAGCCGTTTAGTTTACAGTGCTTTTAAAAGTTAATTACGTAAATTACGTATTGAATTGCCCTGTATCTAAATAATGAGTTGTTTTTTTTTTTTTTTTTTTTTTGCATCCTTAGCACTACAAACAGCCACGGTATGAGAGCAGCTTCTACAGCTATTTTTACTACGTGGTCTTCATCATTCTGGGTTCCTTTTTCATTCTAAATCTCTTCATTGGAGTCATCATCGACAACTTCAATCGCCTTAAGCAGCAGGTGAGTCTTACGATTAGAGCGATGTTCCTATGACTTTAAAATGGTTACGCACGAACAAAACCAGGGCCCAGTGGTCCAAAGTCCGATTAAGCTAATCCTGGATTAACGTGAACTTTGATTCGAGTTTAATTACTAATCGGTAAAGATTCTTCCAAAAGATTTTTGGCCCTCAGTTTTGACTTAGACTTTTGTTTACCTTTAGCTTGAAATTAGCCTTTAAAACCACTTTTAAAGTGCGAGCTGAAAACCTCAGTTCACTTTTAATCGTAGATAAGCGTTAATCGGCTTTCGAACAACCCGGCCCAGAACAACAAATGAAATAAAAAATAGCAATTTGATTTGTTTGGGAAACAAAGACTTATGTGCTCGGCTGCTTTTGGTTGGTTTTGATCTGATGTCCGAGAACGTTACAGAAATCAGTCGGTATCACTCTTTGCCATCACCCCTTTGTCAGCAATTCGATTGGCTAATCGAACAATGTTTCTTTAGCGAGAAAACGAACCGGGCTTTGTTTTTGACTGACTGTCTGAACTTTCTGTCTGATTGAATGATCGGCTGACTCACTTGCGTACTCACTGACCAACCAGCTGGCTGCTTCGTTGATTAAATGACTGCTCGCTTGCCTTAGTGCCCGCTTGACTGACTGACTGACTGACTGACTGACTGACTGACTGACTGATTGATTGATTGATTGATTGATTGATTGATTGATTGATTGATTGATCGATCATTCATTCATTGATCATTGACTGACTGACTGACCGACTGCTTGCTTGCTTGATTGATTGATTGATTGATTGATTGATTGATTGATCCATCATTCATTCATTGATCATTGATTGAGCGATTGACTGATTGATTGACTGACTGACTGACCGGCTGACCGACTGCTTGCTTGCTTGATTGATTGATTGATCGATTGATTGATTGATCGATCATTCATTCATTGATCATTGATTGAGTGATTGACTGACTGACCGACTGCTTGCTTGCTTGCTTGCTTGCTTGCTTGCTTGATTGATTGATTGATTGATTGATTGATTGATTGATTGATTGATTGATTGATTGATCGATCGATCGATCGATCGATCGGTCGTTTTAATGTTCTTGCAGTATGAAGACAGTGGCGCCCTTGGAATGTTTTTGACAGCAGGCCAGAGAAGTTGGGTGAACACCATCAAAAAGACTTACTATAGAAAACCGCGGAAACAATTCAAGAGGCCCAAAGTAAGTAAAATTCACCTACTTCACCAATAGTATGAACAGTTTGGGGTCGCGAAAATTCCAGATGCTCAGTATGTCACAGGCATAAAATTACAACGAAAATGCCCGCCTGAAAATGTCCTCTCCATTGCCTTTCGTTTTCTTGATCAGTTATGACGCAGTAATATGACCCCCATTATCAGGCACATTTTGTTGGGACTGAGGTCGTCTTCCTTCTCTTTTTTAATGTTGGTTTACAAGATTTGCTATCAAAATTGCCATAAACAACTTTCAGATGGGTGAGCGGAACTTGGGAACAAGAGTATAAGTGTCTCAAAAATATAGTGTCTTGAATTATAGCTTTTAGCTGAGTGATGAGACTTTTAATTCAGTTTCGCGTTTCGCTTTCTGACTTAAGCCTTTCGCCGTAACTGGTTAAAGTGCATCGTTTTTTTTTTACAATTCTTTGCCGCTCTTGTTTCTCCTTAGAATAAATTCCGTGCGTGGCTGTTCGACTTGATTCTGCAAAAGAAGTTTGAAGTGTTTATCATGTCAGTTATTCTCACGAACATGGTGACGATGATGATGGAACACAACAACCAATCGGAAAGTTTTACTGACGCGCTGAATATCCTTTCTACCAATAAAAAAATCTCAATTAGTATTGCCTTAAGCTTGCCACACACTTGAGGAAAGAGCTGAGCAAACTGCCTTGCGAGGCATCGCGAGGCAATCAGCTCCGCTCAGTGTTTCCTCAAGTGTGCGGTTGATTTTTCGTGAGAATTTCGCCTTGCGAGGCGAAATCTCAAATATCAAACATGACAGATATTTTACTCACGGCCTTGCGAGGCGAAAAACTCACGAAAACTCAACCGCACACGTGATGAAACAACTGAGCTAATCGCCTCGCGGGGCAGTTTGCTCAGCTCTTTCCTCAAGTGTGCGGCACTCCTCAAAATTGTGGTAGCACAAAAGTGTGCGGCGTGCTGCTTGTAACTCTTTCCCATTTTCAGACCAAACTATGTAGTTATGTTTGTTTTCACTATTTATTTTCATGACCCGGGGTCCGTATCTCAAAAAACTGCGAAGTGTTCACGGGACCCAGAAGTTTTTTTGAAGTCCGTTTTCTTTCGCAGGCTTATTTTGCAACAGAACGGGAACGTCAGTTGACAACGGCGCGCGCATCAAGAATGCCCATAAGATAGTCGAATTATACAATGAACTGTGTAAAACTCGCGTTTTGATTGGTCTAGAGGAGTTTGTGATTAGAGTATAGACGCACGGTTGACGTCATCGAGTGGTGTGACCGGCGCACGTGATCAGAGTCTAGAGTCCAGCCAGAGTGACTGGTCAACAAAGTTTTGCAAACTGTTTTTGCGAGTAGCGGACAAACACAGGCAAATTTTCGCAGGAAAGGAAAACTGCCCAATAAAAAATTGGAAAAAGACCGTTGAGAGTGACCTCAACCAGGATAAAAAAACTAGAACTTTGTTGTGACGTGAAAAGGAAGCAAATATTTGTCGAAATATGTCCCCGATAGAAATCCGATAATGGCGAGTAATCGATTACAAATCGCAGTGAAGCGACTAACATGCTAGCGCTGTAATATTTTGGGGTCAGGATTTCCTTCTGGAATAAAGGTTAGTTTTGAAAATATTGTTAGTGAAATTCTTTCGGATTATACTCTAATTTAGACGATCACAATTGCGTGTGTGTAGTAGTCTAAAGCTGAGTTTGCTGGAAAGTTTTTGACTCAGCTCAGGCAACGTGATGCTCGCTCACGAAATGTGTTGAAATGTCTTGGTTATTGTATAAAACAAATAGATTCCATTTTGCCGTGGGTCTGTACTCTGATAACGCACAGAGGACGTCAAAACGTGGTGAGAACATCAGTCACGCTACTCGCCTGCGGCTCGTAGCGTACTTCTTTGTTCTCACCACGTTTTGACGTCATCTGTGCGTTATCAGAGTACAGACGCACAGCAAACTGGAATCTATTTGTTAAATAGACTCGCGTCCAGGCTATTCCGCGCGCTCTCACGTCCTCAAACGACGTTCCCGTTCTGTTGCTAAATCAGCCTGGTGTAGTTTTACGTTCAACTTGACCCAGTTTGTTTCTCAATCTTGTAAAGTTCAACGTTTCTCCTTTATGGGCGGTGCCTACTAATACAGAGGTATTTTTGCGCAGTTTTTGACTACGCGGGAAAAGAAGATCTCAGCAAGGGCTATTGGAATCCAAAAAGAAAACTGGGGGTAACCATGCATTTTTTAGAGATAATTAAGCAACAATATTTCTTAAAAGCGCCCAAAAATAAAGCAATGTATGGCATTTTTTTTCCAAAATTGAAGCTTTATATCTCTGAAAAATGCATGGTTACCCCAATTTTCTTTTTGAATACCAAGAGCACTTGCTAAGTTCTGCTTTCTCCGCATAGCTTTAACCGTGCAAAAATATCCCTGTTTTAGTAGGCATCACCCACAGGAAACCCGAGTATCTTGAGATGCGCAGATCGTATGCGCAGTGACAAAAGTAGGCACCGTCCTTAAGAATTACTAAAATTTAAATTTCTAGTAATGAAAATTGTGCTCGTAAGATAGTTTATTGGGCCCGAAATGTTTGGGAGTTTCGAGAAACGCGATACTGAGCTCTAAACTGGAGGAATATCCATTTTAAGACCTAACTCTTAAACTGATATATATTGTCAGATCAAAACAGGTTAAAAACCATACCCACATGGGGACGCACACACCCATGCAGTTTGTATAACGGAGTCTGACCCTCGCCTTTATATTTTTCATTTATTACTTATTTTAAGTTGTTTATTGAAGGAGTTTTCCTTGACCAGAGCTCGTTTCGCGGGCCATCACGATACCTAAACTACATCTTCACCGGGATCTTCATTATAGAAGCTGTCATTCGGCTTATCGCAATGCGCTTTGACTACTTCAAACTGGGATGGAATGTGTTTGACTTCACTATCGTTGTCTTTTCAATTGTCGGTAAGTCCTGTATGGCGAGTAATCTGTCTTCATTTTTGAGCGGGATTTTAGAACGGCTTTTGACTGAGCGTCGAATGTAATTCGCGTGTGCTTTGGTTTTGCTTTACTTCGCATTTTGATTGGTTGCAAAAGTGCGCGCCACTTTCTCAACCAATGAGAAGGCAGGAATCCGAAACTAATCATGTCTTGCTTGCACGTGTTTTCCCGCGCTTGGCGCCGGCTACATGTATTTGCTTCGAGTTCTGATTGGTCCATGGCGCTGTTTGCGCCTGATGTGATTGGCCAGAGAATTACTTTGTTTTGGTTCTACTATACTCATTTAAAAGTCGCTCTATAGAGTTTCAAAGTTAAGAAGCAAAACAACCGTGTTAATCTGTCGACTTTCGCCATGCACGTAACGCTTAATCTTCATCTTTTTTATATGTTTTGGAGCTTTTTACTATTTCTATTATATAGGTAGTTTTGCATCTTAATTTTAAATATTTGTAAGTTAGCTAAGGTTAATTACGCAGTGTACCTGTGGATATCAGCCTTAAAGCGGACTGAGCTACCCTTTCTAGTGTTTGTTGTTGTTGTTGTTGTTTTTATATATACAGCTGTTTCGACAAAGGTTGTCCAAAAAAAGCGTAACAATGCCAAAGGTAGTCTGGCAAATACCCAATAAATGTCATTAAAAGCTCAGAATTCATATAATCCGCCCTCAAGTCTTTGCTGTACGTTCGAGGCATTATGGATTCTGAGCTTTTATTGACATTTATTAGGTATTTGCCAGACTACCTTTCGGCATTGTCGCGTACGCTTTTACGCTTTTTTTTTTTTTTTGGACAACCTTTGTCGAAACAGCTGTATACAATTATGTTACTGACATTACTCACATTTCACCACAAAAGTAACTTACATTGCACTATTAAAAGGTACCTAGATAACAACCCATCCACACACTCTACTTTTTATTTTTATTTGTAATTAGTTTGAATGCTGCAGTATGAACAGGTAAGCTGAACGAAAAGAAACGAGCGAAGGAAAACAACAACAACAACAACAACAACAACAGAACAACAGCAAAAGAGTAGTGGAAAGCGATTCAAGTGTTTGTTGTTGCTGTTGTTGTTTGCTCGCCTTTTTCAGCCTTGCTAGACGATAATACCCGAAGTTCAGATTGTATCATTAATGGCCTTACTCTTCTCCCTCTTCCTCCGTCTTTAGGCATCATTGTGGAAGACGTTCTACAGAAGGACATGATTTTCTCCCCAGGGCTTCTCCGAGTCGTCAGAGTATTCCGACTCGGGAGATTACTCCGCTTCTTTGAAGGCGCCAAAGGAGTTCGACGGTTGCTGTTTGCGCTTGTCAAGTCACTCCCGGGTCTGGTCAACATCGCCATGCTGTTATGTCTAATTATCTTCATCTATGCCATCATCGGTATGTCGTCGTTCGGTTACGTGAAAAAGACCAACGGAATCACGGACGTGGTGAATTTTGAGACGTTTGGAAACTCCATGCTTCTGTTATTTCGGGTCGGGACTGCCGCGGGATGGAACACGATCCTTGACCCGCTAATGGTGACCCCACCGGATTGCAATACTACATTAAATAATGGTGGTCCCAACGGTGACTGCGGTAACAGAATTCTCGCTGTGTTTTTCTTCGTTAGTTATATCCTCATCATTTTTCTGATCATCATCAACATGTACATAGCTGTTATTTTAGAGAATTTCAACGAGGCGCAACAGCAGGAAGAGATTGGTGTATCGGATGACGATCTAGAGACATTTATTCAAGTCTGGGAGGACTATGATCCTAAAGCCACGCATTATATTCCTCTAAATAAACTCAGTGACTTTTTAGACGCTTTGGAGCCGCCGTTACAGATTCCAAAACCTAATAGACACCTATTTGGCTCGCTACAGGTACCTATAAAGGCGGGCAATCGTATCTATTGTTTAGATCTTATGCAGGCACTTGTCAGGCGGGCCATCGGCGGCTTGGACGGACACGAAGAGGAAGACTTGGCAATGTTGGTGAGCCGTTTAGAAGAGCGGTTCCAGAACATGCGCAAGAAGGAGGAAACGGTCAGCTCGCTTGAAGAGCAGCATAAACACGAGATCAAGGCGGCGGTCAGGATTCAAAAGGCCATAAGGATTTATTTGCTCAAAAAGAGGTTACAAGATTGTACGCGAGGCAGACTGCATACCTATCAGCAACTGAATTCAGAAAAAGGCAAAGGTCATGGATGGATTGAAAAGCAAGTCGAGGATAACACGCTAGCGCATCAGGGGCTTGAGTCGGTGGTCGCCATGTTGTGGTATCAGCAGGCGAAACGGTACGAGGAACAGAGAGCAGAGGCCGCGCTTGAGGCAGGTGAGAACGGAGACCATGAAATTGCAAAGGATGAAAATCTAGAGAATGTCAATAACGAGAAGCCCGCTACACTGACTCTCACTGATCCCGACCGACCTAAATCCTCGCCCAATACCCTTAGTGTGGACTGTTAGCTGAAGAGGGCAGCGAGAGAGTGAAGAATGATTCAACACAAATTGTCACCGTCCTTTTCAATTCTATCCACACTAACTTGTCAGTACGAGCGGTGACCTCGTACGCGATACAATAAGACATGGAAAGCGTTGGAAGAATAAAAAGAGACGGCTAAAAATATTGAGAACAAAGTTGTTAAGCTTTTCGAAGCGCTTGGTTTGCTAGACTGTTTTGCTGGTGAAGGTCCGAGAGCTACTTCGATCAGCATGGTTGAATGAAGCTTATATGCAGTGATATTAAATACCAAGTTATGCCGCTGACACATTTGCGTGGAGGCCTTCAAGAAATGAGACACAGGGACCTTAACACGTTTGGAACAAAATGACGGGGTGCGTAAGAAGCCCGCTTAATATGACGCGCCTGTGAGGAACCCTTCAAAAGTGTGAATCCGCTGTGCGGCAAGCAGTTGTACCGCGACTGCATGTCGTATAATTTTATACGTTAAAAATAACAAAAGGCCAATGCCTATTGTAAATATTACTTTGAAATATTTTTGTTCTTATTTATTAGTGCTTGGCGCGAAACAGTGCCGAATTATCGCACAATTATCGCGGCGTACTTTGACGCTTTCGAAGGTCGCTTCAGGTTGGTAAATTACGGCAAAAAAATTATTCCATTTTAAATTAGCATATTTCTATTAGAACAGCGAAAACACTGCTTTGAGCAATTATCACAGGAAGTTAGAATTTCGCTAGAATTGGATAATTTCTTCTTCACACCGAGAAGTAAATATTTTGGCACAATTATTTCTATCAGCAGCCCAGCTGAAGACAATTAATTGAATTATTTCTCCTAATTAAGAGAAATGGTAGATGTCGCCAGAGGTCCATAACTTGTGATTATCGACTTTTGATTGACTTGCATTCAGTAGAAAGGCAGGGGTCGAAGTAGACAACTAGATTGGCAAGTCAGGATAAATAACAATAAACAATGATTAGACTGCCTCGGTGCTGTAGGTCGATCGTTTTATTATGTTAGTGCATGATATATTTTAAGAGCTGACGAACCAAATAAGACTTCTTTTTGATAGGAAACCAAACTATCTTTTTGCAGTGGACCATATTGTCCGTCATTGACAACATAAAAGTGTAAAATTTTAATGACCTTGTGCAACTTTTTTTTAGGCAACCAAAAAAAGTTGGTCAACTCTTTTCCCTCTCTTTAGAAATGTTTCCCAAAGATAAAAAAAAAACGAAATTGAAAGGAAAAATTAAGAAATCTTAATTGATTTGCGATTTTAATCAAAATTTAATCCTGGATCAGATAGATCGGTTTAACTGGTTTTGAACAAGACAGTCCTGATTCTTTACGAATTACCAACTAAGTTTATTTCAATCGATGTTGGTTGCCTCTGAAAGCAAATATCTTTAAACACAGTACAATAAACATAATTAGGAAGGGCCGTGAAACAAATTTCTGGGATTTTTTCGGTCACTATATTAATAATTCCATTTTGTTCTATTTTGAATTAGTAATTGATTAATTGATATACCGTTGCTATTTTTGTTCTCTTTTGGTACATAAAAGAGTACTTTAGTGCCAGACAAGTCGTAACAGTGTATATACTAAGATTGTACCAAGGTTACGGTAAATTATTGGCCGTTAATACGGTTAGTTGTTCACTGGGTTGACAGGGTGAGAAAGCGAACTCGGACCAGCGGTCTTTTGTATAAGAATCGAAGGGCCGCTCTTGACAATACATTTAATGTACGTTAATGAAAGTTGAATTTCACAGAAATTTATTTAAGATAGCTTTTATACCTTGTTTTAATTTTAGATCTTGATATCTCCACGGACTTATGAAATGCATGTTCCGTAAAAGATTTTATTCACGGTGGAGACAATTGTTTTTGTATTAAAAATAAGCGATTTTTTTTTCTTTTTTAAATTAAAATTAACTCTTTCCTTCCTAAAAATTTAAATCATGCACGCAAACTGGTCAAACGCCTCAAGTATGGCTTATTAACTGTAAACAGTACTCTCCTTAGATCAGTTGTATCGTAGAAAATACCTCAAACTTTTGAATCTGTGGATGAAGTCCTCATGTATGACCATCCAAATGAAAGCTACTGAATAGTGCTTTCCTCTGGTGCTTCTAGTTTGCTCAAATTTTACTCAGTAAAAATATTAGATTGCATGTGTTTTGGGAGGGAAAGTGTTAATTAATGAGCTCGCTATAATAGGACGCTGTCTTCCCTGTGCTATACTTACAAAGTCAAAATTTTACCTTGAATGCGCGAATGCGTCAAAAAAAATTGATTCCGTTATGAGGAAGCACTGGTGGGATTTTTTTGTTCATTTTCACCAAGATTTTTGTAAGTACAAATTTTATACGTCAAAAACCATTAAACTCTGCGAACACATTATCAGCTTCTTACTGACTTTTAATAGGGACCTTCAGATCAAAGTACGAAAACGAGATTGAGTACGAGTACGACTTTCAAATTTTAAATCAGTCACATCCCCAGAACACTCGCTACTTCCCGTCGTTTACCAACAGATACGAAGACCTTAAGAAACAAGATTGGTGTGACATGCGGTTATCTAAACCACGCAAACTAGATTTGAAAAGCCGTGCTCGTAGTTAAATCTGAAGGTCCTTAATGTCTCTCAAGGATCTTCGAGGTAAAAGACAACTTATCAAAAAGAGATTCCCTCAAAGTGACCCTTTTACACAGGTGCCGAATGATTTTGATGGAAATTCCACTAGCTCGGTAACCAGCAACGATTTCAGTTCGATTAAGACGTAATTTAGTGCGATAACCCGGTCATTGTTGAAATAATTTTGAGCGTGGTAATTTCAATAACGGTTTTGCAACAAGGCACACTTTTGCGCCAGATTGAATCAATTTTAAATCATGTTTTGAAAACATCGCGTTGAAATAGCACTAAACTGGCGCGTTGGCGCTTTGTCAAGGGACGCGTTCATCAGCAACATCCAACAAAGCACTGAATGGAAAATATCCCATTCAATGCTAAGCCTGTCATGTTTCTGATTGTCAAACCAAATAAAGTAGAAGAAAACACATGGAATAGAATGAGGGAGGGCCGAGGGAACAGGATAGCGACGACAACGCCACAAAACCATAGGTTTAAGCTTGGTTTACACGTACGACGCAAGCATAAGCATAAGCACAAGCACAAGACACCTACGTGTAAACCGGTGCGACGCAAGCATAAGCACAAGTGCAAGGAAATTAGCTGAAACACAGTGACAAGTTGTCAGCGTACACTCTAGTTACTCATGCGTTGCCATTTGCAAAATGGCGGCAGCAAATTTTTATGCTTCTGCGCTTGCGTATGTCACCTTATGCTTATGCTTATCGCACGTGTAAACATCCTTGTGTTTGTGCTTGTGCTTATGCTTATGCTTGCGTCGTCGTGTAAACCAAGCTTTAATGAGCAAAAACAATCGCTTTGCACGTGCGTTTTACATTTTGGTACATTTTTTTGCCGTCCTCAGCTCTGCAAAACAACAACGTGAAATGACGAAATTCTAGGTTTTTTGGAGAACGTGAACACACGACGGTGAATTTGTCATTTTCTTTCTTAACTTGAACGCTACTCCTACCAATTTGGTTCCTGGATAGCTCGCCGTTTCTCTATAACTACAAGTTGAGCGACTTGAAATAGTCGCGAAGTAACACAAATGAAATAAAGTTATATTTTCAGGTGACGTTTTCGTTGCCGTTGCCGTCGTCGCTGCTTAAGCTCCCTATTTTAACTGCACCAGCTCCTTACTCTACCCATGAGTGTACCGTTTCTGCGCGAACTTGCATCATGATTACCCGCCTTACGGTCGTAGGGATCGGGGAACTTGTCACAAACGTTTCATAGTATTCTTCTTTTAGAAAGAAAGTGAAAGTAATTTGGGAACCTCGCCTCCAAGGTCGTTCTGTATTCAAAATGGCGACGTCGTCTCAAACTGACCTTGGACATCTTATGATGTTTACACAACGTGGTAATCGTAATCCTCAAAGGACCGACAGGGGTGCTTACCATTTACGCAAACCACCCGGATGGAAATTTTCGGCATAAATACGAAATGATGTAGCTTGTCTTAACAGAAGATGGATAACATGCGAAATGTATGAACATCAGCTGTAAATCCCAAAAGGGGTAATAAAAATGAACCACTTTCACCAGAAGCCCATAATTTCAGAAGTACTCCAAATAGAATGATGCGTACCATTTGATTTTCAACTGGAATCTCCGGGTTTTCCATGCAAATGGTAAGCATCCCAGAACCCCATGTTTAGCAGAGAACTGAGCTCCAGTCAGGCAAGGAACAGCATTTTAGGGTTTAGCACCTATCTACAGTATTTAGGGTTAAGTGCTGATTTGAAAACGGTTAGTTTTCATTTATTGTGACAGGTGATAAATACGTCCTGGTTAAAAATTACAATCCTCGGCCTGCAGCTAGTCCGACCTGTTGACGTTCGTAGTGGTTTGTGGATAGAAAGAAATGAGGCAAACCACTCGGGTTCGAGGCTTATACTACTCTGTTTTCAAATAGAAGAAAGATCCTCGCAGTACGCAACTTAAGCAGTTGCGAAAAGAAAACCTGAAAAAAATTCAGGCTTGAACGGGCTTCGAACCCATGACCTCTGCGATGCCGGTGCAGTGCTCTACCAACTGAGCTATCAAGCCAACTGGGAGCTGGTCATATTGTGAGTTCGTAATATGCCCGTGAAGGATGAATAGATGAAGTAAATATATGAAACATATATTTTGAACTGCGGATGAAAGATCAAATAGAAGAAAGATCCTCGCAACTGCTTTTAAGTTGCGTACTAACTGCGAGGATCTTTCTTCTATTTAATCTTTCATCCGCAGTTCAAAATATGTTTCATATATTTACATTCAACTACTCTGCTTTGTTTCCTTTGTTTTCATGCTCAAGTTTGAAATAAGTTTTACTTCAAGTAATTTATTGGTGAATGCCCAAGTTAAGGCCAGTTTGATAGATGGAAACAAGTGTTAACCTTCTAGAAAATAGCAGTTATAATAATAATAATAATAATAATAATAATAATAATAATAATAATAATAATAATAATAATAACTTTATTACTTTCCAAATTCTGGCTTTTCAAAGTAATCGCAATATTCAATAAAGTAAGTAAAATTAAGCAGATTACGTGCATGGCCTTAAATGGAGTTTTGAATTAGCTAAAATTGTCGTTATATTTGTTCATCACCTGCTATTTGGAGACCCTCCTGCTTTGTTCGTTCCTTTTATCTCAATAGGCTGCCTCCTCCTCAGGCGCTTCGTTTCGCATTTTGGTCAAAGGCGAGCGCGAAACGCGAGCGACTGGTGACAAAGCGCGAGGGACCGTCCTTTGCGCGCAGAGAGAGAGACATCTGGGAACGAGGCAGCTCAAGAGGCATAACATTATTAAAGGACAACAAATTGAAAATTCTTGTAACGTTTATTGGCATTTTGCACACCTGATTTTAAATAAACTCCTGAGGCAGTTGTATAAAACTCAACGGCGGACGTAACTGCTGATCAGTCATCGTCCAATATCAACCTACAAATTCTCTTTACTGTCTCCACATACAGTTCATGAGACTGGTTGAGAGAATTTGTTTCAACATCAAGGCATCATATTTTGCTGATCAATTCCTTTATTCTAATAACCTGAATGATTAATCAAGTAGTGAGATTGTAACGAGAAATTAGACCATGATCAGTATTTGGACTTAGAGTGTTAACCTGGTAATTTTGACTGGGCCTAGCCGAGTTACTTCCGACCTTGAATTTTATTCAACTCATTAGTAATTAATATTATCATAAATAATTTTATCATTGGCGCGTTTTTGTTTCAAATAAATTAAATCTTTAGAAAAAACTGTACACATTTCGCAAAATTCTGCTCCGTTCAAGAGAAAAAGTGCTTTACTATAATGTTATTACATTCACAACAGCTGCATGGTAAAATCGTGTGCCAAACTAGGCAGCATGTCCTTTTACAAATAATAAATTATACAAGATCTTATATATTGCTCATCCGTTAAAGGGAATTAAAGTGTCACGGAGATTTTGACATTTTTGGTTAAAATGGTGTAACAATACTGACCTTTGCTTAGTTGCAAAACAATTCTAAAAGATCGAGAGAAAGTCTTGAAAGGAACCAAACTCCTGATCTGTTCTAGCTCGGAACTTGAAAAAAGTTAGCATAACCGCGGAGTCTTTCAAGTTGCAATCCATGCAACCAAGTTTATCTATAGCCAGAGACGATCGGGACAGTTTTAGTACATTGGGTGCTAAAATTATGGCAAAAATGGACCATTTATTTTTAGGTTCTGTAAATAGACGTTTTCAATTGGTATCAGTATTGAAATGACACCCGAAATCTTCGTGACACTTCCCCGTGAAACTCGTACGGATCTGAACTTCTCTGCACGTTCCTTTCGTCGAAAAATGTTTTCAAATGTTAATTACTTACGTAAGGCCATCAAAACTGGCGCCAACACGAAAGAAAGGAATGATGTTCCGCCAAAATTCGTCTGATTTCTCGAGACGTTCGTCTAGCCAACAATACAAGACTTGAAAACCAGCCAACAAATTGTCGTCAATATGAAATACCAACACAATACACGGTATCGATTGTTGTCAGTTTACAATAGATATTGAAAAAACAGTCGTTTTGAATAAATTATATAACAGGAAAAAATTTCCCATCCAAAATATAAATATTATACATAAATATGTTGTTTCGAAATTTATCCTTCGTAATTCAATTCGATCTCTAGGATATTAAATAGTTCAAGTCGTGACTGTTTTGTACAAATAAATATCTATAATATTGTATAAATATATAATATATAATAATAGTAGTCATGTACATTATGTAATGCTAACCTAAATTTTTTTTTTCACAACTATGAAAAGTAACGTAAAAATCTTGCCGCTTTTTGCGAAATCGTCGTATTGTGTGGCTGTTTGACTCTTCCACTACGCTTGAAGCCAAGATACCAATTTGTATCGTGTTTCGACTGAAAGGTTGTATAACCAGAGTTTATTCCTTCAGCGAACAAGCAACGGCTCATTATGTTTCCATGAACCTGTGAAGAAAAAGAAAGCAACCGGGTTAGGTAAAGGTGTGTAAAATACCGGTATTCGAATAACATTTGGGAGTGCTGCGAAAACGGCGTCGAGACATCCACCCACCCTCTTCTGGAAAATACTAAACACAACCGCCATAAAAGAAGACAATGTCTTCACAGGAGGGCGATCTTGGTTAAATGGCTCCCATTGAATAAAGGATGCTGTGGTTCACTTAGGATTTTAACTGTCTTTTCATAGCTTTGGCCAGGCTGGTCACCACATGCTCAAGCCGCCGCCAGTCTGGAAACACGTCGCCATTACTGCAGCCTACTGTGTTGCCAAATGTGGCGGCATTTCTTTGCTCTCTTAAGTAGTTCTTAGCTCTCACCAATTTAGAATGACATAATAGTTTTCATGCTCCGTGGCACGTCACACAATCAAAAGTGCCATTTATCAAATATTAAACGGGAGCACTGCACAAGACACCCAGCAAACGTAGGCATAAGAGCTTGAGCTTGAGCCTTTGGGCTTGCGCAAAACCCTTGAGGCGTAGTGATTCACGGAACTAGCGAGCAGAAACCCGTAGAAATTAAAAGTCAGCCTGTTCTCAAAAAGAACAAGTTGTGCATTTGTAAAATCATAAAGTTCACCACATTCAGTCTGGTATTCTTTATGTTTGTTGTTCTAATGCCTTGAAGGTGGATGGATAAATTTGTAGCCAAGTTGTTAACATTTACATCGGTCGCGTCGCCCTTCGTACGTTTACGGCTGAGCCCCTCTAATATAAACCCGCTCTTTTTAATTCCCCCCGCAACATTAAAGTCACTGAAAGTTGTAAACACACTTTTAAAAGCTTATAGTCAATAGCGCCGGGATACGCGTAAAAAATCGATGCGACACGTGTTCGCCCCCCGCCGTGTTAAGTAAGCGCGAGGAACCCATGCGTTATAGTGGATAAACGAACGGAAGGCTGCGGATTACGTGGGATTACGGCCCAGTAGAACGCCCGCGGCTCTCTCCGCTCTGTCTCCGCCGCTTTGTATAACATGCAAGACTCGAGTAGAGCGATACTAAAGCAAGCTTCAAAGCGAATTTGAGGTTTTCTCATTGAAACAATGTCTAAAAAAGCTAGCGTCATTTTTCAGATGGTTCGAGACGGTGTCCGATCCCCATCCCGGCGGGAGAGAGAATGTACGATCTCAGGACGTCTTACAAATCAGGCAAGCAAAGAATCGCCAAAGGCGAGGGAAAAGCTGCTTAAAAATAACCACGCTAGCCGCACGCCAGCATCCGAGAGTACGCGAGTCCTCCCACTCGTTACGCTTGCTTGGCGGTTATGTAACATTAAAATACCTGCCTCTACAGTAAGATTGCCATCCGAATTCACGCAGAGGTAAGTGTTTTCCTTCACGGATCTTATTCTGACCACAACGGAACCTTTTGAGACACTTGACTCCAACTGTAGCTTAGCTGCGGAAACAACGAATACAACAGGAAAATAAATATTAACCACCTAACGCCTCACTTAGTTCTAACTGATTTTTTTTTGGATGAAGTCTGTCTGGCCAATCAAATCAGTGCAATTGAGCAGTTCTTAAGTTAGTGCAGTCTTCCGATTTCTTGATGCTAGTGAAAGAGCTATTCAGAAAAAGGGGGTTAGTTTCTGAACAAACTGTGATGATACGTCGGTGGGGAGTAGCTGAACGAATATTTGTTTTTATCAGTCAATTCAATTGAGTTGACAAGGTAATTTGGCCATGCACCGTAAAGAGATTCCGCGGCCACGTTTCGAGCGTTAAAGTAGCTAGAGGCCGCGTTGTGTCGCATAGCAACAGCGCTGCAATGCAGCTCAGTCTTTAATGTTTGCCGCAGAACAGCGTGACATGTCGCATATTGCGCCTGTTAGTCTAATCTCTCTAAGCCACTCGTTTAATAGAACTTCCTGCGCCAAGAAAGAAGACAAAAGGTAACAATGAACAAAAGCAAAAGCCTTTTGGGCTGAGCCGGTTAGCTTCGACGTTAACAGGGAAAACACTGTCGTAACAAACCATGGAATGTCGCAAACATTCTTGTCTTTTAAGCCTAGATAATTCTCCGTAAAAGGAGTTAACATACAGTGTAAAACAAAAGGGTGTATGTTTAGAAAGTGTTTGCTTCACCCACAAATATCTGAAATTCCTACAATGCCATTAATGTAAACAACAACAACAGAGCTTTACTTATATTAGCTCAGATAGTGTCAAAAACACTTCTGACAAATTTTCCAGTTGAGAAAAATTTGAGAGGCGAAGAGCAATCAACGGCCTTCACATAAATGGTAATATCATAAGGTTTTTTCCCACGATTGAGAAGTTGAAACCGCACCACGAAAAGTACTGCCCAACAGCCTTCATTTGAATGTGAATTCACACTTTTACATAGTTTTATTCACTGACCATAAAAAGTCGCTACGAGGAATTTAAAGTACCAACACTTCGTCAATTTGGGAATTGCTCCGCTGACTTGAAAACTCGATCCTCGTTCTGATACCCGTCTCGTTGATTATTCTCCTTCACAGGCAGTTCAGAGGGTTCAACCTGCGCTGTGAGGGACAGTTTTGTCCAGAAAAATGCAGGCGCCGAGCATAAACTGATTAGAGCTCGATTACATGACGGCTAATTAATCCCTTGTGTGTCAGTGTTGAAAAGAGTTACTGTCGGACCCCTGCGGCCGCAAAGTTAAAAGCCCCGGTAAACGCAAAGCAAATGGAAATTGCTAGACTAGAATACTATGCGTATTGTGGTGACTGGCCCATTCAAAAGACGTGATTTTCCGATGCAGAAATGTAGAAGAGGATATTGTCCGGTCTGAAACTAAATCGCTGCAATGATTTTCGTGCAAATATTTGCAAATGACACCTTGTATCATTAACAAGATAAACTGTCTTTGGTGTCAATATTTAAAATCCACCTCATTCTTCACATTTGCACATTTGTCGGCAATTGTCGGGACGCCTCCCTCCGACCTTTAATTTTCCGATCTTAGCCGCTTTTGGCGGGAAAAATATCTATTGTTGTCCGCGGCGAAATAGAAGCCCCGGTTTACAGTACAAAGATATTCCGCCGACTTTGTTCAATAATCGGTAAAGTACACGTGTTTCATAACTGACTTAGTAATCGCATAGCTTAGCACACATTGAGCCTTCTATAACACTTGAAAATGTAACACTTAGCTGCCCTAACTAGTCAAGCGATTTGATGTATTCATCATTCTACAGCCAAGTGTATGATTAAGCAGTTTCCGAAATAGAATTGTCGGAGAAGATTAGAGATTTTGAGCAGTCAGTCTCATTTGAACGAGATTAAAGAGCCGTCGGTATCGTTCTTTGAAGACAGTGATACAACGAACGCGGCACCGAGCACTGCTCTTTTCTTTAAACGTTCTGCCAGTTAAAGTGGCGTGTTTCAAAGGTTAAAACGAGTTTTACAAGCGATCTGCTTGATTAAACGAGTTTTTGTTTGTCGAATGCAGGTGTTCATTTTGCGATTCGACATGAAACGACTAATTTTTTTTTGGTTGGAGAATGAGTGATTTGTCAAATCTGCTTGTGTGGTCTAGGTGCAGGTCAGTTTATGGAAACTTGCGATATTAGATTTTGCTGATAAATTTACACATCCGTATCAAGGCAAGATTTGAAATAAACTTACTGCGTTCGTCGTTTTTGACTCCCAGGCTATCCACACGGGATCCTCTAACTCGAACAAATCCGTTTGAATTTGTTGAGTATAACCACACTGCCCGCGTATAAGTTGTCTGTCCTGGTTGTGAATTCTGTAATATTACAGCAGAGAAGTAAAATTAGTTTGATATTGGGGGTTAACTGCCACTATTATTACTCAATAATTGTTTATTTGCTATTGTTTATATGAATAGTCTAGACAATTCAAATTTAGCACGCCAGAGAACCAACCTCCACGATGAATGAATCTGCCCGAATTTGGCCGGATTCCGTTTATCCCACGGGAAATAAGCTATTTATCTTTGTTTCGCACGTGCGATAAGCTGCCGTATTTTGAGTTTTAAAAGTATGTTTTTCGAAAGAATTAAGAACTTTTAATTCATATTGGTCTTCATAATTCCCTTTTATTTCTGTTTAAAAGCATTGCGTGACCTTTAGATCTTCGTTGTAAACATTGAGTCAACTGACGTAATATATTTTGTATTCAAAGCACTTACTAAGATCTTGCCAATGTCCGCGGGAAACGCAAGCGTTCTGGGAAGATAAACATAAAATTGATGAGAAAGCAATTTTACAAAAATTCCCCTGCAAGAAAAAATTTCAACTTAAAAATGTAAGTTAAGCATCACTCCCACGAAATTGTTCTCGTAACTGAGACACGTGAATAGTCTCTTAGACTTATAACACGAAATTGTTATATATTACACCCACCTTGTGAAAATTAGCACGGCAAGCGATAACCAGAGAAAAATAATCGTTCTGTACATCTTGTTTCGATTGTCCTAAATGTAAATCCTTCTTGGGCAAAATAAATAAGTTCTTTCTGCTAGCTGACGATCTCGGCTCAGTTCTGCTCCGCTGGCTTCGTTGAGTGAATGAACAACAACTCTACAAACCGTGTTTATAAGCGACCGCAGAAGTTCGCGGACCGGAATCGCTACTCCACCCAGTATGATAAGTTCTCATAGCGATCTGCTGTCGACACAAAAAGAGGAAAAAAAAGTCCCGCAAGCGATGTCACGTTATCAGAGTGGATGTCATTTCAGCGTTGTCAGCACCGTCTGCTTATTACGTTGCTCCCACTGAGCTGCTTCTCGCCCGCCTTCGCCCGTGAAAAATCGGAAATGACAAGTCGCACGCCGTCAGATTACGTTGGGCAGGCTCGATCGCTTTGCTTTACTGAGCTTTCAAGATTGTCAATGTTGTGGATGACTTTAGTCAGGTGACTGTCATATACCTGCATTCTCTGCATACCTTGTTTTATTTGAGGCTTTGTTTATTTTGACGGTCCATATCGCGAACTGCTTTCAATTCTGTTCGTTTCCGTAATTTCTTCACCGTCCTAAGTACACGGCAGTGGGAGAACCCCGATGATGTCATAGATAAATTAGCGTCTTACGTCGAAGCTTAATAAAGGAACTTGAAAAATAAAAGCTCTGCTCAGAGGTCGAGGGGCCGTGGGAGCTAGGAAATGGACAACTCTGCTCTTATCAGTAGAATGGGGCGACACGGGTTTACTTCCGTTACTGATAAACGAAAACATCGCGTAAACAGAGCGTAGGGTAAAATATAGTTCCAGAACATAAATCTGTACTGAATGTGTCAGTACGATGCTATTTTCAGGAAATCCTGTCAAACGACAAAGTTGTGGCCACCTTTTTACGAAAGCAGCAAATATTGATTGAGATTTTTGTTGTTCACTTCTTTTGCGGAATTACGATTGTCCGTTAAGAGAGGCATAAATAACAGGAAGCGCTTAAAGTCGCCGTCACGCCAGTTGACCTCAACATTTCTGTCTCTTGTCTTACACTGAAAAGGAAAAACTGAAGAAATCATCGGTTATCTTGAAAACCTTTTACTGAAATGCCATAATAGGCCACAACATAACTAAGAAAATTACCGTTGTTTGGCAGTTTGTCAAAATTTACTTTTTCTTGCTTTAAGCTAGCTGACGTCAGTTTTACACTCTCTCATGATCGGTCAGCTCTCAGACAGTTAAAAAAAGAAAACCTGCCTTCGACGTTTCATGCATTTCAGGAAAATTTATATAGCTAGGCTGAAAGCGTCTGGCAAGTAGCAAGATATTTTTGGAACCGCCAAAGTATTATTTTAAATACAACATTACAAGATTCGGAAAAAGGACCGTTCTAGAAATTGCCACATCATTTCAGATTGCATCAGTATAATGACGTTGGGCCGTGTTGATACTGTATTACAAATGTTTCAAAAGGAAATGACCGCGGTTTTACTAGAATCAGTACATAATATAAACAGAGTTTGAAAAAACAACGAGGTGGACTAGTTCGGGCAAGTGTAAACTTGTTTTCTCATTTCGCTGACGTATGTTAATTTAGTGAATGAAAACGCTTAAAGCCAAGTATCAGTGAATCACCAATTGAAATCAGATTATCAAGAGAAAAGCGTGAGTGTGATTAGATTTTATCTTAACATAAAAAGGCTAAGAGCCAGGTCGAAATCTCGATCTTTGTTTTTTCTTTCAGACTTATATTAATCAGGTATTGAATTCCTAGACTTTCAAAAGGTCGCAACAGAAAAGCCGAAAGTTCTTTAAATTAGTATTGTATTGTAAAGTATAATTTAAAAACGTATGGTAATTTTCTTAAGCAAATTGGATGATGAGTTCACCTCACGTATTGTAAAGAAATCTTATTACTTTGGAGATATGAAGACAATTGAAGGATATCGGTCAAAGGAAAGATTGGATATCATAATTGATCGAAAGTAATTTTACTACAATGAATGGCACCGGAAAAGTATTCTTTTTATCCAATAGATTTCAATTATGACAAAGCCTTGCGGCAAACATTGGTTAGAATATTATTAAAGCAAAACAAACTCTTTTTGATGGGAACGTTTTAACAATGATGAGTTCCGGCATTTTCAATTCTCTCTGCCAAGTTCTGTTTCTATAGACAGTTAATACTTTTAAAAGACAAAAGTTTTATCGCTCTTAATCAATAATTCAGGTCGAAGAACGAACTTCAGTCTTGCTATTTTAGTTATGTAAGTATAAGCTAAACTCACAAAAATTTTGAATACGAATATATGAAACATATGTTTGAACTGCGGGTGAAAGATTAAATAGAAGAAACACCAGTCGCAGGTATTTACGCATTTGCGAAAAGGGAGCACGAAAAAAAATAACGTTCAGGCCTAGACGGGATTCGAACCCATAACCTTTGCGATGCCGGTGCAGTGCCCTACCAATTGAGCTATCAAGCCAACTGGGAGCTGGTCATATTGTGAGCTCGTAAAATACCCGTAAAGGACGAATCAAATGAATATTATATGAAACATATATAACATTATACTGTTTCATATATTCATATTCATTTACAATTTTACAATTCATTACTTTGGCATTGATTGAGCTTGTAGTGCAATAAACAATGGCAGCTAATTGGTTTATGCCGGTGGACATCTGTTCGTTAACCGCCACAGAAATTTGGATTAAGTTTACAATGAGTTTTCTTCGGCAAAATGTCCTCTCAACATTCGTGATGTTCGCTTCGTTTTCGAAGGGGTAAATGTGTCGTTAAGAATGAGAAAAATGTCAGCTGGCATTATCGTTAAACCATCGACAGCAAGAAAATTCGGGGAATATAATTTCACTTCGGCCTATAAAACTTTCTGTGCCTTAAATTTTAAGCTAGAGACAACATTTGAAGCGTTTTGCTTCTTAAAAATGTTCTCGTTGGGTTCCTTGAATAATTTATTTAATAGGTCACTCTTTCATTCACTGTCACCATTCCAGGTTTTCTTTCATTCACTTTGAACCTAAGAATTTCTATTCGGAAAATTAAGCATAGGAATGTTAGAATGTTACTCTAAAATTGTTTGCCAGCAAAATATTATCTTTACTTGTTTTTGCCAAGTTAATAATCTCAACCAAGTAAATTTTGATTAACAACGTGTTCAAGTACTGCATTTAACGTCTTGTTTAAGACTTCAATAGTCAAGTGTTAATTTTCTTCTTGCTTTTCAAAGGTTACTGCTTTCTGCCTGTCAGTGGCGTTGCCGTGGCATAAGGGATGTTTACATCAAACATTATTATCACGTTCACCGTTTTGAATTGCTAAATATATCAGTCCTATAACGATTTAAAACACTTCTAGGAAATTTTATATTAACGCCATTTTCGATTCTTGGCTTTGTCACCGCGTACTGTGTTTGTGGAGTACAGTTTGTCCATGAGTTGTCCTTTGACGACTCCGTCGACCATCTTTTAAATGATTGTTATAATTGCTGCAAATTCATGGTACAGTCTTTTTTCATATAAGAGCCTTTTGAGAAAAGCTAAAGAGAACATGCTTAAAGCGTTCCAGAGACTTTAATTTACCTAAGAGCTTTGTACTATTTTTCTATTCGATTTTTTTGTTTGTTTTCTTAATTGGAAGAGCATACAGAATTAAGGTCACGTTCTTCTCGAAAAAGTATATGTGACTTATATAACGTATATAACGTATATAACTTGATAGTTATATAACTTTGGCCCCAGTTGTTCAAAGAGCGGATGACTTTAGTTTATCCTGGGTGGATAAGTCGCTATATCTAGCGGATAAAATGTATTTGTTGGGGGTACATTTTATCTACTGGATAACGATTAATCTACCGGATAAGTTACCCGCTTTTCGGATTAACGCGGCTAGATAAACAAGTACGTGTACCGCGGCTTTGCAACTTTTAAGTATATTTTACCGACAGTGAACGTGGTTTCATAATCTGCGGCCTAAACAGGTTTTTTTTTTAATTGAGTTGGTTGACTGTTGAAGTGGCCGTTTTACTAAAGAAAACTGAATTTGATTGCAATTAATTAAAATCGTTATTTCTGAGTTGACGTATCTGGCCAGTCTAAGACAGAGAGGGGCTGAATACATACTGACTTAAGACCAGTAAACGACTTTGTTCAGTTAAAAGAGCAGGTCTAACTTTGAAACAAAACAGGAAATCTGAGGACCTAAATGCTACACTCATAATGCACAACTTGAACTGTAATTAAGAACACTGAATAAAAAGTAGATTTACTGCAGCTGGGTGCCAAAATACAACGCGGTTTTGGTTGAAACTAGTGGCAAAAGAGTATTCATATCTATTCAAATACAAAACTTTTTATTTGATTTAGGACCATTCAATTCAGGCTATGCTTTGCTGATTTATGAAAAGGAAGTTAGGAAAATGTCATGATCAGCGTAGGTGGAATTACGTTTTTCTTGTTATATGTGTTTTTTAGAGCTCTCGCTTCCGGATTAGTATCAATGTTTTTCTGCTAACAGATTTGTCAACATTACTGATTATTCGTCTTTATTTACGTGGGCTAGTTGGCGTCATTTGCTTCCACGCATGAACTCTTCCGCACCAGGCCGATTCAACTTTTTAAGCTCTCCGGCTTTATAGCAACTGAAGCTCGTCCGGTAAGCCTGTTCGCAAGCTACAACTGCATTGAAGGATTTAACCGCAATCTGATTCAATACTTAGCAAACGTTTGTCCATTATGTTAAATGGATACTATGGCTCTCGCCATATTAGGCTCGGTTTTTCGCCAACTAGAACGCAAGACTGACTTTGGAAACGGGCTCAGTAAAGCCAAGGAAGGCAGGTCAGTTTTGGGAATTTGAAATTAGCGATTTGGGACTTTTTGACGTTATTACATTCGATTTAGCTTCGCGTTTACGGTTAACGCCAAACGGGCGACGTCAAGCCGCTGCTTGTTCTAAAATGCATAAACTTGTGTTTCTCGTACTCACTTCTCTCTTTTTCGTGTTTGCTCGATAGCTGTCGCCGACTGGGTGGAGATAAGCTTAAACTAAAAAAGCCTCACGCATTGTTTTTCATCAAAGAGAAAAATTTCAGCCTTGCGTACCATATGTCTTGAAACACTGAGATGGTAGAAATAAGTTCTTTCTTGAGTTTAATAGGAAAAAGCTGTCCAGTGTTAGTAATTTTCTGATGTACATTTTTGGAAATAAGTGAATAATGGGTCAATAATTGCAAGATTTTGGTAGGACATTTTTAAGGGTTTTAATGTGATCTGGCTGAATAGACTTAGGGGTGACATCTTACTAAAAGAAAACGCTATGTTTTCATCTCAATTAAATCTTATTTTCTTATAATCCTTTTAGACAGATTTCGATCGGAAAGAGATCGAATGGATTCCTTTTCTATATTGGCGCAAACTCTTGTCCTTTCGATACTCGCACCTGTGAGATGCCAAGGTCGGGTTTTATAACGACAGTTTTTTATCCAGTTGTTATTAGAAACGACATGGGCTCGAGCCGATCATGTAGAGGCAGCGATTCAGGTTAAGACGAAGAAACGAGCTTGCTGAGCTTTCTCGTCTAACAGACAGCTGATAAAACCGAAGAAAAACACTTCAGGAGCTTAAAACAGCAGTATTTGACCAGGGCTATTTCATTCTCTGTTATATGTCCCAATAATTTGTTGTTTTTGCTGTTGTTCATAGGGAAATACAAGCTAGTTTCGGTTTAGCCTTCGACTTAAAACTGAACTCACCTACACTTGGGGCAAGAGATCTAGGCTGATATTTCGCCGACTAAAGCCATCTTTCTTCCTCGGTGAAGCATGGGAGCTCGAAACGACTAATATGTGATCACATTCAAAGAGCTATTTTAAAAACGGCGGCAGATCAAACTTGTCTGGAATCTATGCTGACCTATTTGAGACCAATTCACACACTAGCACTTGTTTTTAGCTTCTTTTTGCCTAACCGCTCAAAAACCGACAAAGTCTGGGTGCATGAACTAATATTGACCGAGTCTAGCTCGCGGTTTTTATGTTAATTCGCTGGCTCGATATTTTCTGATTTTAAACTTGCTATATTCTGTATATTAAGCCAC
Organism: Pavona decussata; assembly: GCF_977016875.1. NCBI lineage: Eukaryota > Metazoa > Cnidaria > Anthozoa > Scleractinia > Agariciidae > Pavona > Pavona decussata. The sequence continues at coordinate 1,092,756 of NW_028145511.1, read as the reverse complement.
AACTTAATTTAGCCCTTTTTGCACTAATGAAGATTTGCCGACTGCTAATTTAAGCGATTTGGATGACGTTATTTATCGGTTTATAAATACAAATATTGATCACTTGTTGGACACGTTTGATCCTGTTAGCGTGCTTCGTTTTACGTAAAACTGCTACATTTGCTAAATTTAGCTAAAGCAGCAGACCGCGCTGACGAATACAGTATCAACTTGGATGCGTCATCTTGGAACTAGAAATAGTAATTCTAAAGATGCATCATTCTAGTCCAATATAACAGTCAGGCCTAAAAGGTATCCGCCGCTTCAAACTTATAAGACAGAAATTGGTTGCTTTACTGTACTGCCAAAAACGGACTTAGACTAACTCCCTGAGTCACGATAGAGGCATTCTGATTTCACTAATTACTGTTCTGAACCGGCAATTGGCCTTTTGAAATGACACGCAAAACGTCCGTGCGCTTTTTTTCTTTAAAAATTCTTTGTTTTGTTTTACGAGATAACTTCACCCACGTAAATGGTTAATCACATATGTGGTTAATCATATATGGTTAATCACGACTACAGTAAGCACAAAGAACTTAGAACGCCAAGAAGAAAGTAAAACTGACTGGAACCGGTACCAAGCGCGGGAAAACATGCCACGGGTGACAAGTGAAACACCAAACCTGGTGCCAAGCGCGGGAAAACATTCCACGGGTGCAAAACACCACACTTGATGCCAAGCGCGGGAACACATGAGACCTTTACCAAACGCAGGGAGATATTCCATGCAAACGGTGCCAAATAAAGAGAAAGTGCGACCGGTGCCAAACGCTTCTGGCTTTAATTTTATTTCTGACTGGTCTGAGATTGGCAACCTGCATTTGGCATCGCACAAATTAAAGATTGCGTCGTGCGTAAACAGCATTTTTATGCCATGAGTGAACGGCGGCAGTTTGTCACGCAATACCCTTAAAGTACGTGAGGGATCTTGTGACTGTCACGTAAGGGGACTGTCGGAGTGTGGTAAACTTAGTTCCGGGGATGGGCACGCCTTTCTCATCCGTTTAGGCTTACACCCCACGGTCACGTCGCTCTCCGTTAGATCCACAAAATTTGGCCGACCGTAGCCAGGCCCTCGGATGACAAACAGAAACAACAAACAAAAAGAAGAAAATTTGTCGCAGCCTAGCAAAAGGGCAAGATGTTATAAGTGATTTTGCTCGTTACGCAATTGAATCCAGAGGATTACTAGACGAACCTGGCTCATATTAAAATAACTCAAATGATTATAGTAAAGCTTGCTATCTGTCTTTCGTCTTGAAGCTTGTTGATTAATAATATTGCTCACTGCCTATTTTCTTATCTCGGCCCCTCTTTCATCCTCTCTGTATTGTAACAAATCTTTTATCTATTTTTTTAAACGGCTTTAATCAGTTCAGGATTTTGTTTCTACTTCGGCTGTTCGTCTGTGTTCGATCTTCAAACATGGTCGAACGAAACTGGACAATTGCAGATAGAAGCGTTATCACGTCTGCCTTGAATGCAGGAGACCGGGCTTCGAGTCCTCGCCGGTGAAAAATATTTTCACAAAGTACGTTTATATATTCTGCTTTTACACGTTAACTTATAATTACTTTGTTCCATTCATATAACAGGTCATTACAGTGATCCTATGTGAAAATATGGCTGATTCACTTAGTACGAATATGTCTTGCCTTTCAGTATCGCAACAAAAGTAGTTTTCATTTCCTTTACAGGAGCAATCTAAAATTATTTAACGGATAGCTGACCTTTGGCTGTTGTCTATTTTAATTTGGATTTGCCTTCATTGTGCCCCTTGCTGGGTGATAACTGAAATCTTAAGTGATTCACTTGACCCAAAATAACAGAAGCACGCAATCAACGTGCTAAAAAATGACACTGAAGAACTCTGAACAGTCGATTGAACTTCAGCGCATAGCTTTTGTCTGTCCTATAATTTGGAGTTCCTTGCTACCTGCATTGGGAACGTAAAATATAAACAAAGATATGGTTGTATAAAGACCACAGCTGGTGGCCCATGCAGCCATAACGGTTCCAACCATGCACAATTAGAACGGCGTGAAAATTTCTGCGTTGAAATTATATTGAAACCCATCATTAAACATTAAAAAGGATGTGGGAAAGCCGGCGTCCTTATAATTAAAGTCAGTCATTGTATTTTATTTTATTTTTCGTGTTTTTACCTCGGAAATAAACAGAAGATTGAAACAATGTTTCATTTTCCCACTCTCCGTTTAATTTCCCTTTTGTGCCCGCAAGCCGTCTCAAAACCCGGGCATAAAAATATTCAAATTTTACGCCTCGACAGTAATTAAGACTCTTAACACTTCAAAGCAAATTATTTTTATTGCGGAAAAGCTCTGTGGGGTTTACAATTAATGTTTGAACAGTAGAAGTCATAAATCGTGATGATAAACTATCTAATCCAAAAAGCTTTCGCGCAAGCCAAGGATAAGCCCCCTATAAAGTCGATGATTTATTGCAAGTTATCACTCCGTTCGATTGAAAGAAACCGATCAATCAATCAGCGTGGTTGATTGGCAAAAGACTTTGGGGGCCGTTAAAAGCTAATTTTAAGATTAGAAGAGTTAAGATACTTCCGGCGGTGCTGTAATCTAGTTAACGACTCTATAATCTAAACAAATCCCAACTTAAAAGTTAGCGAAACAAAGAGAATTACTCCCCTCTCCGCTTACAGATTTATGTCTTTTTTGGAACATATTGTTATACGAGATGAAGCCAGGAGTCAAGGTCAAAAAATTTGACTTTTACCTTAAAAGACGTATTATCTGCATCTAGAAGAACTTAATTATGTCTCTCACTGTACGAATAAGAAAATGATCATGATCGATATTTAATAGTAAAAAAGAATTAACTGTAGAAAATCGTACTTTTATATATGGCTATATATTATGCTTTTTAACATATAAAACACCATAGAAAGCTTACTACGTCAAGTTAAGTCATAAATCGTTATTACCTCGGAATAATCAAGAGTCTCGACTCTTGATTATTAACGACCTAAAGACAATACTTTAAGCGGCAAAAGGCACGCTGATAAATTCAAACCGTGATCTGAATTTCTAGAATCATGATTTTAGTGCGTCAAGGCCAGAATTGAATACATTCTTCTGACTACATGTCATACAAACACGTCACTTAGCAAAGCATGCAGCCTTAAAAGGTTGAAGTATGGACTTTTTGGATCAGTAGTTAACTGCTAATTAGATCAACAGTTTACAAGATTCTTTGGTTTAGAGACAAGGGAGTGTAAAGTAAAGCTGATTTTATTTTATGAAAAGATGTTTCGAGTTCAGACGGCACTGAGGACACAATTAATCCGGATTAACGTTATTTTTATGATAACGTTATTTTCATGATAGTGGAGGGGTAAATGATTTGTGAATACAGACAATGATCTTTACTAATAACAGAGCCCCCTTGCAATCTAGTTTCCCCTCCCTCACTTTAATTTCTCTTCCTTCACTATAAAGTGTTAGTAAACTTCACCGTTACCAGGAAAAATATGTCATGAACACGAAAAGGAAACATTCGCTCAGAAATAACATTACTTAGTAAAGGCGGAAATACCACCCAAGGGAACGTAAAAATCTTTAAAAGTAGAAACAGCTCATGACCCAGAAATACGTTTCCTCTCGTGGGCGTCAAGTTATACTCAACCCAGATTCGAGGAATTGAAACTGGTATTCGGAAATTCCCCAAATCGCTGTACAGCCCGCAAGTAATTTCAGTTCACGATCTTTCGCTACATAATTATATCACTTATCGTCACATTTCCCAGACTAGGCAGTGCCTGGTTAAATAAATCAGTTTCCATAAGGAAGTGCTACCCGGCCCAGATTCCCAGAAAATGGTGATGTCCGTCATCAAAATGGAAATTACACGGTCCTGTCTTCACACTTTCTTTAGCAATCTATTTGGTAGCCGAGTACAAGGGTACAACCATTTTGAAAATAACCTAAAGTTCAGCTAAATCAGCCAGTATGCTCTTGTTAAGTAACGGTAAGAAGTCTAAATCACTTTTTTTTTTTTTTTTTTTTTTACCGCAGAGCCTGCCGCATGTTAAACAAAACATGGGAGCAAAAATATACGAGGTGTGGCACATATTTAGCACGGCGTGTAAATCGGGTCTAAATTAAAATTGGCAAAAAATAGCGATTTTATTTATTCAGTTAAACAGATATATATACAGGGAGTATCAATTTTAGCATAGGATGGTTTGAATGGAGTCCTGTATCATAAAATTAACTTTAATAATGACAATAGTATGAAAGAAGAAAATTACTGAGTTTCATTAGGTTCTCGTCCACTTAAATTCCATCTATTTACGCACTGGGACCCCACCTGGCTCCGCCTCATGAACGAGACATTCTCGTTAAAAAGTATACAAGTTTTTCTCTTCCCCAACAAAACGGCTTCCGCAGTCTATTTCTGATCTGAAAAACCCCTTGTTAATCCCAGCACAGCGCATCTCAAAATTTAGGGCGGGCCATTTTCATTTTTAGTTTTCGCACGTCACCAAGCGTCAGTCTTAGCACAGTACAAAAAAAAAAAAAATTCCGGGCGACCGTGACGAAGGCTTGTTCTTATTCCGTTCTTACCCTAAATTAAATTTACACATCGAGTGTGACATGCCAGATCAGTCAACCGGCAGGCAACTAAGCCATTTAGCGTGTAATTTACAGCCACTTGAAAATGTCATCGGCCTGGGGTGGCGAAACCAAAATATGCGGAAATAGCACAATTTGGAGGCCACTTTAGCAGAAATTGCATATAGCTTATAATTTAGCTGTCCCCCGGCTAAATAGTTGTTACAAAGCAGGTGAACTAGTTTAAAAATAGAATGATTGAGCGCACTGATCCGCCATTAAGAAATGAAAGTTGCACCAGGGGGCATAACCAGGTTATGGCCCCTGGTTGCACGAAATTAACAATCTACTTCTTATTAAGAATGTTTGGTTTATCAATTGGTCACCGTTAAGACATTCGAGTAGTGCTGTTTCGAGCGTTGGCCCTTCGTCAGAGCGAATATCAGGGCCGTTCTGGCAGTCTTGTAGCTAAGTTGACAAAAAGCTGGTAAACTTTATAAGCTTTATATGTAATGCCGGATGACCTAAAACACCAGCCATAAACTTACATGCCAGTTGTCTTAGTGAGTTAGAGCTGAACTTCTGTGAGTATGTAGTAAAGTTATTTGATGTATCTGTTGGCCAGGAATTGTGGTAATTTACTCAGTTCAAAGAATACAGCAGCGAGATCCAGAAATATTATTAGTTAAAACTAAAGTAAAGGTGTGAAAAGAAAAATCGACAACAGAGACCACGTGGAAATTTAGAATTCCACAAAACTCGCGCGCGTTAACCTCGCGCGACTCCCGCGTTTTGTTATAATTTCATCCCCAGTCTTTCTATTGCATAGCGGCCAACATGGCCGCCAATATGGCTGCCCGCATTGCTTGGGTCTTAAAAATCAAAACAAGACTTTTCTCCGAATATATCTCAGGTTAGAAAGTCATTTTGCATGGCGGTGAAATGCCGAAAAATAGAATTTTAAAGTGTGGAATTCAAATTGTCCCTTGTAGCTCCCGGATTGAATTCGTGTCGAGGTTTGTCATCCACAAATTTGGGCAATTTCACGCTTCAAGACCATCTCATTAACAGGATAAAGGTACAGTATTTATTTGAATGACTTGTGTAAATTTTTACGCCAATGCAAGCTTGAGTGTGTTAAGAGTTAAATTTAAAAGCTATTTAAACTTTGCATCAAGTGATTAATTAAATGGGATTTAGATAAAAGTCTAGTTTCTCCTAACATTTAGGGTTTTCCATAAAATCACAAAGGATTTCAGATTGCAAATAGACTTCGAACCACGTAACAATATGACAACCTTTCTAAGTAATCATGAGGAAAATAAAGGTTGTTGTTGTTGTTGTTCTGTTTGCTGTGTCTGAAATCATTTATATGGAAACCAATGTTTTGCAGTCATGCGGTTCAAATTCATACCGTCATAACTCATATTTGGCCAATTCTGCTGTCTCAAGGATAATTATGCAAGCAGAAACAGATCACTTTTTTTGCAATTTTTCGCAAATACCCTTTTCAGCCATGTCGAAACCCAGTTTATCTGCAATCATTTGCCATCATATGCAAACATATACTTTGAATAAAAGCTAATCAAGCTAATATTTTAAGCTGTGGTCAAATGGGACATGGCAATCAAAGCAGGGATATAGCAAAGAAAAACCTCAGCAGGGTCATTTATAAACCCTGTCGGCTCTTTTGGACTGTGATACGATCTCTTTCAGATGGTGAAATTTACAGTTTAGTTTAGCTGAAAACTCAGTTTTCACCCTAACTGTTCTTTACTACAGTTAGTTGTAAGTTAGTTGTACTGATAACCATTTCTTGTGCTAACAGGCATCTGGATCACTCACAGTCGCTGCGTTTATGCAAGAAGTCTTGACAAACCCACTGTCGGTAAGTACAGCTTTATGGTGTTATTTCCTTTCTTTTTGTCAGGAATAATGATTTTGTTGCTACAGTTTTTGGAGGTATTTAGTAAGTGAACCCCTTCAGATGGCTGACATGTTTTCCAGAGTTTAATGTGCAAGACTTAGAGATTGTCTGATGAACGGTTTCCTAGATGCGAAGCGTAGAGGGTAACTGTGAAATTTTGCATGCCTAATTGGCTATCTATCATCTTGTATCCAACGAGCGCTTGTGGACTATTGTCAAATATATATATATATATACACCCTTTTCTTGAAGATGGTCAAAGGTTCACATATCTAAATTATCTGTATTAATTTCCATTTCAGGGATACTATATGAATAATGATGTGTTTGGTCAAGCTGGAGATTTTATCACTTCACCTGAAATCAGTCAGGTTTTTGGAGAGGTAAAGTTATTTGAAAGGCACATAAGGTAATAAGCACGCAGCCACAGAGTACAATGTAAAACCAGGAGCTAAGCTCTGATTCCTTACATTTGGCATCTATCCAGTGACCAACAACAGCCATTCAGTAACTATTAAAATAGAAAATTTTTACTAAGTTAAGGCTAGTTCCTGGATAGCTGTCTGTAAAGGTCAGACCATAATTACTTACGAAATATGTTTGGTTTTATCAGTTCAGAGTTTTAAAGGTAATTTGGCCAATGTAAAGAGATTCAAGTAAGAGTGTTTCACTCAGATGAATTTTTGTTTTCCGTTAATTTTTTTACTTTTGTTTTCTTTTTTTGTGTGTTTATCATGATTTCCCTACCTTCCCTAAATTCTATTTGTTCTGTCTTTGATTGTAATAACTGTAATAATATTGACTTTATCCTTAAACAGTTGTAAGTCTGGCCCACCTAGATTAGCTCTCGCTACCTGCCGGCCAGTCTCTCTTTTGTGCTAATTTTTTGATTTTTCGAATAAACATGAACTTTAGGCTTACACTTGAAACATCAGCAGTCGAATATCATTACAGTCGCCAAATTACCTTATCAACTCTGTTGGTGAAACCAAACATTCATTTGCTCTCCCCACCGATTCAGCAGCACAGTTTGTTTAGAAACTTACCCACTGATCCTTAAATTTACAAACACTTAGATCACCCTGAAATTGACCTGGATTCCATCCAGGTTTGGGGAAGGGAGACAGTTATGTTCTTCGTAGCTTCATGCTACAAGCACCTTAGTCCCATTAGAGTGCACACTAGTGTATCAGTGACTGGGAGTTGCATTACCTTTTTGGAGTTAAACATATTTAGTAGTAACTGGTGACTTTTTCAGTGGTTAGAAATTGGAAAGTGGTCTTGTTTTGGGTGGACTTCTTTTAGGGTTTATGTCGAGAATAATGGTCAGTTAAAACTGGGCCCAATGGCCCAGGATGTAACCCAAAAAGTAACTAAGAGGATCAACCTATATTTTTTTTGTTCTCACAGAGTACCCCTCCCCCTCCCACCCCACCCCCACCCCACTGGGACTATGGTCTGAGCATGACTTGCCTTCCTCATATATTGAACTTTACTAAGCTTGTAGGTGTATGGTTTGTGAACCAGTGGATGACATCAGGAAAGAACAATGTCCAGTTTGTAGAACTGGGACCTGGGAGAGGGACCCTAGCTTCTGATGTGTTAAGGGTGAGTCATAGTTAAGATGTTGTAATTTGTTGTACATTGTACATGTACGTAATACTATTTTGGTGACAGAACAAATGTTTCTGACCTGTTCGACATTTGAGAAACTTTCCTGCAATTGTCTGAACACAAGCCAGGTGACTGTAGTAAGAACTGACTCCTGATCAAGAAGTATTACAAATTGACCCCCCTCTGTATGCAGAGCTCGTATGGGTCATGGAAAACCTGGAAAGTCATGGAATTTTAGAATTTCATTTTCCAGGCCTGGAAAGTCATGGAATTTAGGTGTGGATCATGGAAAGTCATGGAAAATTATGTTTTTTAAAAAGTACAAAATAAATTGGGGGTTTTTTGCGAAGGAAATAGTAGAAACATACCCAAAATGGAAGACAATCTCCAAGGAAATGGTCAAATTTAGGTCATGGAAAACTTGGAGAAGTCACGGAAAAGGTCATGGAAAGTCATGGAATTTTAAAAGCTCAAAAGAGTACGAACCCTGTGTATGCCTCAAGCTACTAAGTAAGGGAAGACCTATATATTAAGTGTTAGGGAAGTGATCCTTTACTCCTTTGATAGCATCCCATCCAAGAATCCAAGATTCTCCTGGGGCATTTTCCATTTAGCCAAAATTTGTGGTTTAGCTGAATGAAATAGACTGGCACTCGCACTGGCACTCGCAGATCAAACAAAATTTGCAGTACAAATGGATGACCTTCGGAGGCACTCCACTTTTTCCCTTCCAAAATTACCATTCCATTTGCACAAAATTTCCATTTTCCAATTTTTGGTCATCTTGCACCATCACTGCACCATCACAATTACCGGTACATTTTTTTGATCAACCAATGAGATTTGCAAGTTTGGAAAGAATGGAGAAGAGTCTTTCCATTTGACAAGGAAAATTTCCAAATTTCCAACCGAATAGTTTGGCTGAATGAAAAGCACTCCCAGTCTCTTCATGCATGCTAAGACACTGGACAAAATCACTTATGTGCCTCTTTCATGTAAGGTAGTCTAGAGGAAAATTAACCACTGCATTACAGAGAAACATAACCTTTGTTTTGTGCAAAAGGTGTTTCAGAAGTTCCCCGACCTCCACAGCAAACTTTCAGTGCATTTGGTTGAAGTAAGTCCAGCCTTGAGTGAAATTCAGGAAAAGACGCTCACTGGTAGGGTAAATAATACCCAGGAAGACAAGAAAGAAAGACAAGATGGATCAACACAAGGAAATGAGGGAAATGAGGTACAAAGCAAGAATGCTTACAGTGTGAAGTGTGTTACTGACAGAGTGTTTTTCATGCATGCATTTTCAGAAATTTGACCATCAGTGTTTATACATGTACACAAGCTCTTTAACTTGTTATTTTCATTCTGACTGAAATTATCAGATGGTAATTTCACCATGATTTTGCTCTTCCTTTTGCTACCGTGCATACGTTCTGCGCATTTTGAGATGGTCTGAAAAAGTCTGGTCTCTAAAAGGCAGTGCCTTGTAAAACAGGTATATTTTTGCACGGTTTATAAGTAGGCTGGAAAACTAGATCTTGGCAAGGGTTATTGGCATCCAAAAAGAAAATTGGGGGTAACCACGCATTTTTCAGAGATAATTAAGCTTCAATTTGTGAAAAAAATGCCATACATTGCTTTGTATTTAAGTGGTTTTAAGAATTATTGCTGCTTAATAAATTATCTGTGAAAAATGTGTGGTTATCCCAATTTTCATTTTGGATTCCAATAGCCCTAATGCTAAGATCTGCTTTTCCCACGTAGTCATAAACTGCGCAAAAATACCTCTGTGTTAGTAGGCGCCATCCTTAAGGTTACTGTATAATTTTAGAGGTGTCTCGCATCCGGTTTAAACTGTGGATACCTAAACCCCTATATCAAACTAAAGCTTATAGAGCTGGCTATCAAACTGTACCAAGAATTTTGAAATAAAATGAATTCCTGCATTTTTCATGACCTGTAAATACAACCCTCCAAATCACCTTTTGAAAGCTACAAGTCAAAGCGAATTTTGTTTTTCACTAATTTAATTTGCTCCTCACTTTCCAGATCCAAACCGCTAAAAAAACATATCTGCGTTTTGCCATACTCCATTGCAGGAAAATGTTACAGAACATTTTCGAAATAGGATTAAAAAATGTGGAGTGATTGTACAAAAATTGCTCTCGGAGAAAAAATATTTGGAAAGAAAAACTTCGCTGACATGTTTTTGTTGTTTATATATGTTAAACTAGCTACTGTCCAACTTTGAAGGCAAACGAACAAATTCCCTCTTTAAAGTGTCCCCTTAAAGTGAAAAAATTGATTTGAGAAAACCGCGCTAAAAATTCGACAAATATATTCATTTTATTTCAAAATTCTTGGCATAGCGTGATAGCCAGCTCTATAAGCTTTAATTTGATGTAGGGGTTTATGTATCTACAGTTTAAACCAGATGCGCTACATTGCTTGGACACGAGACACCTCTTAAGGTATATGGTAACCTTAAGGTGCATGTATGAAAGCAGTTATTGTTTACTCAAATTAGCCATTTATATTTAACAACTCTCAAGTACTTTTGAGTTTAGCAGCCACTTGTACTTTAACTATTTCTACTACTTTTTGGCCGGGTGATAAACTTTACGAAAAACATAATTTCAGAAGATCCCTTTCGACATCTTCAGTTCTTAAGATGTGTATTAACCCTTTTACCCCTTATGTCAAAGAACAAATTCTCCTATCTTGTCCCAATACTTTTCTTATAAATGTACTGGGGAGAAATTATTAAAATATTAAGAAATTCACCTTGGGTGATGATATCCTTAATTCTCATGACCTCGGGGGTTGAATTATAAGCATTGATATTACAAGGAGAAATTTGATGCTGATCACTGTTAGGGCTTAATGGGTTAAATAGTGTTCACAAAGAGCTACTCTAAGGATGGTGCAGGCCTCTTTTTGCTAATGTGGAATTATTCTACACAACTCAGGATTGTCAGCCGAATATGGGTTTCTTTAACCCTTTAACCCCTAATATCAAAGAACAAAATAATTCTCCTATCTTTTCTCCACACTTTTTTTACAAAAGTGCCGGTGATCATATCCTTAATTCTCATGACCTCAGGAGTTGAATATGCATTGTATTACAAGGAGAATTTTATGCTAATGACTGTTAGGGCTTAAAGGATTAAGGACAGTGTCTTGTAATTCAAATTAGGGGTTACCATGCATTTTTCAGAGATAATTATTATTTCCTTCAATTTGAAAAAAAATGCCAAATATTGTAATATTTTTCAAAGCTTTTAGAATTGTTGTTGCTTAATTATCTCAGTAGAAGAACCCTTGTGCACCATTAATTTTATCCTGTCTGTTATTAAATGAGTTTAAAATTTGTCTCAATAATATTGTTATATTATAATATTATTATTATTTTAGGATGAATCAGGATTTTGTTACAAAAGGCGTGCCACTCGGACAGGTATCCCAATATCATGGTATAGAGCAATCCAAGACGTCCCTTTTGGAGGAAATCTCTTTTTCCTGGCTCATGAGTTCTTTGATGCTCTTCCTATTCATCAATTTCAGGTTCTCTTCATTATGAATTTGGTATTAGTAATAATATAATGTGCAGTTGCAGAAAATATCCATACTCCCCCCACATAAGGTTTTTTGTTTCGCATCCCTGTCCCCGGCCCAGGAAATTGCAGTTTAGCTTCATACTTTGCTTCTAAAATTTTGACTTTAAGACCCCCCTCCCCTTGGAATTTCCAATGACCTTCCATAGGGTGGGTATGGATTTTTTCTGTAACTGCACAATAATTTTATTACAACTGGTCTATACTACTAACTAATTTTTACTGTAAAACTAAAGAAACTATGGTAAAAGAATAATTTTGAATTTTTATAGAAAAGCAAGGTGTTCCTGAAAAATTTTGCTCAAAATTGAACGTTAGTGCTATTTTTTGCTCTTCTGTAGAAAACAGATCAAGGCTGGCGGGAAATTCTTGTTGATGTTACACCGGAGAAAGGGTTGGTACAATCAGCTGCAGTCTGTTCATAACCTATCAATGATGCATTTCTTGTTTTGTGATTTTAGTGGATTAAATCCTTGCACAGTTACCCCCCCCTCCCCCCCCCCCCACAAGAAAAAAACAAAATATCTCCTCAACAGAGCACTTATTTTCATTGTGTTATTTCAGAAAACATCCCTACCCCTCCCATGGAAGGTTTGATGGTTTGCCTTATACCCCCACCCCCACCTCTCAGTCTCTGGAGTTCCAGAGTTCCAATTTTGGCTCCATACTTTCCTTTGAAAACTCTGGGTTTTAATCTCCTCCTCCCCAACCTCCCACCCCCCTCTCCACGCAGCTCCACAGAATCTCCATGACCTTCTGTGGGTTTTGGGGAGGTATGGGTATTTTCTGGAAAAACAAATCAACAGGCTGCTTGGCTGATTTTTGTAAAATAGCATTTCACCACAAAATTGTGCTCTTTGCATTACATCATGCTTCCTTGTTTGTGTTTCAAAATATTCACTTTCTTTTCATCTCCAAATCACTGGAAGGCATTAAATCGTTAAGTGTTTGCTTCCAAATGGTCCTTTTATTGAGAAATCGCTCCTTAAGGGGGCTTAGTGACTTTTCTTTGGTTTGGAATGTACCTTTTCATGAGAGGTTTGGGCCCCTCATCAGCCAATTTCTAGAATTAAGCCTGGTTGCTTACATACACTGATCTATTCAAACGTTGGCTTTTTATATAGGTCCTCTAACCTAAGGTTTGTCCTAGCCCCTGGTCCCACAGTAGCCTCACAAACACTGGTGCCTCATGGGACCTCGTCCAACCAGATAGAGGTGTGCCCTCAGGGAGGGGCTGTTGTGGAACACATGAGCGAGGCCATAGCAAAGCATGGAGGACGTGCCCTGATTGTGGATTATGGTGAAGATGGTAGCAATAGGCACACACTGAGGGTGAGTTTTCCAGAGTTTTGATATTACATCAAAGGAATACATTTAGGCCCCTTCCAACCGTCTGCGTTTTCGATCGTCTCTATTTGAAAACGGAGATTTTTTTGTTCTCGTGTATTTTCAGGCCTTCAAGAAGCATAAATTGCACGAGGTTTTGGAAGATCCAGGTAATGCTGACGTGACTGCGAATGTTGATTTTTCCTACCTCAGAAATGCTACTCGTGGGAAAGGTTAGTGAGTTTCCTTTGAAAAAAATGCTTCGTCTCCAGGGCGCCAGCTCATTTCGCATAAACGGCGTGAAAAAAGGGGCGCAGGGCTTGGTGGGAAGGACGCCCCATAACACCATGCGCTACCAAAGAAAAATGCCTGGGGACAAGGCAGCTTGGAAAAGTTTTTTTAAGCGTCTGCTCAGAAGAGGTATTCGTTTACAGAAGGTTAAAAATGTAGTTTTATTATTTGTGTGACTCACTGGGACGCAGGGTGTTGACTGGGTCTCCATTCAGTGAGGACTGAGAGCTGCCGGTGATTGTGTGTTGTCTGTTAGTCTGTTCCAGGCATCATCCAGGCTGCGTGTAACGTTGTTATAAGCAAATAACGTCAAACTGTCACCAGGAAACACGGTGATCGGAGGAAATTTTGCGATCCGATCGAGCTGCAAAAAGAGAATGCCTTCACTTCCTGTGCCCCGGTAGAACTTATTCCTGACAATAATTTTGCTTGCGCATCCCCTTTCTTTCGCTTGCCAAAATCTGAATGCTTGAAACTGAGTATCTGTCTGATTACGAAGGGCTTCTTGTACGATATGTGAACTTTTTTATTAAAAGCAATTTCTTATTGGTTAAGTTTATCACTATCATTTCGAACCAACACCAGTGTAGCGTACACCCTGATAATTTTGGATGTGTCACAAATTCTTGCCTTAGAATTCGTTATTTCTTTTGTTCGCCTTCACAGTTCAGACGTTTGGTCCAGTTCCACAAAGGTCGTTCCTTCAGCAAATGGGAATTGATATGAGAATGAGGGTAAGTGAGTAAGTAAGTTTAGCCAAGTGTACGATACGTAATGGAGCCCACGGAGCTCTGGTAGGGTTTATACTCCTCAGACGTTTTGGCCTGGTGGGACTGTGCCTCTATTGTTATCAAAACCTAACGGAGTTTTGACATCACAGTTTAGAATGATGTCATCTGACATGCGATATCGATTGTCTCTTTCTGTTTATTTCTGTTGTTCAAACTATAAATAAGGACCTCCACAGACGAGGCAACTGTTATCGATAACCTTTTAGTTGCCGATAACAAAAAGTTACCGATGACAAAACATCTCGTGTGTGAATCAAGTTATCGACTACAAATGGTGAAAAATAAAGTCGTCAACAACAAAGTAGTTTTCCTTTTCAAAAGATAACAAAACTACCGCTTTGTTATCGACAACTAAAGTAGTTTTCCTTTTCGAAAGGAAAACTACTTTAGTCGTCGAATGATAACAAACGCGGCAGTTTTGTTATCAGCAACTCACTTTCTCCCGTCTGTGAGTAAGTCATGGATTATTAAGCCATTAACTGTACGATGTACACATGCGCATCATAAGCAAGTTTTCAGGCTCCCTCAAAACATACAGGTTATCGACAGCTAAACTCTTCGCATGTGGAAACGCATTCCGAACACTAACTGTTGTCGATTCAATTAAGTTGTCGATTGGAAATAGTTGTCGATAGCAATTTGCCTCGTCTGTGGGGGCCCTTAAACCTATGAAACTTCAATCTTAGTACCGTCTTTGCTCGAAGAAACATTGCACCTGAATAAGCGCCGTATATAAGACTGAAAATTAATAGAGCGCTTCTAAGTGAGCGTGGCATAACCAAAACCAAAACCAAAGTTATTACTCTGACCAATCACGACAGCCTTACTTGGCGCAATGAACCAATCAGAACTCGAAGCAAATTCATGTACCGGCGTCAAGCGCGGGAAAACGCGCGCGAGCAGCGCACGATTTGTTTTGCCTCTCATTGGTTGAGAAAGTGGCGCGTGTTTTGCCAACCAATCACAGAGCGCAAAGAAACAAAAACAAAGGAAACGCCAAATTACTACTTGCTGCTGCTGCTGTTGTTATTGTTGATCTTTTAAGAAAAAAAGTAATTTTGTTTTATTTAAAATGTTGTTTCTTGATATGATTTTAAATAAGCGCCTCCGCCAAAGCGTACATCAAGACGTACGCCAAAACATACATCAAGATAAAGACAGACAGAAGAATACCCCCTCTGTTGTTGGTAGAGCAGGACTATTCATATCGCGACAAACGTAATCTTTTCTTCGTCAACGAGAAATTTCTGCTCAGATTTTGCTACCCTTGTATTTTCTACCCTTTCAGTTCACAGTCTATTTTTGCAACCCTTTAAAATACTAAAATTTTCAATGTCGCTACTCTTATGCATACTGCGAGGGTGAAAAGGTCCCCTTTGGAGTAGAGCCTCCCGGTAGTGCCCAATATGGAATAACCCCCGTTCTCCCCCCGCCCCCCTCCTGGCCCCCCGTCGGGGTTGATTTTGTGGGTTCGAAGTTCGGAAAAAAACACATCGTTGTTTGACGGCGCTGCCGCCGGGCAAAAAGGGAAAAGGTTGCCTCAGCAGCCAAAGAAAACGATAACAGGAATTAAGAGCAAGAGGGTGCTTGAAGAACCCGGAAAGGACGTTAAGAGAATTTCAAACCACCCCATTTTGTGTCGAAAATGTTTGTTCAATTATTACTGACTTTCTTTGTTTGTTTAATTTAGAACTTTTTTCTCTTTCAAGGTCCTTCTTGAAAACGCCGATTCTTCTCAAGCAGAAGCGCTACAGAGCGGCTATACAATGTTGACAAGTCCATCAGAGATGGGTGAAAAATTCAAGATGTTTAGCCTTGTACAGCATGGTCTTCCCGAGCCAGCTGCCTTCAGAAAATAACAACAACTAGGAGAAGTACAAGGTGGTTTCTAGGCTGTAATCACAGAGTTTATCTAAGAAAATTACGGCTTTAGGCGACGATTCGCGTTTTTTTCAAAAGTCGTCGTGATTATTACAACTCGTTTTAGATGCCAAATGTAAGTGAAATTTCCTGGAGTTGAATTATTGGAGACCGTACCCAAGTTTAGAAAGAGAAAGAAAAATTCGTCGTCGTGTGTTCACCATCAAGTCAACGCATAAAAACATGGGACTTCTTGGGAACCACTTACTACTCGGGACTGCTTGGGCTCGGGGAAGGATGCAAAAATGCACTAGGACTTTTTGTTCCAGCGTGAAAGGGACGAAGTTGCGGAAATAAATGCCTAAAGAAGGAGCACAATAAAAGCATACAATCGAGGACTGCAATGTATTTTGAACAGGTATCAGACCGGCTTTGAATTGTCGTAAAAACAAAACCAAAGTAATCCCTCTAACCAATCAGAACACACGTAAACAGCGCAATGAACCAATCAGAACTCGAAGCAAATACATGTAACCGGCGCCAAGCTAAGCGCGGGAAAACGCGTGCAAGCGAGGCACGATTGGTTTGGGTTGAGAAGATGGCGCGAGAGCCGCGTGGGAATACAACGAACAACTTTTTAACTATTTTGGTTTTATGTTCCCGTTGTGTCCGCACTCAACTCGGCACTGAAGACAGACACTGATGTCAAACAGTATACTTATCTTTAATGAAGTAATTACTTTTTTTTTCAAATACGTATTCATTATGGGTTAATTCACTTTTTTCCATTGCGTTTCTTTATGGCATTTGAAAGCGGTTTATGACGGATAAACATTGGTTAAGTGTTAAATGTCTTTTAAACCCCTTCGCTTTAATGAACTTTCCTGTTTGTACACCTTTACAGTGGAACCTCGATTTAACGAACCTCCCTATAGCAAAGTCCTCGGTGTGACGAACGATATTCTCTAGCATGGAAGAGAACCTCGATTTAACGAACCAATTTCCCTAGTCCCTTGGACCTTCGTTAAATCGAAATTCCACTGTAACAAATTATTATTACAGTGGTAATTAGTTTTACATTGTATAGTGTTTATTTTGTTACATTGTAACTAAGATAGAGCGGTTTCCATTTGAGTGTCGTAAAACCAAAACCAAAGTAATTACTCTTGCCAATCGCAACAGATGTAAACAACACAACGAACCAATCAGAATTCGAACTGGCGCCAAGCGCGGGAAAACGCGTGCGGCCAACACACGATTGGTTTTGGTTTGGATTCCCATTGGTTGAGAAAGTGGCGCGAGTTTTGTTAACCAATCACAGAACGTAGGAATGCAAAACCAAAGCAACGCAAAATTACTTTTGACACTCAATTGAAAACCCCTCTATACATTTTCCAAAACAAATAGTATAAATCACAGTAATTGTCAGTGATTATAAAGTAACTACTTCAGACGCAGTAGTGACAAGAAATGTACTGTGAAATAACCAAGAAAAAATGTTGAATAATAATAAAATGTAAAAAAAAAGGAAACAGAAACAGATTTAATTGCTAAATGCATTATTAAACAGTTATCAGTATGTTCACTTGTATCTATGGTTTCTTTATCAAGATGTGTGTGCACGATGACGTTTTATAAGTCATCGTTTGTCTTCTATTTTTAAAGTGCTTTGTTTGCAGTTGATTTACCAGAGCTAAGTTCCGTATAAACCTCCTCGGGGCCTTTGTTATTCACTGCACTCTTTCACTGCACGAGCAAGTTTTCCTTCGCAAGTTTGTCCACAGTTTCTACTCGTTTGTGCGCAAAGATCATCACGCAATCTTTCCTCCCCAACGGGATGTTGGGAAGGAAAGATTGCATGACGTGCCAAAAGGGCGTCTGCGGGGGAGGCTAGTTGAACACATGACAGTGGCGGATCTAGAGTGAGGGCCAGGGGGCCTGCCCCACCCACCACCCCTTATATTTTAGACCAAAACCAAGGCCCGTGGAACCGAGGTCCTGAGATAATTTCGTTTCACAAAGAGAAGCCATTTCGAGTGTTGAACGCCAGTTTTTATGCCACTTTTCTGAATTGCTTCAAAATGGCACACACTACTCACCGCTGAGAATGTACTATTTTGAAGAATTCGAAGAATCAGTCTTTCAAATTTGTACACTGCATTTACGGAACACCAAGTCTGGTAGGCCAGTTCTGACAAATAGAAAGCACTCAACCGATGATTATGATTATTGAATTCGGTTTTGAACTTTCATTGAGTTTCGTTTTGTGTGTGCATGCTAAACCAACGCCCCAATGTGTAAACTACAAGTGAAAAAAAGTTTTATTAAATTGGCCCCAGTACCTGACCATGATAGACCCTTATCACTCGGCGGCCATGTTGAATCTCGGGGGAATAAAAAGCTTTGTTTTTGCACGGCAAACCTCGCACTGAATTCGCGTCAGTGCGAGGCTTGCCGTGCGAAAACAAAGCTTTTTATTCCCCCGAGATTCAACATGGCCGCCGGGTGATAAGGGTCTATTCAGTGCAGAACTACAAGCTCCAGTGCCCCAGCATTACGTTCAGTTTTCATTTACATGTTTACCGCGCAACACATCCGACTGCGTATTATAGAACACCAAGCCGACTTAATTAATTACAATCAAATTAAAAAATATTAATCAACTGAATTTAATTCTAATTGAAAATACTAATCAATTACAATTCTAATAAGAAACACTATTTAAAGGTCTTAGTTTTTTTAAATGCCATCAGAGCGGTTTCCAAAGTAATTACTCTGGCCAATCGATGTAAACAACACAACGAGCCAATCAGAATTCGAAGAAATAACATGTAACTAGCGCCAAGCGCGGGAAAACGCGTGCGGCCAAAACACGATTGGCTTTGGTTTGGATTCCCATTGGTTGAGAAAGTGACGCGAGTTTTGTTTACCAATCACAGAGCGTAGTAATGTAAAACCAAAGCAAACGCGAAATTAATTTCCACACTGAATTGAAAACCGCTCTGATAGACTGAATTGCGGGTTGGTACCTTGTTCACACTGGTATCCGTTAGGTGCCACTCCTGATCATAATGCTTGGGTAACAAGTGTGAACGCAAAGTATACGTACGTAAAATAAACTATCTAACCCTACAATAGCGGAAATAAACAATCTAGTGTACTATGGATGTAAAATTTAGCTTTTTATCGCCCGACCTTTATGTTTTCCTAGCTCTGTTTATCTTTACGGATTTTTTTTTTTTTTTTTTTTTTTTGCGCTTTAGCACATTTCATTTAGTTATATTTGAAAAAAACACTTTGTTAGTTTGTTCATAACAAATTTGAACCATAGAAAATATACATCAAAATATAAAAGCGACAATGTTATTTTGAAATGTATCTCATATAGTCTTCGAGTCATTTTACTGAAATCGGTGAAATCAAAATCAAAATTTTAAAAATCTTAACCCGAGTTAGGCCCAAGCTTCACCTGAGACGAACTAAACACAGCGAATTACGTTGAATTCGACATTTGACTCAACTGAGTTCCTCTGATGATCAACACGTTCTGTCCCTCTTTCTCAGACGGATAGAACGTGTGAACATCGACTGCATGTGGGACAAACGTCGATCTTTTTAATTTATGAATCGAGCTTAATGACTAAATCCCGCTAGCCCAAATATCCGTTTTAACTGCTCTGGATTTAGTTCGACGAATTGCGTTCAACGTTTGACCCAACAGTCGCGGTTTACCCATTTGGGTCGACCCAAATTCCAATTTTGATCGTGTCATATGTGAACTTCGGCGTTTGACCCGAGCCTTCATCGGGTGAGGCTGACGGATAGGTGTAGCGATTCTGCACAGTATAGCTAGATTCGCTTAAATGATTTCACTTATGGTAGTAAAATTAAAGCATGCTGGACCTTGCAAAGCAAGAGCCGATCAGGTACCGTTTGTAAGGTTTGCAAGGTCTTACCACACGTCAATTTCACGAAAGTAAACCCATTCTGTTTGCGGCTCCGTTACCAAGATTCTTAAGCAAACAACCTCTTTGGACTTGTCTAGAGAAATCTTCACTTTTCCACCAGTGAATGTATCGAACGTCTCGAAATTTCCACACGAATCACCTTCAACTGGCTCAAAGCTTGCTTGTAGTTCCGCAGCCTTTAGCATATCATTCTTTGCTTGATGGCATCCTGTTTCCACAAATACTTCTTCTACAGATGTTGGCTTGTCAAATTTTATCAGGACATAATCGTCTCTTCCAGGATTTTGTGCCCAGAAGTACCCACTGCCCTTGTTGTACGCATCTTGTGGTTGTCCTTTGTGAGAAGATATTGATGAGGTTACAACGGCAGGAGGATTGCGTCCCATGTATTTCTGGTCATATTGGTCAAAAAATGGTTCCTTCTGGTGTATACCGGACATTCCGTTTTCTTTGAGAGAGGATTTATCGCCAATGTGTTGAAAAAGCGACGATGGAGGCAATCGATCTTCTGGTTTTGGTTCCTTAATTTGCCGCCAAATTCCCATCAGCCAATCAATGGGCATTTCATCATACATGAGGTAGAAATATGAAGCGATGTTTCCAAGATCTTGTGAGCGAAAAACTTTCGCCTTGCTCCCTTTTATCGTAGCATCAAGAAAAGACCAAGGCTTAACATTTTCCGCATTTATGAACTCCTGCAGTTTGGGAAAGAAGCTTGGCGATGATATGACATCATCTTCGAGATGAACATAATACTGTGATAAATCTTTACAGTAACACATTACAAAAGTGGCATCAATGTTTTCCTTTGAGCGCCAAGTTATTCTTGAATTAGAGTCGCCATATTTCTTTTTTAAATTTCTTAGGGGTGGATAATATTCTGGATACGCTTCTATCACCGTCACAAGCCCCTGATCAATATATTTACCGAAAGATTTCAAAATCTCCGCTTTTGCTCTGGATTTTGGTGGCTCGTGAAGATCAGCGAGGAATATCGCAATGTGAGTGTTTTTCTTGTCCGCCTCGCTCAAGTTGTCGATCAAGCTTTGAGTGGTTCGTAGCAGATAATTATCTCCAGAAGGCCTTTCAACTGATGCAATTCCAATTGAGAGATATCCTTTGAAAAGAAAACAGAAAATTGTTGAAGCTGGCCTCTCACTGAGGCTCTGGGGATGTTTCTCTGCGTATGCTCATTGCTCACTGATCACAACCGAGATACAGTAAAAACCCGCATAAAAGAACCTAGGTTAGTCTAAAAAGGTTCTTACATAATTTGTGTCTACTGAGTATGAGAGCTATTTAGGTTCTTAACTAAAGGGTCACGCGAATTTGATGTCATTTCGAAACCTAAAGATGTTTGTCTGTCAAAGGAAACCAAAAAAAAAAAGAATTGTCTAGTGTTGTAGTAAATTATCACTGCACGAAAAAACGCCTTTGCGCACATCAAATGTGTGGTCAAAGATTGTCAAAGGCCGCCTTTGATTACCTTTGATTCGAATCAAAGGTGGCAAAGGCCGCATCTGATTCACGGTGGAGTCAAATTTGTTTCGAATCAAAGATATCATATATTTGATCCACCTTTGATGCGCGTCATAGACGGAGTCAAAGTTGTTTGATTTCAATTTGACGCACGTCACAGGTATGGTCAAAGTTGTTAATACATTTGAACTCACGTTTGATTCGAGTCAAAGGTATATGCAAAGGTGTCACATATTTGATGCGCATCAAATGTGTTGTCAAAAATGTTATTATATTTGACCTCATCTTTGATACGGATAAAAAAAAGAGCAAATCCATTTTTTCGTGCAGTGTATGTTTCCAAAATGCGCTAGAATAGATCACGAGTAGTTCCTTTCTAGAATTAATTTGGTTTCTTTTCCCTCGTTGTTCTAGAATTATTTTGTAGCTAAGTGAAGGTCTTATTTCACCATTTTTAACAAAACAGGTCAAAAACCCAATGACACTTCGCCTTTAAATCGGGTCTTATTTTCTCAAGACGAAAAGGTGCTTGCTACTGGTCCAACGACTACATCGTTATGAGTGCGGTCCCTTACTTCCGTATAATATACGAATAATCATATCTAATAAGTCTGCATTAGAGCGGTTTTCACTTGAGTGTCGAAAGTAATTTCGCGTTTGCTTTGGTTTTGCATTACTACGCTCTGTGGTTGGTTAACAAAACTCGTGCCACTCTCTCAACCAATGGGAATCCAAACGAAAACCAATCGTGTTTTGGCCGCTCGCGTTTTCCCGCGCTTGGCGCCAGTTGCATGTATTTGCTTCGAATTCTGATTGACTCGTTGTGTTGTTTACATATGTTGCTATTGGCCAGAGTAACTACTTTGGTTTTGGTTTTACGACACTCAATTGAAAACCGCTCTATGAGCAAATGCAAACCCTGCGCTGCTTTATTTCAGGGTTTTTTTATGCCCAGCACACTACAACGAAACTCGGCAGTATTTTCCCTGTCTCTCCAACTAAGAGCCTGCCTACAATTAATATAGCTGAAGTTTTTTCCCGCCAAAGCGCACGTATTCATTGGCTTGTTCATAGTCACATGACATCTAACAACCGAACTGTTTGCTGCGACGTTTGCTGTTAAAAGCATGACGAGCGTGTGACAAATTAGAGAGATTAAGAATCGCGTTTACGGCAAACGGCAAACGTGAGATTCGCGTTTGTGTTTTCTTGAAATAAAGAGTACAAAGATGAGAACACTGCAAACTAATTCTGGCCTTTGATGCTAACGCAAACTACTCGATTTGACAGAGAAACTGAAAACAGCAAGCCGTAAACGTCGTTCTTAACCTCTCGAAAACTATGACGTCAGAGGGCAACAGTGAACAACCTCGTTCTATATAATATTTCAGATAGGTAACACACGATGGATTTGAAAGTGTTTCACTGGTTAGTGTAGCTGCTTCTTCTATGGGACAAACAATTGAGCTTTCAAATGTTGGCAAGTGAGCGTGCAGGCGGGATTGCATTTGCGCGAACGAACAGACCGCTTTTACGCGAGCGAAGACCAAGAAATGAACACTCACGTTTTCCTTGTGGGTATTTCCCCAGCTTTGTCACTTTGGAACTACTCATGATCTCAACCGCCGGACACAGAGAGTGGCTCTGCAGTACGTTTGGAGGCTCTACAAATCAACAAGAGTGTCAACAGTTATACATCAGCTGAACCGGCGAGGAAGAAAGGACTCATACAAAGGTTTAACATAGCGAATAAAACAGAGAACGAACCAGCCAACACGGTTGGAGAATTCTGGATAGCTCAGATCCAAAATCAGAAAATGGCCACAGAAAATTGAGGGGGATGGTTTCTAAAGAAACTGTGCTGCTGTGTCGGTGGGGAGTAGAAACGAATGTTTGGTTTATCAACAGACTTGATAACTAAAGGTAAATTGGCCACCGTAATGAGATACAAGTGCTGACGTTTCGAGCGTTAGCCCTTCGTCAGAGCGAATCTGAAGGGCTACCGCTCGAAACATCACCTCTCGAATCCCCTAACGGTGGCCAATTTACCTTTCCTTATCAACTCTGTTGATAAACCAAACATTTAATTTTAAAGAATGGACACAGATACGCGAGAGAAAACACTGTGTTTTTAGTCACACAGTCCCCACAAACCTTGATGCGAGACTTACCCTTAGGTATTTTAATGCGGTCTGCAGTTGTACTGTTGCTTGCTGGCTTCACTGCGCTTCTCAAGCCTAAATATCACAGAGAAGAAAATGTTAGCTCACAGTACTACGACTAGCAATCACGCCTGGCCTCAGTACAGGATTTAGCCCGAATGGAGATAAGGGCCCGTTTCTCGAAAGCACCGATAGGTTTTTCGATTGGAGCCAAGTTTTGGTCAGCTAAGTTAGGCTGTATAATTAAGTTAAAGTTTATACCGGTCATGGTTTTAAACTGCTGCTTTCAAAATCCCTGAACTTTGCTCTCTCTTTACGAACAAACAGCCAAGTGTTTGCGACTTCAAAAAAAAAATGACTCCAAACGTATTAACGAATATTCAAGTTTGAAACAAAATTCTCCTAATTTTGTAAATGTTTCATGCAAGGTATGTCTTCTGGACGCCCAATTTTCGGTGCTTCCTTTTGCTACTGCGCACATCTTCTGCGCATCTCGGGATCGGGTAAAACGGCAGTGCCCGCTGAAACAAACAAAGATATTTTTGCGCGGTTTATAACTACCCGGGAAAAGCAAACCTTGGCAAGGGTTATTGAAATACGAAAAGAAACTGAGGGGTGATGACACATTTTTTCAGAGATAATTAAGCTTCAATTTGGGTAAAAAAAAAAGATGCCACAAATTGTTTTGTATTTAATCTGTTTTTAAAATAGTTGCTTAATTATCTCTAAAAAATCCGTAGTTACCCCCAATTTTCTTTTTGGATTCCAATAGCCCTTGCTAAGATCAGCTTTTCCCTCACAGTCACAAACTGCGCAGCAGCATGATAACAGAAACAGAAGCGTAGTATGAAACGGAAACATAATCAAGTTTCCCTTCATAAAGCGGCAATAACTACCACTTGTCATCGACGAATGAAACACACAGAAGAAGAAGTTAAGTTAAGAAGTTAAGAAGTTATGCAGTACAGTGAAAACATGTTCTCTTCAGAAGACCCGCACCCTTCAAAAACTCTATTTTCACTGGACACTTAAAACCTGCAGCTGCATTGTGTTTTTCTAGGGCTGGGAGCATTGTTCTGTTGTTCGTTTTTTTGTCCTCTCGACCAACCATGTAAGACGTTGCAAATGGTACAGGTCGGCCCGTTTTCTTATCCTAACTACATTTAGTATTGGAGAGGAGTATTGCTTGGGGTGAGCTCTGTTTGCTGGGATAGGAAATAATGGCAAAACCTTGACACAACTAATTTGGATGAATTCTAGCCAGTGGTGCGGCCGTTTATTTCAAACACTCATACAAAGCTTTGGACTCAGTGGAGATCTAAACATACATGGCATTATCCCAGCAACGGCGAGGGCACACCCGCCATCCAGAGACGAAAAGAAAAAGTGAGGGAGGGGAGAGAGGGGAAATGACCTTGACTTGCTTTGTAAAAGTAGTGAAGAGGCGGATCCCTCTACTGGGCACATGGCTTAAAAACCTACACTGTGATGTCCGGATGACAGCATAAGTCCCTCAACCGAATACTGGTTACAGATTAAGCAATCATTGTGACAGTCACAAAATAATTTATTCTCTTAGGAAAGAAGTCCATTAATTTCTTACGCACTGCAGTTAGAACGGAGGCCAAAAAAAACTGCTATAAGAAACACCCTGTGGGAAAAAAACAATGCAGGAAATCTGGGTAACAGGCTGGCAGTTCAAAGATCATCATCAGTTTAAATAAATGACTTGAAGATTCAAAGAAATGTACTGAGTTTCAAGAACAACACTAGGTATATACAGCTGTGTCGACAAAGGTTGTCCAAAACAAAGCGTAAAAGTGTACGCGACAATGTCCAAAGTTAGTCTGGGAAATACTCAATAAATTTCAATAAAAGCTCTGAATCCATATTGCCCGCCATCTCAAGTCTTCGCTGTATGGTCGAGGCATTATGGACTCTGAGCTTTTATTGAAATTTATTGTCTATTTCCCAGACTACCTTTCGGCATTGTCGCGTACGCTTTTACGCTGTTTTGGACAACCTTTGTCAAAACGGCTGCATGTGAAAGAGAAGTGATGTTATATTTTTAGCCTGGTAAATAAATTATAGATTAATATTTTCAGTCAGTAATGCAGGCATACTCAGAGAAAACAAGAAATCCATTTTGGAATTGAAAAAAGTGCCTGTCATACCCATCCCCCAACAACCTGATGGTGTGTGGGGTGAACAGTAATAATTATTTTTGGAGGGGCTTATATTTGGAATTTGGCAGTACTTTGAATGTGAACCCCACTGCATGGGCTATTTTACCTGGCATTCACGAGATTCATTATTTTGCTTTACTCAGTTGTGTGTGCAATGAATGCACAAGTTTTTGAAGGGGTTTATATTTGAAAATTATTTAGCAATACAGTGAAAAGAAAATCCATGACATTGGTAATTTTACTGGGTATTCAGTAGACTTATTTGCTTAAGTCAGTCGTGTATGCATGGCATGTCAAAGAAGTCAGCGACTACCGCAATAGTTGCATCAGCTTGAATAAATGCAATAAATGCCATGCGAACCACTACATGCTTCGGGACTAGTCACAAAAAGATGGTGTGACTTTGTTTTGGTGACCTTCTGTTACATTACTTGACATCACACCGGAAGTTGTCTAAGCTGATGTTTTGACTGAGTGAAACCAGGAGACCTGGAGAGGTAAGCGACATAAAAAATACGAGATAGAAAAAGTAGAACTAGAAGAGGTGCATTGACCACATACATAACAGCCACTTAAAATCCGAGTTTTCCCAACAGGAGTCAAACCTACAACCTTCTGATTACAATTTCGGATGCTCTACCACTGAGCTACAGGAGACTCGTGGGAGCTAAGGCCATTATACTAGGTTCATGGGACAAAACATCCTGCAATCTGCGGAAACACTGGCTATGTTCTACTTTCAAATTCCAGAATTTTGTTTATTACAAATTCCATGTCAATTAATACAAGAGGGCAAAAACAACCCAACTCTGCTAAATTGCTTGCTACTCCTTCCCAAGTGAGAATCACTGAAGCCTCAATAGCAAACAGTATGAAAATACAGTCAAGCCTCCTATAAACTGACACCCTTGGGGCCAGAAAAAGTGTCCGCTTAAGAGAGGTGTCCGCTTATAGGAGGTTAAAAATGTAGTGTTTGTATGTAGCTGAGAACATGACCAAGTGTCCGCTTACAAGAGGTGTCTGCCTATGGGAGGTGTCTGTTAGCGGAGGTTCAACTGCAGACCAATAATAATTATTATTTCAATATATTAAAATTCGTACTTGGCTGCGAGGCTTAGGGAAAAAAGCGACAGAAATTACACTGAGGTCCAGCTAGAGATGCTTTTTTTCATTTTTTAACTAATTGTACTCATGTTAGCCCTGTTAATTAGTCCGTCTCTGCCATGTGTTTAAATGCCGCCGGGTTAGTTGATTCGACGTAAGCTCTCTCGATGAGCACTTAGTTGCTCTTAGAGCAAATGTCATGTTCAAATATTGTTTAAATAAAAAAAAGCTAGAGATGCATAATGAGTAATTCATTTTATTTTATTTCCCTGGCCTCGTAGCCAAGCTAGAATTCTAATATATGGAAATTGGTCCATTTGAAAGCAGTATTTTTCAGGTCAGTGACACAGCATAATATTTTATTGGAAAAAGAAAATCCAGGTTCTCCCAACAGGAATCAAACCTATGACTGTTTCTGGGAGAACTAGGATTTCCTTTATCTGAGTATGCCTGTGTCACTTTCTGAAAATAAACTCTATCATTATTTTAGTCACCTGGCTTAAAACCTAACATCACATTTCTTTCACAGTATCAAATTTCTCAGTATATCATTATCTGACCTAGCCTCCCTCGCAAATGCTCTTTTGGCTCATCACACAAATCATCTTTATATATGTGACCAAAAGCACAGGTTATGGGGATCACAAAAGATAAAAGGGGAGGGGGTAGGGGGTGATGTTTGAACAAATTCCTTCAATCTGTACCATAAAAAAACATGGAGACCAGTACTGAGAATCTATATGTTGATCAGCACGTTGCCTGCTTGCATACAAGGCTGGCAGTTAAATGATAATCAGCTGTTTCAATAAATGACCTAAAATTGAAAGAAATAGACTTTGTTCCAAGAGCAAAAATCACTGGTAGATCTTGAAATTATCTGAATTATATACAGGTTCAAGCAGTTAACAGATCTAGATTCTGATGAGTGAGGTTGTATTCCAACTACTGGGATTATGCTGTCAGGAACATGGAGGGCGTATGCCACATGTGTGAATCTGAAACAAAAACATAGTACCAAATTTAACGTATGCTACAGGTAGGTATAGATGCACCAATTAGACCCGAAAGAGGCACTGGCATTTGTCACTGTTCCTACACTGTACTTCAGTATACACCTAATAGCGTTAATGTACTCACGACAATAGGGTTTGCTTTGAGGGGAATTCCTGCTCAAAAGAGTTGATTAAATCTTGGCAAACCAAGACAGAGTTGATAAGTAATTTGGCCACCGAATCGAGTTGATAAGTTAATTAAAGGTTTAAACATCAGCACTTGAATCTCATATATGGTGGCCAAATTAAGTTATCAACTCTGTGGACAAAAGAGAGTAAACACTGCCATACCTTCTCTACAACAACTAAGGCCTAGTTCGTGAGTCGCATTTCAGTCGAATATAATGCAGACGAAGTTAATAAAAGAAATTAAATTCGTCGGTAAAGCAACGTATGAATCGGTTCATGGAATTAAATTTGTTCAGACGTTTTATCCGTCTACTTCAGATGGATAAAATGTCTGACATGCGTGTGAGTTGAGACGCCGAAGTTCAAATGCATAGAATTAAATACATAAATTTGAAAATAGTTACATTAACGTAATATCGATTTGCTGTTTTCTTGAATCTGGAATCATCGTAAGTTATCCACACCAAGTTCCAGCATCCTATTCAAGTCAGTTGAATTAAATCCGTCGTCTAAATTGAATCTCTATTATCATTGTCTTACAGACAAACTCAAAAATTCGTCCGAATTATATTCAAAGTATGAACTAGGCCTAAGCCATTGTAATTGGCATCTCATGCATGATGTAACAGCATAACCTGGTTACGAATGACACAGAGCACTGCTTTCCACCACAAGTGTTGTTCCATGACTCATGCTAACCATCCAAGCCCCTAAACTCCACCCTTAACAAACAGGTGACAAAAGCTGCACCCTTTTGGTTTGAGGTTTACAATTTTTAAATGACATAATTTACAGAAAAAAACAAGCATAATCTTGTACCTAGATCTTCTCGACCAAGTGGTCCAGAACTTCACAAATATCAATACGTTAAATTGAGATTGTTGCTATATCGCAGATATCGATCTCCTGCTCGAAAATTGCCTCTCATTTCCACGTGTATTCTCGCAAAATCACTGGAGAATGCCCCCAACTGAGTGGTACACGTGGTGTTGGTAGGGTGGAAAACGGAGATGAAATCCAACGCAATAGATCGCCTCAAGCCAAGAAGAAAAAATAATTAGACTTCTGCCTTAATTTGCAGTTCGCAGAAGAAAGGAATTTTTGGTAAAACCGTAAAAAATACCTCGAACATTAAGTTAACATTTGCTGACAAAATGTTTACAAACGATCTAAATTTAATGTATTTAATGTAAGCTTAAATGTATTTACAAACAAGAAGTGGATACTTATCTGGTGTAAGTGCACATTGTCCCTTGCAAGCAGCGACTGAAGCTCGACAGGGCAGAGAATGGCAGCAGACGCGGTAAAAATATCATTCGTTTCCGCAAAAGCGGAAGAAACCTACAATGCGCACGATATCCCGGATGACTGCACGAGTGCTGGATTCATGAATATAATTGCGTGACAGTCGCAAGAAGTGTATTCACTGTCGAAGTCGAGTCGAATCGTGTCGAAAATTTCACTGATATCTTTGTCCGATGTGGCCTATAACACATGTTGTTAGTCTTTCTCCATATTCTAAATTCAGGATTACAAATCTTTCATTGTAAGTTCCTAACAAGATGTAAATTGACCTCACTTATTACACGGATTTACATGTGATGTCCACTGAGGCCAACGTTGAGTCCCCGAGGAATAACTCCCGACATCACAACACATTCTAAAACAAAATTACCCATCTTTAATCTATTCAGTGCACCAACCAATTTCCGCGTTCACAGATGTGTTTTTTAAAAGCAATTACCCTAGCTGTCTGACAAGAACTGAATCGGCGAATTAAATTTTGTGTTCGCTTTAATTAATTTGCCGAGCTGCAAATTATGTCTCTTGAATTCAGTGTTTCTCCCTCCGGTAAATTTAATAATTTCTTTCAGAAAAGCATCCTGAATTCTTTTTGGTTCTGTAGCCAGATATTGTCAGGCTTCTTTCAATATTTTTGCGCGCTTTTGGGCTTTATATATCCTCGGTTGCGTGAAAAGATTTTCGACAAGAAATCAACGGTGGCTCTCCGAAGGTTGGGCTTCAGTTCAACTTTTTTTTACATCTCTAGAATACCAAATTCGATGAAGTAAACAGACAGTCTTCTGCATGAATTAATTTTGTTTTGTTTGGGACCGAACAAAATTCAAAATGACGGACGCACAGAAAGATAGATGGCGCTTTCTTTGTAATTAGCCCAGTTCAAGAACTATTTGGTCACTATTCCTTTACGGTTAATCACATCTTCGGTGTTGTATGTCTTGTGTAAGCATATTTTTTTAAAAATCTGTTTACCCTCTGCATTGCTTCCAAGTCTTCAAAATGTACATTTCTAAGCCATAACTGCAATTTCAAAGTGAAGGCAGCTCAAGTTATCGAGAGGATGTATTAAATGACGAATTCCTTAATATGGCTTCGGTTTCTAAGGTACATGTATCAGTATATACGGCATATAGAACCCCAGTGCGCCAAACAAGAACATGTTAAACGCCAATTAAGATTTGAAGCCCACAAAATGTTCTTAAATGCAAAAGTTCTGGTTGTTTACAATGCTAGAAACCCATCATTTCACGCTGTACGAACAGCTGCCTCAACACTGAACATATTTGAGTCAGTCATCGATCGATGAAGGTCTTGCACGACTTGTACCGTATGACTCGCTCCTCAATCCATCGAGTTGCGATTTGTCTCAATTAAGCAACGATGTACTAAGGTTTAAATATTCATACCTGTAAACGTATTCTTCCGCAGTATTTCAGACTGAAGCTTTGCTATGTCATAGTTGTTAGACTCTGTTGTCGGAAGTTTGCTTTGACGAAGGAAAATTGTGAAAAAGGCGCACACAACTAAGGACCACACAACCAATGCTGTTAACACTAAACGACAACATTTCCTCCTTGGACAACAAACTCCGCACCATGAACATAATTTGCCTGTTGAAGACATCATTAAAGTGTAGCACTTGTCTTTTCGTGATACTCGAAGATTATTCAGAACGCCGTCGCTTACATGCTGTCACGCGGATCACGTTGCTTATTGTTTCATTTTTCCTGTTAATAAATTAATATCTAACAGGTGAAATGAGAGAGGCGCGTGACTGCTCTTCGTCGTTCGAATTTTCCGCTGCTAACTCGATTCGCCGAAATCGCTTCGAATCGGCCTAAAAAGCTGATAAATGACAAAGAATACAAGAAGCAACAGGGTAAGTTGACTTAAAATTGACAAGACAACGCTAATTTCTACTGTTATATACAAATCCTTGTAACACAACACCTCCAATGAATGAATGATCCTGTCAGACAAGACTGAAGAGGCACCGTCACGTGTCTCTAATCTTGACCCTTACTTGGGCCGCTTGTGATTGTGCTCGGTAACAAACACTTTCCCGTTCAGAAATAGCATTTTATTGGGGATGACCTTTACTGTAGCACTGAACAAAACTAAAGTAAGTCGAAACTAGACCTCTAGTGATGACAGCTAAAACCATGTTGTGGGGTGTGTGCCTAATTCATGTTTTGACAAACCAAAACCACACAGTGTCCTATTTTCCCGGGTATTTTTGCGTCGGATTTTCGAGACTCGTACGCTTTGGTCGAACTCCCTCCATAACTACCAACAGGGGGGGGGGGGGGGGCGTAGTCAGGGTACCGCTCCCCTCGGTAGTTTAGGCACTCTCCCCAGGTTGCCTTGCGGGAGTTCGATTGAAGCGTACGAGTCTCGAAAATCCTGCGGTTTTTTGCTCATTTTTTTTTTTTTTTTTTGGACATGGACAACGGGCCCCTGTATCCAGGGTACACCATCTTAACATGAAACAAAGACAGCAGGGAATATTCATACTAAGTGAATCAGCCATATTTTCACATAGGATCACTGGAATGACCTGTTATAGCAAAGGAACAAGGTAAGTTAACGTGTAAAAGCAAGATATAACCTACTATGAGAAAATATGCCATATTTTCACATAGTACGTTACATCTTGCTTTTACACGTTGACTTACACCATCTTACGCAGTGAAAAACAAATTGAATTTTTATGTCGTTGTTATGTACGTGAAAATTTTCAAAATTTAAAAGTGTAAATGTCATTTTGAAATTTATTTTTTCAGTCTAGTGATTTTACCTAAACCAGTGGTATTTTTAAATTGTACAAGGGTTGTTTTTTGAGATTTCATAGTCTCTTTCATAAATATTATTATATTTACCATGTTCGCTCGGGCTGTAAACAAATTCGTATGCACTTTCCGACCTGGTTTCTGGAATCCATAACCGTTTCTGTAAAATTTATACCTGTTATTTTCAGACTGTAAGAACAAAATGGTCAAAATCTATAAAATCGGCTACCAAGTGCATTTGGTAGACCACTCGACTCGCGTTGGTGTTCTACTTTTTGCTGTGCTACAACGTGCTCACGAGAGCCAACCAGCTCGAAACAGCTGTCCACGGTTGCCGCGTTCTGTTGTTTCTCGGTTTGGGCTCTATCGTGTCGCTGTCGTGTTAAGTTTTCTACGCAGTCGGATCAGCCTTGCAGAAATTTGAGTCATTTTCGTTTTAAGCTGATTAGATCTTTTACAGATCCTGCGTATACTTGCAGCATTTTCGTTGGCGGTTCCTTGCTTATTGTTTGCGAAATCTATACCCTATTTCAGACGGAAACAACTCCAAACCCATACCCCTTGAGCTGCACATCCTCCCCCCCCCCCCCCCCCGGAATGAAACATTACAAGACGACGATTAACCATGGGCGGAATATTGCTCAGCGAGACCACAGGTAAAGTTCGGCGAAGTCGCGAGAAGAATGGGGAAGAGGTTTTTCAATTCCTCGTCCCCATTCTTTTCGTGGCTCCGCGGGCCACCACAAACTCCAACAAAACCCAGGAAAGTACCCAAGCTCAGTATTCAGTTGTGACTGTTTGGGACAACAGCATTCGAAACCATCAATAAAATTATATGTATTAGATAATTGTATTTTAAACTTTGTGCTTTGCCTCCAGTTTTTTTTTTTTTTTTTTTTTTGCACTAGTACTTACTATTTTATTAGTTGAAGTTAAATGATTGCTTAATATTTCCTCTCTTTATGTGCAAACAAGCAGCCTGCTCACTCTTTTCAATGTATGAATTTATTGGTTAAATAATTTGTGTTCTTACTGTATTTGTCCTTCTCTCTTGAGTATCTAACCAAACAGTGTGAAATAAAATGATTTTATTTTATTTTTAGGAAATTGAAAGATTTGTTAGATACCTCGGGATTGATCTTTTTTAGTACGAACGTAACTCGACAATAAGACTTAAAGCTTCAGTTCAACTTGTTTTCATTGCCAGAGTGCCTAATCTGATGAACGGACAGTCTTCTGCGTCAATCACTTTTGTTTTAAATGTAAATACTGTATATGAAACATATATTTTGAACTGCGGATGAAAGATCAAATAGAAGAAATTCAGCCTCAGGCTTTCTGTTCGCAACGTAACTGCGAGGATCTTTCTTCTATTTGAACAATTTTTTTTGTTTGGAACTGACCAAAATATTCAAAATATTGTTTGAAGAGACGTACGCGCAGAAAGATATCCCTGAGATTCGTTGTTTATTTTTCAATTACCTCAGGTCGATAAAAATCCAGATTTTTTTTTATTTTATGCACCATTTCAATAGTTTACTACAAAAGGAAATTACGATACATCACAAAAGTAACATAAAGACAACATTGCATTACATAAATCATCAAAGGTAAAATGTGCGCAGTGACCAAAGGAGCTTAGGCTTTCGAGTTGGTCACTGCCACTTGCAGCTAACTGGCTTGTAACGTGCGACTAACTAATAGAACAAAACAACAGACAAGAAAATTAAGAGTGCATAAAATCATACGATAATTTTTAAATAAAAACAATAGAAATGATAATTACAGTAATAGCGAGGGCAGAGAAATCAAATATACACGTTGGGTATCTAAAAGGTACAATTTGCATTGCTTGTAGAAGCTATTCATTGATATGGGAGTTTTTTTTAATCTAGAGATAATTTTTTCCCAAATTTTAGACCCATCGTATTTCTTCGAGATAAACTCCTGTGGTTTTTCCAGTGCATCGCATCTTTGAGTAACAACATTGATACTTGATTTCAGCGCCAGGACCTCTGCCTTAATTTCCTGTCTTATGCTTGGCAAAAACTCTTCTTTCCATAATTTTCGCAAGTCTTGTATCCTTAGATACCTCCTGCTAAATATTGCCTGATGTATGCTCATTGTTCAAAATGTAGTGAACCCTTTTACGCCCCCCTCCTAGTCTACAAAACTTACATTTTTAAGTCATAACAGCAAATTCAAGGTTTCTGACGAAGTCACATTACCCTCCTCAGCTTCAAAACGGCTGCCAGGGAGGCTAAGTTAAATATGGCGTCGTTTTCTAGGGATACATTAAGAACCCCTGATTAAACAAACGCGTCATTAAACGCAAATCAAGATTTCAAGGCCACAAAATTTTGTCTCGTCACTCTCAATACTAGAAACCCCTTATTTCTTGCTGTACTTACAACCTCGCCACTGAACTGACCTACAGTATTGAGTGACAATATATGCCACCGATGAGTGGTTGTTTGGTGACCTGACCTTGTCTTAAAATAAGCAGTGATGTACCAAAGTTTAATATTCATACCTGTAAGCGCGCTCTTCCGCAGTATTTCAGACTGAATCCTTGCTACGTCATAGATAGACTCTGTTGTCGGTAGTTCGCTTGGTTGAAGGAAAAATATAAAAAAGGCGAATGCAACCAAGGACCATAGAACCACTGTTGTTAACACTAAACAGAAATTATTTCTTTTTGGACAGCAAACTCCGCACCATGAAAACAATTTGCCTTTTGAAGCCATTATTAAACTGAGGCACTCAAGCGCACTTGTTGTCGTGGTAAGGAAAATTATTCACAAAATATTCGATTTGTGACACATCATTGTCAGTTGTTTTGTTGTATTCGGGTGATTGATTCGGGGACATATAATGAGAAAAGCGATTTCCTGCAGTGCCTCATCAGTATTGCGTATTGTTTCGTTTTCATCTTCGTTGCAATGTTTACATCACCTATAAGATGATAAAATACAGCATGGAAGAATTCGCTGCATGTCAAAATAAAGCAAACATCAATCATTCAAAATTTTATTGAAAAAAAATATATATATTTTGACAGCACCACATAACTTTTGCTCCCAGATTGCACTTGGCAGGCAACTTTCCAACTTTCTGCTACAGTTTGGGAAGAAATTCACTACAGAGTCATAGCGTGATTTCGTCTCCCACTGCCGGATGATGCTTTAGAAATCCAAAATTAACTCTGTAAGTTATTTTTTTCCATCTCAAGGACAGAAAAACAAATTAAATTTTTATGTTGACTGTTCCTCATTTGTATGGTAAATTTAAGTCTTCCTTTCTTGCAGTATTGCTATAATCATAACTTTTAGGTATATTCCTTTGCGATTAATTATTATTTATAAATGCGCACGATGCACAGCATGGAGAAACAGTATTCTGAACGGTTTGCCTGCGGAAAAACCACAGGCACGCGCGCGTTATTCAACAAGCGCTTCAATACTTCTTATCAATCCGTAGAATTTGCAGGTCTGCAAAAGAATACTCAAAGTGATGACCCAGATCATGGCCTCTGTTGATGTACATGTGTACAGTTATGTGCTTATTGACCTGGCCTTGAAAGCGAAAGGTGAAAGCGAGGTTCGCGTTGACCATGTTTTGATTTGATACAAAACGCCATTGCTTTTCACTTAGAAATCTTGTGTTCTTATGCTTTGCAGTTTGTATTTACATTTGAAAAGCACTGAGGTTTCTACCAAAACAAATTCAACTCCACTCCAAGCTTTAAATTGTAACTTCTCTTACCACAGGGTCAGTCTCAAACATATCCTGAAGAAGAAAGGCCGTGCCTTTCGAAATATTGGAAAATATACTTTCCTGACCGTGAAATCAGCCTTGCTCTCTTTTTAAGATTATTTGTTACTGAGCACACCGTGTCAGAATCTTCCTTGTCATCTATGCATTCCGAATGTTTTATTCAGGCTGCTTTTTACAGGTTAGCAAATTTACCGACGGTTCTGATATACGGGTTATCAAACGTGTTCTAACTTTGAAAACTGAATCAGTGACTGACACGGAACCCCATTAGGGGTACTTCAGGTTAAAAGTGACGGAAAGTTTTTGGAGGGTATGGAATTCACGATTTCGGGATTTTTGGGGGGTATTCCAAAAAAAGGGAAGATTCCGGTAAAAAAAATCTTTTCTGAGTGTTTTTAGTGTTAGAAAATTCAACATGGGATTTTTTTTTGAGGGGGGGAGGGGGGAGTGTGATTAATTTTTTTGGATTAATTTTAATATACTTTACATCGTGTCACTCCTCTCACGGGAAAATGGGAACCTACAATTGACCTTGCTCCCAATGTGTGGCTTCATCGCTCAGTTGGTAGAGCATCGCACCGGTAACGCGGAGATCACGGGTTCGAATCACGTTGAAGCCTGAATTATTATTATTTTTTTTTTTTCAGGCTTCTAATTTCCAATTGCATAAATTGGAAAATTCACTGCGATGATCACTTCTCTATTTCATCTTTAATTTTGGTTCAGGGCTTCACGTCCAAGGGATTCAGTGTTTATGTGTTAATTTACAACCACATTCACACCTCACCGTCACTTTTAACGCAGAGTACCCCCCCCCCCCTCCCCTAGACTGTTCACAGTCCCCCTAATTCTCGAGACCGGTACGCTTCGATGGAGCTGCCGCCATCTTTTGAAAAAGCGAGCGCGATCTGGGAAGAGTGTCTAAACTACCTCTATACTAACACCCACTTCCGCTCTCCTCGGTAGTTTAGACACTCTCCCCAGATCGCGCTCGCTTTTACAAATCAAGATGGCGGCGATTCCATCGAAGCGTACCGGTCTCAGGAATCCCACGGAAAAATAGGGGGACTGTGAACAGTCTACCTCTCCCCCGGCATGTAACCACATCTTCATTTGATATTTTTTTTTATTATACTCTCCACTCTTACTGTTACATAAGCGCAAAATACAAAAGTTGGAGGTATTAAAAACATAGACTAACATGTAGTTCAAAAACACAATTCAAACTTTACCTCGAGTAAAACTAATACTGTGCCCCTTTAAAGAAAGTAAATTGATAAGAAAAGTAACTAAGTAGAATAGAAAAAATTGGAAAGATATAACTGAAGGAAAACAGAAAACAAACAGAAACGAAAATAATTGGAATAAAGTGTCATTAATAATGAGCAAGAAATGTATCATCAACATTGAGCAAGGTAATATTAATTTTATAGAGTGCTTTTCTAAACATTTTTTAGTAGGTTTGTCCATAACTGTCCGATCTCGTACCAAGAGCCCTCAGGCTTTTTGGTCAGCGGGTAAGCGCCAGGAGAGACTTTAGAGAATTCGAAAAAATTTAAATTTTTTGATTGGCTGCTCTTTATAAGCTACGTAACGGCTTCCATTGTTTTACCGCAAAAATCCTGCGGTAATAAAATTCCAATACCCCAGAGTCTCTCCTGGCGACTAACCGCTGACCAAAGAGCCTGAAGACTCTGGGTACGAGATTGTAACTGTCTGAGGAATGTAGTTCTTAGTGTTCTGGGCCCAGTTGCCCGAAGCACTGTTAGCGCTAACCCGGGTTAAATACCATAACAACCTATAGGTTTTAATACCTCTTAACCAATGGTTAGCGCTAACCATGCTTCGAGCAACTCAGCCCAGTGGTGTAGACAGGTGTCAATCAAACAATTATAAACCAGTGTTCTTAATCATGAACAGATTTGCTTGAATTTATAATTAATGAAACAATAGATAGGGTTTCGCCTTTGACAGCAAATGACTCACTTAAAACGGGATTCAAAAGAGTTTTTGAAGGTTTCATTTATATTTTCCGTCTGCATAAACATGTCAGTGTCGATTGAAGCTGAAAGTTTGACCTCGAGAAAAGATATTACTGCTCCTCCTAATTGGCAGAAATTTGCCTGACGGGTCAATATTTTAAAATTCAAATGGCCAAAGAGTTGCCAGGGAAAGGGAGTGTTGAAGTTCGAATTGGCAAATTGTTTGGCGGGTAAAAGTAGGGTATACTGGCCAGCCAATCAAGGTTTTTTTGTACGGTTTGAAAGTCTTACCATACATCAATTTCACGAAAGTAAACCCATCCTGTTTGCGCTTGCGTTACCAAGATTCTAAGGCAAACAACCTTTTTGGACTTGTCCAGAGAAATCTTTGCTTTTCCACCTCTGAATGAACCGAACGTCTGGAAATTTCCACACGAATCACCTTCAACTGGCTCGAAGCTTGCTTGTAGATCAGCGGACTTTAGCAAATCATTCTGTGCTTGATAACATGCCGTTTCCACGAACACTTCTTGTACAGAGGTTGGCTTGTTAAATTTTATCAGGACATAATCACTTTGTCCAGGATTTGTCGCCCAGAAATACCCACTGCCCTTGTTGTACGCATCTTGTGGTTGTCCTTTGTGAGAAGATATTGATGAGGTTACAACGGCAGGTGGATTGCGTCCCATGAACTTCTGGTCATATTGGTCAAAAAATGGTTCCTTCTGGTGTACACCAGACATTCCTTTTTCTTTGAGGGAGGATCTATCGCCAATGTGTTGAAAAAGCGACGATGGAGGCAAACGTACTTCTGGTTTTATTTCCTTAATTTTTCGCCAAAGACCCATCAGCCAATCAATAGGCATTTCATCATACATGAGGTAGAAATATGAAGCGATGTTTCCGAGATCTTGTGAGCGATAAACTTTCGCCTTGCTCCCTTTTATCGTAGCATCCAGCATAGACCAAGGCTTTACATTTTCTGCATTTATGAACTCCTGCAGTTTGGGAAAAAAGCTTGGCGATGATATGAGGTCATCTTCGAGATGAATATAATACTGTGATAAATCTTTACAGTAACACATTACAAAAGTGGCATCAACGTTTTCCTTTGAGCGCCAAGTTGTCCTTGTATTGGAGTCGCCATATTTCTTTTTTAAATTTTGTAGTGGTGGATAATATTCTGGATACGCTTCTATCACCGTCACAAGCCCCTGATCAATATATTTACCGAAAGATTTCAAAATCTCCGCTTTTGCTCTGGATTTTGGTGGCTCGTGAAGATCAGCGAGGAATATCGCAATGTAAGTGTTTTTCTTGTCCGCCTCGCTCAAGTTTTCGATCAAGCTTTGAGTGGTTCGTAGCAGATAATCTTCTCCGTTAGGCCTTTCAACTGATGCAATTCCAATCGAGAGATATCCTTTGAAAAGAAAACAGAAAATTGTTGAAGCTATAACTCTGGAGGTACAGTTGAACCTCTCCACAACGGCCACCTTGGGGACAGAAGAAAGTGGCCGTTGTGGAGAGATGGCCGTTATGGGGAGGTAGGGGTGTAACATGACACTTTTCTTTCGGGAAGTACAACATGTTTATTGTGCCAAGTTCATGCTTACTATAGCCTATAATGGCAATCCAATCTTAAATAATATATACAGACAAAATACACAATAAGACGTAAATAATGTTTCGAATCAAAATTTGACAAAATGTTAACAAGACGAAACGAGCAAGGTTCGCAACATTCGCTGTATTATTGTAGACAATTTATGCTTACTGCAGGACATAAATGGAACACAATCAAAATACGTATATCATTAAAATGGATATAGAAACGTAATGTTCCGAAGACAAATGTCGATCACTGCACCAACTTATAAAAAAGGTTTTTACAAGAAAGAGCTGTACTGGCCGTTGTCGAGAGGTTATTTTGGCAGTTGGGACGCACTTTAGTGGCCGTTGCCGTTGTAGAGAGGTTTAAACAAGAGGTAATGTATGGACTGTCCGCCGGGACAAAAAAAAAGTGGCCGTTGTAGAGAGGTGGCCGTTAGTGGAGGTTCGACTGTAGTCGGGTATTCTTTCTCTGCGCATGCTCCTTGCTCGCCAATCACAACCAAGAGATTCATTGATGTACAACAACAGGAGACAATAGACCTTATCAAGGGTTTGGAAGCCATATTGATGGGTAGGCAAACACGTCTTGAAATAACAGTGTTTTTATGGAAACCCTATGTCAAATAATTTTCATAAAACATTGCTTCTGAAAAATTCATGAATTGTAAACTTTAGGCACAATGAAAAGGATTTGACAGAAACTAACCTTAGGAATGTAGCTGTGCTAGAGAGCATCTAGTGGCGTTTTGACATTTCCATACATTTGTCTGTATAGTGCCGGAACCAGCCGTGAACTGCTGTTACAAATAGTTCGCGGGAAAAAATACAGGGAAATGTATGGAAAGTTCAAAACACGACTGGACGCTTTCTGGCACAGCTACATCCCTCCAAATTTTTTTTCTAAAAATCCTTTTCTTGGTGCCAAAAGTTTCCAATTCATGAATTTTTCAGAAGCGATGTTTTATGAAAATTATTTGACATCGGATTTCCATACAAATGACTTAAATTTCTGCAAGGCTGATCGGACTGAGTAGAAAACTTAACACTGATTAGATCTTTTACAGATCCTGCGTATACTTGCAGCATTTTCGTTGTGCCCTTTCCTTGCTTATTGTTTGCTTCCATACAAACACTGTTATTTCAAGAAGTGTTTGCCTATACCCATCAAGATGGCTTCCAAAACCGTGATAAGGTCTATCTCTAGTGTGTCTTGGGGAAGAACTGACGTTTAAAAGTGTCTTAAAACAACTTTTGAAACAATAATTGGGTGCATTTTTCGCATGATAACCAGAATTAGTAATCCACGGCTTCTTCTTTCCTTACAAACATAATGACTTTCGGACCACGGAAAGTACGGACAGCTCGAAACTAGAAAACCGTTTGTGACGCACAAATCAGGTCACGCGTCACGAATTACCAATCATAACATTTCAAGTAGTTTTTGTTCACTGCGCATCCTGCGCATGAGGCTCAGACAAACTAGTCCCCATGCCTTCCCTTCCTTTCCTGTGGTGAGACATGCGAATTCATGACGTCACA
Organism: Pavona decussata; assembly: GCF_977016875.1. Taxonomy (NCBI): domain Eukaryota; kingdom Metazoa; phylum Cnidaria; class Anthozoa; order Scleractinia; family Agariciidae; genus Pavona; species Pavona decussata. The sequence goes on along the minus strand of NW_028145511.1, from coordinate 1,051,622 downwards.
TAAGAGACAACCTCGTTCCCAGGGGGGGGGGGGGGAAGGGTGGCCCTCTCGATATAAAAGGGCAAGGCACTGCAAAAGAAGTTGACAGAAGTGTAGACGGTGTCTCACCCATAACAAAGTACGTTACCGACGAGAAACATATTACTAATGAACTTGAAGGAGGGATTGTATGTACGCGAACAACGAAGACCAAGAATTGGACACTCACGTTTTGTTTGTGGGTATCTCCCCAGCTTTGTCACTTTGGAACTGCTCATGATCTCAACCTCTGGACACAAAGAATGACTCTGCAGTACTTTTAAGGGCTCTAGAAATAATCAGCAGCTAGAGTGTTAACAGTTATACATCAGCTGAACGAGGAAGAATGAACTATACAAGATTTATAAATAATACTCAGTGTAAATAAATCAGAGAACGGAATCTGGCAACACGGCTGAAGAATTCTTGATAGCTCAGGCCCAAAACTGATAACAGAAAATGCATGATCGATTGCAGCTTCATGTAAGATAATAGTTTTAGAGAATGGATGACACATGCCCAAGAGAGAAAACAGCCGCACAGTGAAATGGCCACAAAGTTCAATGTGAAACTTACCCTTATGTATCCTAGCGTTGTCTGCAGGTTTTTCTACCGACGTAGTGCTGTTGCCTACTGGCTTCACTGAACTTGTTATAGCAGCTAAATACCATAGAAAACAAACATTGACGCGTTAACAAAACTGGTCTAAGTTACAGCGGTTTCTGCTCGTGCGCAAAGATTTCCAGGTGTCCAACGACCGGTTGATTAAAGAGTTGTCATGAATTCTATTGATTGGTGCGGCGAATTTTTGGTTTAGACTTATCAGTGTGTAAGATTAAGTTATCAGGGTTTATAAAGTCCCTCGACATGACGTTCTGTTTAGAAACTGAAGGAGCCAAGTTATCTTGACTTCCAAGAAAAGGATCCCAAACGTTCTATGAATGCCCACGTTTAGAAGAAAATATCAAAAACTCATTTTTTAAACATTTTATGGAAGGCAGGCCTTTTGGACGCCCTATTTTCAATTTCTGGTTAAAAGGTTGCCTTGTTGGGACAACACCCCCACCTGCTTGTCCCGGAATTGGATCTCTTGCTCCATGTCCTCAAGTATATAACATATTAAGGTTCCTAGCTTTTCGCAGCTTTCAATAAATGAAAAATGCAGAACCAGATGTACAAAAGAGAGTTAGGTCTCGGTAACAAAATGTTTCTTTGGAAGCATTTGACACGCTTCTCTGAGACAATTCGGAGAGGTCGTGCAGGCACGATGGGCATGACCTGAAAGCTACCTTAGGAATATAAATACAAGAGACGCAGAAATCAAATGTTTTGATTCCGTCCCATGTGCAGCGTCGTCACCACCTCAGGTGTCTCTCCTTGGTAATCCTGTGTAATCTAGTTCCTTCAAGATTGGGGCGGGCAGTCTACCCTAACTTTCTTTATGGATTCCAATAGCCGTTGTCAAGATTTTCTTTTCATGCATAGTCTTAAGCCGCGAAAAAATCTCTTTTTTTTTTTTTCTTTTTTTTTTTTTTTAGTACATAGCCTGTGAACAGTATTCGTTTCGGGGACATTATGGGATGAGCACTGCGATTTCCCGCAGTACGTCATTATTGGGTGCTGAAATACTTTCTAAACAAAACTGTTACTATGACAACTTGAGTCACCGATGGATAACTCATCAAACAATCTAAAATAGGTAGCAAGTTTCCGTGACAACAGGTGAATCGGCGAATCCACCCCGTATTTCCTAATTGTAGCCGCGAGGTGAGCTGCAATTTCCTCATTGTCTGCTAATTTATTTTCTCTTTCCAGTTAATTTAATGTCTTAATGTCTTTAATGTCTTCTATGGCGCTGTCAGAAAAGTGCGCTTTATCTTAAGGCTATTTTCCTCGGTTGATTGACAAGAACGAAGCTCTAGTATAATCAGCCGCCAAAACAAAGTCCAATTGATATTTTTTTTATCTTCACAATGCCCAATTCGATTAAGTAAACGGACAGTCTTCTGTACCAATAAATTTCAGTTTCTTTGGAATCGAACAAAGTTCAAAATATCGTTTTGAAGAGAGAGACGTACCCACAGACACGGATAGTGATCCAATGTAAATTTTTAAATTGCAACGAGTCATTAACTATTCCGTTAGATATTGGTCGCGTGCATACTTAATATTCCTCAAATATATAAGTTAACTATATTCACAATCAACGTTGGCCATTAACCTTTAAAAATTACATTTATAAGTCATAACAGCAATTTTAAAGTTTGAAGACAGCTGAATTTTTCGAGCATATGCAAAGACGATAGAAAATCCAAAATATTTTCAAAATATTTCACTGAATATGGCACGATTTCTAGGCTGTACTGGCGTTTTAAACAAACACATGCTAGCTCCACAATTTAAGATTGGAAGCCCACAAAATTTTCTTGAATACGAAAGCTTCTGATTGTTTACAATACTAGTCAGTTCTTGTTGTACTTATACCAATAGCCTCACTACTGAACATACACTTTTTTTTAATACACTCAAGGGAGAATATTTGTAATCAATGATCTTTAAACTAAATGTACGACTCGCGCTTGATTCCACCGACCTGAGATTTGTCTTAAGCAACGGTGTACTAATGTTTAATGTTCATACCTGTAAGCGTATTCTGCCGTAGTATTTCAGATTGAATCCTTGCTACGTCATAGTTATTAGACTCTGTTGTCGGAAGTTTGCTTGGTCGAAGGAAAAATGTAAAAAAGGCGCATAAAACTAAGGACCATAGAACCACTGCTGTTAACAATAAACGGTAACATTTCCTCCTTGGACAGAAAACTCCGCACCATGAACATAATGCGCCTGCTGAAGACATCATTAAACTGTAGCACTTATCTTTCGTGATAGCGAAAATTATTCACAAAGTGTTCGATTTTTGGCACGTCACCGATCTATTGTTATATTGTGTTCCGCCAGTAATTGTTTCGAGGCAACATACAAAATGAGCAAAGCGATTTCCCTCAGTGCGTTGTTATTAGCTATTATTGGGTATTATTCAGTCGTTTTGGTCTTCGTTGTAGTATGATTACATCACCTTGAAAATACAGGATAGAACAGAATACGCAGAGTCAATATAAAGCAAAATCAGTTATGCAAAATTTTTCTTCAAACAAACAGCGCCTCGTAACAGTGCTGCTCTCAAAATGAGATTGCACTCGTCAATTTGTGAACTTTCTGCCACCGTTCAGGAAGAAATTCACTGTAGAGTTATTAGCGTGATCGTCTAATAGCGCTTTAGAAACCAAGATTAACCTTGTTGGGTCACACGGCGATTTACTCAATTTGCAACACGCCATTTCGCTATTCAATATATATCCGCTTATCATCTCTCCTGTTGTGCTTTATAATTTCCTGTGCGAGTATTGGCTCCTTCTCACGTACTGAATTTTTACATTGACTTAAGTTGACTGTTCCTCTTTTGTATGGAGAATTAAAGTATGTTTCTGTTTATATTTCTGCGTATATTTCTGCATGCGGTGAAATCGTGACAAAGTAAGCCCAGTAAGTAACATGGATTAGCAGCTCAGTGAAAATTCGTCAAACTTTACTTCGCATCAGTGACCGGACTTCGCATATTATTAAAGTCGGCAACTTGAAAGGATTCACTCGACTGTACTGAAAAAGGTGGTGATTGGTACCTTTACCTATAATTCTTAGCGAACGAAAACCCTAAAAACGCTCATCAAAATCCACAGAAAAGTTCTAAAAAAGTTCTAAAAACTTCAACCCTAGCAAACAAATTATTGTTAGTACAGGGAAGAATTTCTATGTGCGTATAGGTGTATACAGCGCCCCTCAGAATAACAGCCCCGTAGCTGACTGGGCCACCCTGTCTTAAATAAAGTTCACTTACTTACTTTACTTACTATTGGCTGTGTAAGGTTCGCAAGGTATTCTGGTAAAATGCACAGCCGCCGTATTTTTCCGTATGGTGGATTGAAAACTTCATCACCATCCTTCACTTTGGTCTTAATCCTACAAACTGTATGCTTAGCTTACACGTAGAATAGAAAAATACCGAATAGTTGCAGGTGAAAATTTTCTGCTTCATGCATGTGGCTGGGCACAAATTCATTTTTAATGAGCAAAATTATAAGGTTTTTTTTCTTTCACTCTACCAACCTGCATACCCCAGTTGTCCTTGACGAGGGCGCGAATTTTACGTCACCCGTTTAGATGATCGGGAAGACGCGGGGAGCTACTGAATGGCGGGTTCGTGGCAAACTGCTAAGGTCGGCAAATACGATCGAGCACGCCGAGCGTTTTCATTCATGGCGGAAACGCTCTATAGACCGGACGAGTTTGAAAACGGAGCTTTATTATGTTAGTGGATGGCAAAAACGGAGTTGCGGAAAACGCCGAAATTGGAAATGCTGCAACCATTGTGGGCGTCTCAGATTGTCGCATAATGTATAAGCGGACGGCGTATTCCAGCGTTTTAAGCCTGGTTCACATATGCGACGCAAATGCAAATGCAAGGACGTGTAAACATCAAAAACGCAAATGCAAACATTTCTCTTGACAGGTGAACATTTCTAGACACAAGCGCAAGCAAGTGAAGCGTAACTTATCCGCCATCTTAGACAACCACTCCAATATACGCGTGCATGTCTGGTATTTGTTGATCTTGCGTTTTTATTTTCAGTACATGCGAACATAGTTAATTGATGGACTGGTTATGAAACCTTACCTAGAAAACAATGGTGTTGCAATTTATGATGGAAGGGCCGCGACTGTGCACAATCCTTTGTTTTAACGTTTACACTACAGTTGAATATCGTAACAGGAACGCTTCGATTGGTCAGTTGCTCCGACAGATTTCAAAATCTATTGTAGTTTATGCACGGTCAAGGCCAAAAACGCGAACAAAAACATATAACCAAGAAGATTGCCAGGCTTCATAACCATCGCCTTTTATTAACTATGATGTGAACATCTGTTGCATTTTGCTCTTGCGCTGGCAGTTTCGGTAGCTTGCGTCGAACGTGAGAACCAGGGGCCCTTTTCATTTTGCCCAAAGTTTTGGTTTGAAATTTCGGGGGTACTTCACTTTTCAGTGACTTTTCCCATTCCAACCGGCCGGAACAGAAATTCCCGTACATTTGCACAAAATTTCCATCAACCTCATTCCCAGGGTCCTCTCTCTTCCTTGAATTCTCGAGCGAGGAAGAGAGTGGATCCTGGGAACGAGGTTGAATTTCCATGTCCACTTTGTTGTCTTTTTGCGCCATCATTGCGCTTTTAATTCACTTTACGTTTTTGATCTACCAATGTGATTACAAGTTTGGAACGAATGGATAAAAAGCCTTTCCATTTGACGCAGAGAAAGTTTCCAGACTTTCCAACCGAAATTTTTGGTTAAATGGAAATCGCCCAAAGTTTAGTGTAGACGAGAGTAAACGCGGCGACAACGACAGTGTAGACGAGAAACATCTTAAAACGGAAGCGGGACGTGTGGACGGTCACGAAAACGAGGACAATGACATTTGACGTCATCATTTCCGAAATGCTCCGTTTTACCCCCTCCCCTCCACACCAGACCACGAAAACGACGCTTTCAAGAAACTCCACCTTGGCGGGCGTTTTCAGAACTATCCGTTTTGGCCGGACTGGAAATGCCGTTTAAGTATGGCCAGAATGACCGAGACGGTTTCTAAAATATTCAGATTTTTGTCGACAAGGCTTGCGCAAAGGTAAGAATCTTACTGTCAGAGCTTCTCCCAGGAGACTGATGGGCAGATCTTGGCAGGGCGATCGAGGCAAAGAAGTGTCGCATGTTGCGCGATAAAAATTGTCGAAATCGAACAAGCTATCTTGAAACGAAGCGTTTTGAAACGCGCTTGACGAAACGCCGAAAAAGTTTCAAATTTATCGTGCTTTGCATAAAATAAGGAAACATAAAAAAATTGGAATATTTTGAGAATCACGTGTCAAGAAAATAATCACTTCGCTAGTAACAATACCCACAACACAAGGTTATCATTTACGGTAAACTTTAGAAAATCAACTTTGAGGTTGTTATTTCAAGCTTACCAAGCTAAAGAGAGTGCGATTAAAAAATTCCGCCGCTTTAATTTTCCTCTTTGATTATTCAGCATTGTAATATTGATTCATTAGTTGGCTTTCGTCGTTCATCTTATTACCGAGCGCATTATGCGCCAATACAACGCATCGGTCTACCCACCGCTAGGAAAACTCAAAACAAGTACAAAAAACTTCGCATCGTTATCGATTATTTAGTCCGTGCAATATCCCTCATGCTTCGGCAACTATGGACAAAAGACTATTACACCTGCGAAAAACCCGTTGAAACGTAAGTTCTTGTATTTTGCATTTGAATGAGAAGCTGCGGCGACCACTTGAATAAATTTAAAATTTGTGTCTCTCACAAGTACAGTCTGGATTGCTACTGCTACAATTGAGACGATGCCTGCAAAAAACAGATTATTTTTCAATTGCGGTGATTGCTTTCCACGGAAGAAAACCTGCCGTTTGGTTCTAACGACAGTGGTCCTTTGGTCTGCGGTGGTAATCGTGGTTTTCACATTTGTTCTTCGACCAAGCAAAGAACTTCTTACAAAAGATCCTAACTATGATGTTGCAAGGGCTCAGTCTGAAATCCTGGAGAAAGTTCCACTCACAGGTATGAATGAATTGCTTGTTTACGTTTGTACACGCGCTGAAAGGAAAAACGTGGTTTCGATGACTTCGTTTTTCACGTCGCTGTTCATGATATATATCTCGTATTGTGTTCAACATTTAACGGATGAAACGCATCAACTGATTATTTATTGCGAAAGCGGAGAACCTTATCAAACCTAAAGAGACGACGAGAAATAGAAGGAATTGTCAGACAGTCGGTGAGAGTTGTCATAGTTTCTCGCGCGAGACGACAACGAATGTCCGAGAATGTGTCTAGTATAGCAAGGCCATTGCTATAGACTGTTGCACGGCGAGAAAGAGTGGATTTTGTATTATTCTGTAGGGCCAGAAGTGAAGCTTTCGTGGGCTTCAAACCTTCAATTGCATTTAGTACGTTTTTGTTTACGGCGAGGGCTCGCCCATGGAAACCGACGCCATCAGTTCAGCTTTCGTGAGTCGCTTTTAGAAATTTTTATTCTTAATTATTTGCATATCTGTTAAAAAAAATCTAAATGGATTCCGACTTAAAATTTGCGAGGTATTAACTCCAGTTATACGATGGGTGTACGAAATGTTAGCCCAAGTTTTCAAAATAAAAAGCGACGGAGGGCAGATAGAACTAGTATACATGTGGCCTTTCAGCTTGCCAAATCAGCTTGCCGCAAGCTGTGTTTAATTTGAATAAATCATAACGCAAAATTGCGGTTTGGGTCTTACTTTAGGACAAGGACAGTTATTAGAGTTTTTGAAAGAAGTATGAAGATTGTGTTTATATGTTAGAATTCAACGAAAGCTTAAAATTTCTATTTCTGATGTGAAGCTAGCCAAACATGAAAAATAAATAAAGATTAAGGATTGGACAATGCACCTCGCCCATGAAATTCTATGCTTGCGTTGAATTCTTCGACTCAAGATTGCTACTTTTCACTTTTCGCAAACTTTCGAGTTTAATACAAGTGTAACACAAGTCCACGAAATTTAATTCTGTGAATCCTAGGCGGAGTATGTTAATTACAATCCGCAAACGATGCGATGTTAGCTGCGATCCACTTTGTGAGTTTAACACTGACGTTTATGAGATTCTTTTGTTATATTGATCGTGCTGAGTTGCTTTTTATTTCCATATCAAAAGGATCGAGATAGCATAAATTTGATGTAAACACCGATGCCCGAGCGGCGCCCTATGTTTCATTTCGGCAAATATACCTGTTTGGAGGCCTAAATCGGCTGCCAAATTCGGATTGAAATTGTAAAAAAAAAATAAAATAAAAACCTGGCCTCTACGTTGTTGCTTTATTTTTCTTTTTAGCTAAAACTTAAACAAATAACAGTTACCTGACTGATTATACTATTTAGAACTGTTATTTATTCATACACCTGTAGCTGTTTCATATATACAGTATTTAAATATTAAAACTTAAGTAACATGGGGAAAAATCTGATGGCCTTAGTATAGCTCCCACGAGTCTCCTGTAGCTCAGTGGTAGAGCGTCCGAACTAGTAATCGGAAGGTCTTAGGTTCGACTCCTGATAGGAGAACGTGGATTTCCTTTTATCGAGTATACCTGTGTCACTCACTGAATAAATACATCATTAGCATGGGAAAATTGATTCCTTTTCTTTTCGAGGCGACTAAGATTGTCGTAAAGAGAGCAAACTAATACGCAAAGCTAACATTTAATGAATTTAAATATATGAAACATATTTTTAACTGCTGATGATTTGATCTTTCATCCGCAGTTCAAAATGTATGTTTTATATATTTACATTCATTTATTCATCTTTCACGGGTATTTTACGAACTCACAATATGACCAGCTCCCAGTTGGCTTGATAGCTCAGTTGGCAGAGCACTGCACCGGCATCGCAGAGGTCGTGGGTTCGAATCCCGTTCAAGCCTGAATTTTTTTCAGGCTTTCTTTTCGCAACTGCTTAAATTGCGTACTAACTGCGAGGATTTTTTATTTTTAAAGCTAACAGCAACTCATAAATTCGGATTTTGACGCCCTTAGCCAGGCAATCAGTCAATCCGTTTTGGAGTTTTTTATGTAACACCACATTCACGTGATACTTCCCCGTTAAATAGATTTTTGTGCGAACACATTGCAGTAATGGCGCGAACGAACAGAAAGAATCTCGTCGGAATTTCAAAGAACTCGAAGGGCTCTTCCAAAGGATTAGCTTTTCCGTCCAGGATGAGATCCGTTGCTGGGAGTTATTGTTAACCACTGTAAATTCTATAACCGGTTTGTTAAAAGTACGATGAGCTAACATTTTCTTCTCTTCCATATTTAGCTGTTATGACAAGTTTAGGGAAGCAAGTTAGCAACAGCACTGCAATAGTATCGGAACAAAAATCTACAAACAACAATAATATTCCCAAGGGTAAGTCTCCAATAACCTCTGTAACGACTTAAGTTTACTCGCGGCTGAAAATTTAGATTTTACCCAGTCAGTTGGGGTACGAATATAAATTCTCTGGCCCTTCTCTCATTTCTTTACAGCGTTAGCCTGGATAGCCCCTCCCTCCCCCTACACCCCCTACACCACCCCCAGGAAAAGAGAAGAAAGACGGTCTATATTGTACGCGAAATGATAATACGGCCTGATCGCAGGTCACCATGGTTAAAGTCTAACAGGCTTTTGTTCACCCTTCATCGCTAAGCTGACGTATAACCGTTGAATATTTTTAGAGCCTTCAAGCGTACTGCAGAGCCACTCTCTGTGTCCAGCGGTTGAGATCATGAGCAGTTCCAAAGTGACCAAGCTGGGGAGATACCCACAAACAAAACGTGAGTGTTCATTTCTTCGCGTTTTATATGACGATTGTGTAAGGTTCTCAAAGCCGCGCTGTAGGTTTGCCCGTCGTTTTTTGAGAGAGGTTTTCAGTTTTCAGTCGTAAGACCAAAACTAAGGTAATTTTCACTTTGGCCAATCACAACAGACGTAAACAACGGAATGAACGAATCAGAATTCAAAGAAAATGCACGTCGCCTGTTGGAAACGAGTAGGGACTGGAACTAATCAAATTCGCACGTGATCATTTGTATCAGATTTCTCGGATAGATTCTTGTTTTGAATGTGACTCTCGAAGGAACTCTGGAACTATTACTTCTAAATGTAGCGGAATTTATCTTGTACGTCGGAAATAGCGGAATTCTTTCTCTAGGAATGTTATCATGTAATCTTCGAGTTTATCAAGTATTAAAGAGTTTGGTCGAATGCAACATTTTGGTGCCGAGACCCGGGAGTGAAAGCAAGGAGAACAGAGCGCGTGTTTTGTGACCTTCGCCATGTCGGATGTCAAAAAGAAAATTCTGGAGCGCTCAGGGTTCAGAGTTCACGTTCGTAAAGTTATGAACGATGTGAAGGAGTTAATCAACAACGGTGATGTGGAAAGCGTCCGACTGAAGCTGAAATCTCAAAAGATTAACCTGGAAAAACATCAGAAGGAAATTGCATCGCTTGATCAAGAAATCGCAGAATTATTGCAAGCCGACGCAATCGAAAAGGAAATCCTGGAGCGCTGCGATTTTAACGCGTCGTTACAAGAAACGATCTTATTGATAACCTCATGTTTGTCGTCTCCTAAGCAGGAAGCGAATGATGTCGAAGAAACGGTGACATTGCCATCGCTGAGTCCGCAAGGATCGTTCCTTGCTCAAAATGGCGCGAAGGGCACAAACAAGGCAAAGCTACCGAAGCTCACGTTACCTAAGTTTACCGGGGATGCCACAAAATGGACAACATTTTGGGACAGCTTCTCATCTGCAATTCACACGAGTGAGGATCTGAATGAAGTCGACAAATTTCAGTATTTGAAATCATTATTGGAGGGCGCTGCAGCCGAAACCATTTCTGGTTTACCTCTCACAAGCTCAAATTACAACCATGCGGTCGATCTCCTAAACAAGCGGTTCGGAAGCAAACAAGTTATCATATCTAAACACATCGAGATGTTAATGCAGCTACCAAAAGTGAGTGATACTGGTGATCTTAAACTATTGCGGCAATTGTTGGACAAAACAGAGTCGGCTGTTCGAAGTTTGCAAGGAACTGGAATTTCCATTGACACGTACGGAACATTCCTAACCCCGGTGATCATGGCGAAAATTCCTCAAGAGTTGCGTTTGATTTTGAGTCGTGGTATGAGCGACGAGTGGGACCTCGACACATTAATAAAGTCGTTTGCAGAGGAGTTACAGATACGAGAAAGGTGTGCTCTGGGTCCAGTGACAGATCAGTCGAAAATGAGAGAAAAACGAGAGTTTGGATATGGATTACGGTTCGGTCAAAACAAGAGACCCCCCACGTCGTCGACACTTGTTTCATACAACGACAGACCTCAACAAAATAAGGAAATGTGGTGTACTTTCTGCAGTGGACCGCACCCTTCGGCGAGATGCGCTGTTGTTACGGAGCCAGAAGCGAAGAAAGAATTCTCCGCCAAAAGGGGCGATGTTTTGGTTGTTTGAGGAGTGGTCATGTGAGCCGAGATTGCCAAGCGAGATGTTATCGTTGTGGCGGGAAACATCATGTATCGCTATGCGGCGTGCAAAACTCTTCACCACAATTCACGCAAGCAAGAAGAACCAATCAGGAACAAACTGTGAGTACAAATTAGTATTTCACCCAAGATGTTAAGAATAATTCTGTTTTGCTGCAAACTGCCAGAGCCAGGGTTGGAAATCCTAATGGAGGAAATTCTTGCCATGTGAGGGTTTTATTTGATTCATGTTCTCAAAGGTCTTACATAAGTACACGGTTGAGGAGCAAGTTAGGCCTGCCCTCATTTGGAAGTGAAACTGTTCTGATTAAAACGTTTGGAAACAATGAAGCCTCATTGAAGAAATGTGACATCGTTCAATTTGCACTGGAATGCCAAGATCAGTTGAAAGTGTTTGTCAATGCTTATGAAGTTGAACTGATTTGTGGACCCATAGCCAACCAGACCATTGAGATTGCACAGCAAAGTTACCCTCATCTACAAGGCTTACCTCTTGCTGACTATTCCCGTGGCGATGAAGATCTTGAAGTAGATATTATGATTGGTGCTGATTATTACTGGTCCATTGTCCAGAACCATGTGGTACGGGGGGAGTCGCATGGACCTGTAGCAGTTCGTACAAGGCTGGGTTATGTTTTGAGTGGTCCTGTTAACATAGCAGGTGCATTGCAGAGCTCATCAAGTGTTAACATGTCGCATGTGTTACACACTCCACAAGCTTAAACTGTAAACGACGTTTTATTACAAGTACAAACTGCGTACTGTCCGATTACATCAGCCATGAGCACGTGGTTCGTCCTCGCTCTTCCCGGCATTCTTCACGGTATAGACAATCTCGCGTCACGCACCACTCACACGCGTGTCACACGCTCTACACACTCCCCCTCCAAAACAAATGGACGAACGAAACGCTAGAAAAAAAAATGACAAACTAAACTGAGAGTTAAGGTCAATGTTACATAGTCCTCTCATGCGAAGAAATCATACAAAATCTCTTATCCATAATCCTCAACCTTGGGTCCTGGATGACGCAACTAGTTTTCCCGGAATAGTCAGCAATAGGAAAGTGGTAAATAAGGCACCTGTGGCCAGGTCCAATAGTAGAAAGGTCCATGATAGGGAACAGGTAAAGCCGGTGGCGATGTCCACGGCATCTGAACGTAGTTAACTAATGGATTGACACGCTGGTACTCCGGGTTTCCTAGGGAGTTGTACGTGAAGATCTGTGGTGGCCTACACTGACGTTGTGGTCGGGTTGACACGCTCTCCTCGGTGCTGACATCAAGATCCGAAAATTCCTCGTCAACTGACCTATTCTCACTCCCGATGATGAGGTCCACATCTGTAGTGGGAACAATTTCGGCCTGGTCTAGGGGCTCATTTGGCTCCGAGCATGATGAATTTGATGATCCGGTTTCTTGTGAATATCCCACTAATCTGGTTTCTGTTAGGTCATCACTCTCGTCCTCTGAGGACAGCCCATCACTTGTCTTTGGTGGCAATGCGGAGCTCGTGATGGTTCTCCTGGCCTGATGAACAGGTTCAACTACTGAGCTTCCAAGTTCCAGCGCATCACAAGGCAAAAGTAAGTTCCTGTGGAGCACCCTTGCGCGACCACGCCCATTCTCTGGCTTGAGTCTGTAAACCGGACTATCCCCTCCCAATCTTTCAGCAACGACGTGGATGGTCTCTTCCCAGTGTGATCTCAATTTTCCAGGGCCGCCCCGTTCGGCTAAATTTCTAACCAGCACTCGGTCCCCGGGTTGAAGCACTCCGCCTGACACTCTCCTGTCATAGTAATCTTTGCTACGTCTAGCAGCCTTCTTTGCAGTCTTCTGAGCAATCTGATATGCTTCGTCCATGTCTTCCCGCCACTTGCGCACATAGGAATTATAGTCAACTCGACCATTATTGTCCTGATTGAAGTTAAATATAAGATCGATGGGTAGTCTTGGATTACGACCAAACAGCAGATAATATGGCGCGAATCCAGTAGCCTCATGTTTGGTACAGTTATATGCATGAATCATCTTGTTAAGTGATTCGTCCCATTTGCGCTTCTTCAATTCGGGAAGGGTCCTGAGCATTGACAACAACGTGCGATTCATCCTTTCCACTTGTCCATTCCCTTGGGGGTGGTACGGCGTTGTGCGAGACTTGGAGACACCAGTTAACTTGTTTAATTGACGCAGGAGCTGATTTTCAAATTCTCCACCCTGGTCGCTATGGAGGCGAGCTGGAAACCCAAACCTCGGAATGTAGTCATTGAAAAGTTTTTCGGCTACAGTACGTGCTGTCTTGTTTCGAGTAGGGTAAGCCTGAGCATACCTTGTGAAGTGATCAACTACGAGTAAAATATACTCAAATCCTCTTTGGCTCTTTTCCAGGTGAAGAAAATCGATCGAGACCATTTCAAAGGGTGCTGTAGTGGTGATACTTTCCATAGGCGCCCTAACTGATGTACTTGGTTTCTTGTGCCGAATGCAGCTGCACTTGTTTGTAATGAAATAAGTGATGTCCTGTTGCATGCGGGGCCAGTAAAACCTGGACCTAGCTAAATCTAACACTCGGTCAACACCCAGGTGACCCATCTCAGTGTGTAGCTCCCGGTAAACGAGTTGTCTGAACTTTAGGGGAAGAACTAACTGTTGTCGATTCTTGGTTTTGCGCCACAGAGTTCCGTCTGCTGAAATGTGAAGATTATTCCATTCTCTTATATAACAAAACATCTCATTGTCCCTGGTCCTGCCGCCTGTCAACTTAGGGGGATATCCTTGTTGTTTGAATTGCATGATTTGTGAAATGACTGAGTCTTCCCGCTGAGCTCGCTGAATTTCTCCCGGTACCAATTGTGTAAGAGTTAAGTCGCTGACAATGGGGTCTTGGTCTGCAATACTAATATTCGCAGAGACTGCAGTCAACCACGGAATCTCTTCCGCTCTCTGGTGTGTTAGTCCCTGGATCGTTGCATCAATGGCTTCCTTGTCCATTCCAGCAGTACAGCTATCCATGTACTCTCGCGGGTCTATCGGTAGGCGAGATAGTATATCTGCATCAATGTTAGTTTTCCCAGGTCTATATCGCAGGCAAAAATTGAAGTCAGCTAGCTCTGCCACCCATCGATGTCCAACAGCAGACAGTTTCGCGGAAGTTAATATGTACGTTAAAGGGTTATTATCTGTATAGACGTCAAATGATGGAGCATAATACAAATAATCCCGAAATTTTTCAGTCACAGCCCATTTAAGAGCCAGAAACTCCAGTTTTCCCGCATGCAAGTGATAGTTTTTCTCTGCTGGGGTTAGGGTCCTTGATGCGTAACCGATAACTTTCAACTTCCTGTCCTGCTCCTGGTATAACACGGCGCCCAGGCCTTCATGAGAGGCATCCGTATGCAGTACAAATGGTTTGGAAAAATCGGGAAAAGCCATCACTGGTGGTCTTGTTACACAGTCAACTAGCAAGTTTAATCTCTCCTGGTGATCGTCTGACCAGTTGATCCTGTGGTTATTTGGTAGCTGTTGTTTTCCCCCGACTGTAGCATTAGATTTACCACCTTGATTAGCACTCTGCGATACGGCCATAAGGTCATAGAGGGGTTTGGCGATGCGTGAGAAGTCTGGAATGTACTGTCTGTAGTACCCCAGGAATCCGAGTAACTTGCGGATGTCCCCCACAGTGTTTGGTTTCTCACTTTTCAACTTCTGAACTGCTTTTGTATCCTCCGGGTCCAAAGAGTAACCATCAGCTGACACGATCCTACCTAAATATCTGACCCTTTGCTGGAAGAAATTGCACTTGGATGGTTTTAATTTAATCCCATGTTCCTGAAGTCTGCGCAGTACTCGCTGAACATCTCTGACATGATCTTCAAATGTTCGGCTATAAACTAGAATATCATCGAGGTATGGAATACAGATATCGTCACGTAATCCGCGCAAGCATTCCTCCATGCATCGCTGAAAGGCTGCGGGGGCATTCATTAAACCAAATGGGATCCTGTTCCATTGATATAGCCCCCAAGGGGTGACGAATGCGGTAAGGGGTCGGCTCTTGTCCGCAACAAAGCCCTGGTGATATGCCTTCCCTTGGTCGAGAACAGTAAACCACTTATTACCCCCAAGCCCATTCAGAATATCCTGTATCCGTGGGATTGGCTGGCGCTCAGGGTAAGTTTTCCTGTTAAGTTCTCCATAGTCAATACATAATCGTAAACTACCATCCTTCTTCCGAACACAAACCATGGGGGAAGAATATGCCGAGTGGGACTTGCTGATCCAGTTGCGATTGATCAAGTCTTCTATATACTCCTTCACTTCTCCGTAAAGAGGTTTTGGAATGGACACATAGTTCTTTCGCACAGGCTGGTCATCACTTAGATTGATTTCCAATTCCAAATTATCAATGCACCCAACTTCATTCTCGTCTCTGGCAAATGCATCAGCCTCTTCCTGTAACATTTGGCGAACAATGGATTGCTGTTCTTCTTCCAAATGGCTAAGGCCAACAGGCGGGTCCCACAATTCCTGTGCTTGTTCCTCTGATAGGGAAACATCAACTGAATCTCCTTCCTGGACGTGCTCCTGGTCTGGCGGCTTCGGA
Organism: Pavona decussata; assembly: GCF_977016875.1. Lineage (NCBI taxonomy): Eukaryota > Metazoa > Cnidaria > Anthozoa > Scleractinia > Agariciidae > Pavona > Pavona decussata. Next base: position 1,035,811 of record NW_028145511.1, on the reverse strand, counting down.
ATAGGTAACACTGACTTAACCATTTGAATCTGACCTAGATCGGTTCTTCGTTTCAGCAGGATGTCCTTATCGATGTTGTTATGTACTAAGATTGTAACCTGGCTGGATGTGCCCGGGGCTATCTTACTCAGTTCCTCAGATAATTGAAGTCCCTCCGGGAGATCGCCTTCTTCCTTTGGCTCAAATATTATCGGCAATTCTTCTGCAACAGGCCCGAGGTGGACACGACACTTAACTCTAACTGACTGTCCCTTTGGAACCACAACATCTTTCTTGCCAACCCTGACTACAGACGTGCCAGCATCTTGAGTCCTTGTGCGAACAATATTGACAAATGTCCCCAATTTGGAATAGTGAACTGAGGGGAAAGATTGTCGAATTATATTTTCAGAAACGCCTTCGGGGTCTCCATTGTGTTTCTTCAAAATCTCCTCTATCACACTGAATCCAATAATGGGTAACTCCTGTTCCTGTTGTCCCACTAGCACTGGTACGGTCAGCTCATCCGAGTCCCCAGATAGTCTAAATGTCACTTCGATCCAGCCATCGAAGGGAATGTCAGTCCCATTCATAGCCTCCAAACTCAATCCCTGCCCATCTTCTAACAATTCACCAACACTTTTTAATTTTTCCAGGGGAAGGTAAGCCTCCTTCCATGCCCGCGATACCACACAAACTTGGGACCCGGTGTCCCATAATGCCTCCACCTCTATTCCTTGCATACTACATTTCACTATGCACCTCTGTCCTACCAGTTTGGTTAGTCCCGCTTGCTGTTTTGGAGTTAAATGGCAAGCGAATGTCGTGTTCAAAGGTACATTTTTAGCTTCATCTTCCTGTCGCCTTTCCAGTTCTTGTATGGCCTTACAAATAACTTTGTGCTGTGGCCAATGTTCTTCTTGGCACCCCTTGGAACAATATCTGCTGGTCTTACAAGCTGCACAACGATCGAATAATGCATGGGCACCACCCACTCTACCACAATAAGCACACTGGGACTGGTTGTTCTGTAAGATCACACCCTGTCCCCCGGGCGTGACCTCTGTCCATTTCCCTGTAACCCTGTACCCCATTGACGAAATCGCGCCCGACATTCACGTGCATAATGGCCACTCATTCCACACTTAAAACAATGATCGCAAAACCCTTCAACCCCATTTTGTTGACAAATTCTGCACTGTGGGGGTGACCTCATAGGTTGCTGTGCAAAAGGCTGTCTAGATACTCGTGGTGGGGAGGCAACCCTTTCCTTGACAGCAGCAATCTCTGCTTTCAGCTCTCTGACCTCCTTGAGTAGTGCCTGATCCAAACTGGTCACTTTCCCCCCCTCTTTGACTCGATCAGCAGCAGCCTCAGACTCTTGCACTGGATTCACCTTGGGAGTCAGTCGCGAGCCAAGTTTTTGTAATCTTTCCGTCTCGTTGCTGACACAGACATTCAGTGCTTCAAATAGCTCTTCATCACTGATGGTGTCCTTTTGTAAATGGGGCTTCATATCTGACTTTATGTTTTCACTCAAGAGGCCAATGGAAAAACTATGTAAAAACATTCCATGCACTAAAGCTGGGTCATACTTTAACCCTGACTCGGATTCTTGTGATGCAAACAAAACCTTCTGTTTCAAATCCAGTAGGCGGATAAGAAACTCTTGAGGCTTTTCTGTAGCTTTTTGAACGGTTGAACTAAGCTGGTGATATAGTTCTGTTGCTGTTCTCTCTTGATAGTGAGAACGCAAGATTCGCCTCATTTTTGCAAGCGTCAAATCCGACTTTCCCTCTAAATAGCTCCTCAGACTTAAGGCAGGGTTTATGGCTTTTATCACGGCTTCTTTGATTTCATCCTCTTTGTAATCATTTCTTAACCCGTGTTCAATCTGATGTGCCAGCGATGAGAAACTTAGGCGATCTTTCTGCGAGATGTCGCCAATTTGGCCTGAAATTTTAAAGTCTCTCTTTATCTTAGAAATCGATAGGACTGGTTGTTGTTCCGTTTTTGAACCGCTTGCTTCGGAATTCTCGACTGATTCTGTTTTCACCTTGGATTCTGTCGTCTTCTCCTTCATGCCTACATACAACGCCAATTCCTTGAGTTTTGTTTCGTTCAGTTCTTCGGTCTCGAGATACTTATTTAGTGCTTGAATAAACACCAGTCTTCCTTTACTTCCCGGCGCCAAAGTGATGTTTACTTTACTACAAACATCTTTCAATTTTTCTTCGCTCAAGCCACAAAACGCCACTTGCAAATTGATTTGAAGAGCCTCAAGAGTCTCCATAGTCTATCAAATCAAAACTTCTTACTCACCAACCACTGACACAGTCAAAATTTCTCTCCGGTAAATAGAGCACCGCTTCGTGTTTTGCACAACTTCCCAGGTCAGAGGTGAAACACGGTCCAGTTATCGCCGGTTACGTTGCAAAATTAACGACGCTCGACGGTTCAACGTAGACAAAGCTCCCAATAGTCCTGGCAGGGTCGCCAATGTTACACACTCCACAAGCTTAAACTGTAAACGACGTTTTATTACGAGTACAAACTGCGTACTGTCCGATTACATCAGCCATGAGCACATGGTTCGTCCTCGCTCTTCCCGGCATTCTTCACGGTATAGACAATCTCGCGTCACGCACCACTCACACGCGTGTCACACGCTCTACACATGTTATGAAGACAGAGTGTCAAGTAGTTGAAGAAGACTTCAAGTCAGTTGATGTCTCTCTGAAAGAAGAACTGAACAAATTCTGGGACTATGATACTCTGGGAGTGAAGAATAGAGAAGAAGAATTCTATGAAGATTATCTTGCCAAAGTAAAGTTCAATGGTAGCCGTTATGAAGTTTCTCTTCCCTTTAAGGAAGAACATCCTACAATTCCAGACAACTACTTGGTAGCACAGAAACGCCTCAGCTCCTCATTAGCAAGATTGAAGTCCAAGCCTGACATTCTACAACAGTATGATGACGTCATTAAGGACCAACTGAACTCTGGTGTTATAGAATTAGTTGACAAGAGTCGTGATCAAGAAGTAATACCAGGAACTGTGCATTACATTCCTCATAAGGAAGTCGTGAAGGAAGACAGAACCACTACCAAACTACGAGTAGTGTATGATGCTAGTGCTAAATCTCAGAATGAACCAAGTCTGAATGACTGTCTGCTCCCTGGTCCAGCCTTAACACCATTGATCTTTGACATTCTTCTACGATTTCGTCTACACAGAGTTGCATTGATTGGTGACTTGGAGAAAGCATTTTTAAATGTTGAAGTGGATCCTGAACATAGGAATTTGTTAAGGTTCTTGTAGATAAATGACATCAGTTCCTCGAATCCGGAAGTCATCATCCTTAGATTCACACGGCTTGTGTTTGGTCTTGTCTGTTCACCGTTCATTTTGAATGTAACCCTGAGAAATCACTTAAGCAAGTATGAGAACATTGATCCAGACTTTGTGAACACTGTTGTCAGAGCTTTGTATGTGGATGACTTTGCATCTGGAAAGGATTCGGTAAAGGACTGCTTCGAACTGTACGGAAAATTGAAGTTGCGATTCAGAGAAGGAGGTTTCAACATGCGAAAATGGGCATCGAACAGCGAAGAGCTAAATCAGTTGATTGAGAAGGAGGAAACTAATCTGTCATCATCAACTCAGCCACCTTCGGAAACCAGTCCTTCTTTGACAAAGTCTAGTGTTCTCGAAGAAGACCTCATCAAAGTGATGGGAGTTCCATGGGATAGGATAGAAGACAGCTTCAAGTTTGATCTCGCAACCTTTGCTACACAAGCATTGGATGGAACACTGACAAAGCGGAAACTGTTGAGCATCACTGCTCGATTTTATGATCCATTAGGCTTGTTGTCACCAATTATGTTGCCCTTGAAGTGTATGTTTCAAGAGATATGTCAGCTCAAGATTGGCTGGGATGAGGCCCTGCCAGAAGAGCCCTGTTAAAAGTGGAAAGAAGTAGCAGAAGACATGTTGAGAGTTTCAGTGGTCAGTGTACCTCGCTGTGTCCTAGCTGGGATAGAAGCAGAAGATGTCAAGTCTATTCAACTACACGGTTTTGCAGACGCGAGTAAGATTGCTTATGGTGCAAACATCTACATTCGGGTGACAACCTCTAATGTCAGCTATTCGCAGCTGTTAGCCTCTAAAACTAGGGTGGCACCCTTGAAGGGAGAGACAATTCCTAGATTGGAATTGATGGCAGCATTGACTCTAGCAAACCTGATGACAGCTGTGTACAAGGCATTGGCTTGTACCATCAAGATTGATTCTGTGTTCAATTGGATTGATTCTCAGATTGTATGGTGGTGGATTAATGGAGAGTCAAAACAATTCAAGCAGTTTGTGCAGAATCGAGTAACAAAGATTCGATGTCTCTGGAGTAAAGAGCATTGGGGATATTGCCCTTCTGAACTTAACCCAAGTGACATTGCCTCGCGAGGAACTAAGAGTTCCGATCTTGTATCCAATGATCTATGGTGGAAAGGAGCACCATTTCTAGAGAAGGAGAAGGATCAATGGCCAAGCCCACCTAATTGTCCTGTTGGTGAAGGCACCCTCTCAGAAGAAACAAAGAAATTGAAGAAAGAAGATGCAGATGGAATCTCACAAGTAATGACCGTATTGGTCCAAGACCCTGAAAACATCTCTGAAGTTGTCCAACCAGAGAGATTTAGCAGTCTCAGCAAGCTTATCAGAGTAACCGCCCTTGTATTGAAGTTCATCAGACGGATTAAAAGAGTTCCAGAAATGCATTCAAATGTTAGTTCACAGGAATTGAATGCTGCAAAAATTCTCTGGTACAAAGACGTTCAAGGGAAACTTGATGAAAGGGAGAGATCAAGTTCGACTTGGGAACAGTTAGGAGTCTTTAAAGATGAAGGTGGAGTAATGCGATGCAAGGGAAGGATTCAGAATTCCTCACTTCCATACTCAGCCAAGTTTCCAATCCTGTTACCGAGAAAGCCGCACTTCACAAGATTAGTAATTGCACAAAGTCATGAAAACGTGAAACACAATGGGGTTGTAGAAACTCTCACTGAAACTCGGTCACAGTTCTGGATAATCAAAGGACGACAAGCTGTCAAGGATGTACTCTCTAAGTGCATTACATGTAAGAAGATACAAGGGAGAGCTTTCAGTAGCCCACCTCCTCCTCCATTACCTTCATTTCGAGTCTCAGATGATCTGGCCTTCTCCAAAGTTGGTGTAGACTTTGCTGGCCCCCTTTATGTTAAGAATATCTACCAGTCCAAGGGAGACATGTTCAAGTGTTACATTGCTCTATTTACATGTGCAAGTACCAGAGCTGTGCACCTTGAACTCACACCCGATTTGACCGCCAAGTCATTTCTAAGAGTGCTGAAACGTTTCTTTGGAAGACGAGGGATACCCAACCTGTTCATCTCAGATAACGGGAAAACTTTCAAAGATTCAGAAGTTCAGAAGTTCGTTCTTAACACGAACATTGACTGGAATTTCAATGTGCCCACTGCGAGCTGGTGGGGCGGTTTTTTCGAAATCTGCGTCAAACTTGTGAAAAGGTGTCTGAAGAAAGTACTGGGAAATGCAAAGCTTAGTTATGAAGAACTGGAATCAGCCCTGATTGAAACTGAAGGAGTGTTAAATTCCAGGCCGTTAACCTATGTTTACAATGAGTTGTCAGAAGCTCCACTAACACCTTCTCATCTCGTAATTGGTCGACGTCTCTTGGAGCCACCTTCTGCTACCAGTGTACCTCTGAGCACTCTAGCCCGACGGGAACGATATTTGGAGAGTCTCCTCGCCCACTTCAGAAATCGATGGAGGAAAGAATACCTGACTGGCATCAGAGAGTATCAGAAACTTAAAGGAGAACCGAGAAGAACCATTCAAATTGGTGACCTTGTGCACATATATGCAGACAAAACACCTAGACAGCAGTAGAGAATGGGGAAAGTAGAGAAGCTGTTGCGAGGAAGAGACAACATTGTTCGCTCCGCCGAAGTGGCTACAGTAGACAAATCTCTACGCAGGATTTGCATCAAGCGTCCAATTCAGAAGCTCTATCCTCTTGAAGTTAATATGTTTGATGAAGGAGCAGCTGATATGGGAGCTGTTCAGTGTCACAGAGCAAGGAACATTTGTGTAGTCAGAGATGAAGATATTGCAATTGTGGTTACTGCATCTTAACTTTCAGATCTAAATCTTTGAACATTGGACTGAGTTTAACGAGTTATGTTTACAGTTTCGCCTTATGATTGACTCCGTCAATCAGGGGGGAGTGTGTTGGAAACGAGTAGGGACTGGAACTAATCAAATTCGCACGTGATCATTTGTATCAGATTTCTCGGATAGATTCTTGTTTTGAATGTGACTCTCGAAGGAACTCTGGAACTATTACTTCTAAATGTAGCGGAATTTATCTTGTACGTCGGAAATAGCGGAATTCTTTCTCAAGGAATGTTATCATGTAATCTTCGAGTTTATCAAGTATTAAAGAGTTTGGTCGAATGCAACATCGCCGGCGCAGAGCGCGGGAAAACCCCGTGCGAGCGTGGCACGATTTGTTTTGGTTCTGCTTCTCATTGGTTGTGAAAGTGGCACGAGTTTTTCTATAGCCAATCATAGGGCGTAATAAAGTAAAGCCTAAGCAAACACAAAAGTCGCGAATTACTTTCGGCAAAACGATTGTAAACCACCCTTAGCAGTACGTTACGAAACTCAACAACAATCTCGTTTGATTGTTTTGTTTTTTGTGAGAGCTGGCAGTACTGTAGTGGCCAATGATTTCAACAATTTTCTGTTTTCTTTATAAAGGATATCTCTCAATTGGAATTGCATCGGTTGAAAGACCTTCTGGGGATAATTATCTGCTACGAACCACTCAAAGCTTGATCGACAACTTGGGCGAGGCGGACAAGAAAAATACTTACATTGCGATATTCCTTGCTGATCTTCACGAGCCACCAAAAGCCAGAGCAAAAGCGGAGATTTTGAAATCTTTCGGTAAATATATTGATCAGGGGCTTGTGACGGTGATAGAAGCGTATCCAGAATATTATCCACCACTAACAAATTTAAAAAAGAAATATGGCGACTCCAATACAAGAACAACTTGGCGCTCAAAGGAAAACGTTGATGCCACTTTTGTAATGTGTTACTGTAAAGATTTATCACAGTATTATATTCATCTCGAAGATGATGTCATATCATCGCCAAGCTTCTTTCCCAAATTGCAGGAGTTCATAAATGCGGAAAATGTTAAGCCTTGGTCTTTTCTTGATGCTACGATAAAAGGGAGCAAGGCGAAAGTTTTTCGCTCACAAGATCTCGGAAACATCGCTTCATATTTCTACCTCATGTATGATGAAATGCCCATTGATTGGCTGATGGGATTTTGGCGGCAAATTAAGGAACCAAAACCAGAAGATCGATTGCCTCCATCGTCGCTTTTTCAACACATTGGCGATAAATCCTCTCTCCAAGAAAACGGAATGTCTGGTATACACCAGAAGGAACCATTTTTTGACCAATATGACCAGAAGCACATGGGACGCAATCCTCCTGCCCTCGTAACCTCATCGCTGTCTTCTTACCAAGGACAACCACAAGATGCTTACAACAAGGGCAGTGGGTATTTCTGGGCGAAAGATGTTGGAAAGGACGATTATGTCCTGATAAAATTTAACAAGCCAACCGCTGTACAAGAAGTGATCGTGGAAACGGCATGTCATCAAGCACAGAATGATTTGCTAAAGTCTGCTGATCTACAAGCAAGCTTCGAACCAGCTGAAGGTGATTCGTGTGGAAATTTCCAGACGTTCGGATCATTCAGAGGTGGAAAAGCAAAGATTTCTCTGGACAAGTCCAAAAAGGTTGTTTGCCTTAGAATCTTGGTAACGCAAGCGCAAACAGAATGGGTTTACTTGCGTGAAATTGACGTGTGGTAAGACCTTGTAAACCCTACAAACTTGATCGACTCTTGCTGTATAAAGTCCAGCTACGTTAATTGAACAACACCTTCTTTTAACGAATTTGACAATCCAATACAAAATTGCTGAAAATCATCTTTCCAATTTGTTGCACCACGTGAACATATTCAGCATCCCCTGGTAAGGCCAGATTAAGGTATAGCTCCCCCATCGCTGGTTGAAAGTGGGGTGGGGATGGTAAGATTAGATACAGGGAGGAAGTGTCTGTTTCATCTTCGGAGACAAAGGGGTAGAGAGTAGGGACGAGGACAAAGTCAAAACGGGCGAACAGCCGTGTTGTAAATAATCTCGTACCAAGAGTCGTCAGGCACTTTGGTCAGCGGGTGGGTGCCGAGGGAAAGTAGGTACTTCATATATGGTAACTATAATGTATCTCGGTAACAACAAAATTTCTCCAGACAAAATTTCTTGAAAAGTTGCAAACCAAATGTTTGTGCAAAAGAAATTCGAAAGACCTACAGCAGAGAGGAGGATGAAACAGGCTAACTTCGACAAAGAATCGATACAACTCACTTACAGCATTCCCTTCAAAGTTACTAAAGACATTAGACTTGCTATCTCTCAGTTTAAGATCATATTTTACCAACTAATGCCACTCTTTTCAGGGATTCGCTTGTTCAAAAAGAGCAATGCCACCTTTGTAACGAGAAACAAACATTGAAACACCTTTTCGTAACTTGCCTTTTTGTGCAGACTTTTTGGACTCAATTTTCCCTCCGGTGGAAGGGAAAAACCCTAAATTCAATCACCTTATCAGAACAAGAAATAATATACGGATTCACTAGAGATCTCTCTCGTCATCTTGGCTTGAACCTCTGTTTAATTATTGCCAAATACTACATCTATACTGCGTCACGAAAAGAAAAAGAGTATATCTGGGCAGCCTATTGTGCTGTATTAAAGAGTCACCTTGAAATTGAAAAACATAAATCTAAGTTGCAAATAAGTCTTTGAGCCTTTTAATTTTAGTTCATTTTTTTTTTAATTTGCTATATCGCTTTACAAGGCTGTCGTGTGCCAGCAAGTAATGTGTAATTTGTTGCTTAAGTTTGTAGTTTAAAACGCATCATAAGTATTGTAAACATCGTTAGTACCGTCAGTTGTAAGTATGTAAGTGTTGTAAGTAATTAGCATCGTATTGCAAGTAACGATATAATTGTTAGTACCGGTGTTAGCTGTATTGTAAGTTGTGTAGCTAGTTTTTTGTGTAGGTAACACTCAATAAAGTGTTCTTAAAAAAAAAAAATTTAAAAAAAATTATGTATCTCGGTACATTATAGTTACCATATATGAAGTACCTACCCCGGGGAGACTCTTGGGAACTGGCATTTTACAACGGCAGGATTTCTGCGGTAAAACAATGCAAGCCGTTACGGAGCAGCCAATCAAATTTTTTTTTTCCGAATTCCCCAGAGTCTCTTCTGACGACCAACCGCTGGCCAAAGAACCTGAGGACTCCGGGTACGAGATTTTGCTACAAATGAAACGTCTTTTGAATAAATAGCAGGGGGTTGCCAATCTCTCTCATTAATTCACAAGTCTAAGGTATCGGAGCGCTGATCAAATCGAGAACTAAGGAATTCATGAATCATGCCAATTCAGTTGGTGACTTAAAGCTATTTCACGGGTTTATTGAAATTTAACGCGCAAAAAGTCGATTAAAAGACCATAAAAAGCATAAATGTTTGACGTCAATGCCTGTTGTCAATGCTTAGTTGAATAACAAGCTCGATGAGCGATGTACGTTCTGCTGTCTTTGCGACGCTCCGTAATTAGTTTCAACTCGCGCCAATTTCTCCATCCAAATCCTCAGGGTGCAGATAAAAACAGTCATGTTTTCCCGAGCCTCTTAGGTTACATCCACTACTTGGATCTAATTGGTTCACTAGGTTTATGTTTGTAACAATCACTTCTGATTGGCCAGAATCATTAGTGTCATACGCAATGTCCTCTCCACCCCCCTACCCCTCCCTCCCAGAGAAATGATGAGTGGAAGAATAAATTTATCCGGGCATTTTGAAAACCGTTCAATTTGAGTCTGTTTGCACTGGACGACTGCGTCTGAAAAACGCCATCTTTCATTCCAAGTTCATTTTTTACCACTCGGCTATCGCTCTTTGCAGTAAATGTGAGGCAAATTCAACCGTCCCCTCCCTCAAGTACTATTTCGAACTTGCATGTATTTTCGTTGTTTACTATAGGTTATATAGGTTTTATGTAGGTTTTCGTATTTATATGGGTGTTATAAAGGTTTTCATTATTGTTTAAAATGACGACATCAACGAGGCAGACAAACAATGGAGAAAACAACCAGTTTCACCAAAAATAGACCAGCGGTCAATCCAAGGAACACAAAAAAGGCTGATCTAGCTTTACAGCCAATAACATTACGGCTTAATTAACTGGCAGACAGCCTGTAACAATTTTAACTGATTTGTTGACGCTACGATATATAAGACGTATTTTAGCAAGAGCATGTTGTTTTCTATGTCCACGACACGGGTTGTACGACAATATTTATATTTTACTTAAAATATCATCTTCCTAGTAAAGAGCGTTTAACTTTTTCCAGCGGATAAGTGGCTATCCAGCAGATAAAATGTATTGGTTGGAGTCAATTTTATCGGCTGGATAGCGATTTATCCACTGGAGAGTGTTGTCCGTTCTTTGAACAACTGGGGTCAGCTCTGGAAACAGTACAATGTAATGAAAAAAACAGTACTGACTCAGAGTAAATAGTTTTCGGAACGAAAGTAAACCTCAAGGACAAACGCACGCTGGGTCAAGGAGGCCTAAATCCAACATTGAACAGCGATGGAGAGCTGGACCTAGCACCGGTATTCGACGCTATTCAACGGTCACGTGATGGAAAATCATGTGACCGACTAACAAGATCAAAGGATCACGTGATTCCATCACGTGACCGATTAACAAGATCAAACGACGGAAGAAGATGCGTTGAGATAACCTTGAAATATTTCGTTCCAAAATCTATTTGCTCTGAAACAGCAATTTTTTATATCAGATATATTTTGTTCTTGTTTGTCAGTGTTTAGTAGGTGTTTGTCTTGTGCGTATCATGGCTGTGTGTAGATTATCTCGTAACTTCCTGATATACACATGTATTAAGTTCTAACTCTTGAATTGACAAATAGAGAAAGGAAAAAACGACTTCGTTAATCCGCCTGTATTACCTAATGAGGACTCAAAACGCAACACTTCAACTGGAAAAAAGATGCATATTTTTTCATACTATGATTGGATATAAATACGATACAAACATTTAAGTACTTTGGAAATAATGCGATGGAATATGTTAAGCCTGGTGAACAAATAAGAATGATGTATTTATCAGTAAATGACACTGGTATGTTCGGAAAAAAATCCGAGTGCCCCTATAGGAGTCGAACCTAAGACCTTCCGATTTACTAGTTCGGATGCTCTACCACTGAGCTACAGGAGACTCGTGGGAGCTAAGGCCATTAGACTAGGTTCATGGGACAAACATCCTGCATACTGCTAGGATTGGAACGTCAATGTGTGGCATATGCCGCAATGGAAATAATGTGATGGAACCCAGTTTAATGGCCTTAGCTTCCACGAGTCTCCTGTAGCTCAGTGGTAGGGCTTTTCGAACTAATAATCAGAAGGTCTTAGGTTCCACTCCTGATAGGAGCACTCGGATTTTTTTTCCAAGCATGCCTGTGTCATTTATTGATAAATACATCATTCCCATTAAGTACGTTGTTAGATTTTTGTCCTTTCTCAAACTTCAGTTGTCGCTTTTTAACAATCCAATCACCTTTAAGCTTTCCAACTGACACTAAAATGGCCGCAAAGTCCGTTTAAATTCAAGGTAAGTCGTTTCCCATAACATCGCCCTGGTCAGTTCCAGCAGACGACAGTTGTGTAGTAAGCGGATAAGATCACAATTGCGATGGTCAGACATGACGAGCCAAGGACAACAAAGGTAGGAATCTCTTCCATCCTGCTTCCAACATCAATCACTTGAACAGCAAACTCCACCGTCAGATTACAAAAGCTACCACAGAAATTCATCGATTAGTAATGGTACGCAAGAGTGCAAGAAAAATCTGAAACAACTATTGCGCACGCACTTGGGGGAGGGGTGGGAGGGGGCTCCAACGAATCAGAGTGGGTAAAACAATGGCTCTGCACGTGCGTTAAAAAAAACTTACTACAATTCTCTGACGTCCTCTGCACAACAACGACCTGAAATGACCAAATTCAAAATTGAAACCGCAAACCGCGGTTTGGCGTTTGCGGTAAGATGGCCAAACCTCGATCTTAAGGTCTCTATTAAACCATCATGACCGGCCGAGTATCCTCTCACCTGAAATCTGGATCAATGACTGTCAGTGTAAAGAGAAACATGCCGACATCATTCCACAGGACAAGTGAAGAGGCTGTCGAACTGTTCAGGATCTCATAAGGTTGATCAAGATCAGCAATGTTCACAGGACCATTTGTGACATCTTCAAAACAGCTGCGGTAATTCTGTTAAATTGAAAAAAATAAACATGGATGGCATGGGAATAAAAATAGGTTATTTAACGCGGTATTGAATTGCGGACATGCGATCCACGATTGTCGTTGGTTCAATCTTGATCGGCTCTTTGCTGACAGAGAAATTTCACGCGATTTTTGCTTGAAAAGCATAGTGTCTCCAATTTTTTTTCCCTTTTTTCCTTATTTCTGTCATTTTCTCGCTGCCAAGTTCCTTTGCGGATTTCTCTGGTCAACTCAGTTTTAGCACTAGTGCATACCGTTTTAGACCAAGCTGTCTCTTTGTTCTGACCCTCCACGAATTGCACCATCTTCTCCCAACTCTGTGCTTCACTGGTGCATCCAGCCTGTGTTGAAGAAATCAAATATAGAAGACAGTGGGAAAGAGTTGTTCGTATGCTCTCACTCTGTTTCCTCGCGCTGAACTCTCCACATCACGCTTTCCGCCCTCTCCTCACGATCTGTATCTCTCCTCGGGCTCTGTACTCATCTTCTCTTTGCTCGCGCTTTGCGCTCTCTCCACGCGTTTTGTGCCCTCCTTCCTCGCGCTTTCCCCCTCTTCCTACGCGCATTAGCTCTCTCCTCGCGTTTTGTGCTCCCTTTCCTCGGGTTTTTCACGTCTCCCCGCGCGCTTTCCGCTCCCTCCTCGCGTTTTGCACTTTGTGGTCTTGCGCCCTCTCTAATCGTGCTTTGTGTTCACCCCTCGCTCTTTTGGTGTTTTCATCACGCTTCCAACTCTCCTTGCTTTTTGTGCCATCTCGTCGAGCTTTGCACTCTCTCCTCGTACTTCGCGCTCTTTCAGTCGCCCCTGAATACCATCTTTTTATATTTTCTTGCAGCTACCACACCGCCCCATTAGTGCTTACAAGCTCCAGCCTATCAATGTAACCTTGACTATACCTCCTTCATAGTTGCACTGTATTGGAAACCAACTCGGCCATAATGTTCCCACAAGACATAGTTTGCGTCGACTTCTTTAACAAGCGTTTCTCCGTCATATCTAAAAAGTATGATAACGACTAGTAATGTTACTTTTCTGGGGGAAGGAGGCGGGGGGGGGGGGGGGGGTGAGTATACTTTCACATAAAAGCGACAGCGGTGTCCGTCGTCCTATCAAACCCCAGGCCCCCTGATTACTCCGCTCGGTACCGGAAAATTGTGAAAACGTACACTCAAATAAAATAAAAAACTTTCTGCGGTTTGAGCTTCTGATAGAGGGGAATTGAAAGGCCCCAACCTTATATTTATCATTTTATCATTTGTTTATTTATTTATTTATTTATTTATTCATTCATTCATTCATTCATTCATTCATTTATTTATTTATTAGTGAAGTTTCCATTTGAGTGTCGTAAAACCAGTATCAAAGTAATTATTCTGACCATTCACAACAAACGTAAACAGCGCAATTAACCAATCAGAATATAAAGCAAATACACGTAACTGGCGCCAAGCGCGGGAAAAACGCGTGCGAGCAAATCACCATTAATTTTCGTTTTTGTTTCTCATTGGTTGAGAAAGTTGCGCGAATTTTGGTAACCAATCACAGAGCGAAGTAAAGGAAAACCAAAGCAAATGCGGAATTACTTTCGACACTCAAGTGAAAATCGCTTTATTGAGAACTTAACAACTTACAGGTCAATAACTGGTTTAAAGGGTTCATTCTTCCGTACAGTGAAAGGACATCCCAACTTGAAGAAGTCGTATTCAACACGCTGAAGAGAGAAATGACATTTGTTGTGATGCTGTAGATGTATACGCGGTTGATGTGAACAGAGGGAAAATGGGTTTGTATTGAAACTCTGTGATAGAGCGCGTTTTAGTTACGTGTCATAAAACCAAAACCAAAATAATTACTCTGGCCAATCATAAGACTTAAACAGTGCAATGAACCAATCAGAACTCGAAGCAAATACGTGGTACCGGCGCCAAGCGCGGGAAAACGCGTGCGACCGAGATACGATTGGGTTTGGTTTGGCTTCTCATTGGTTGAAAAAGTGGCGCCAGTTTTTCCAACCAATCACAGAGCATACAAAAGCAAAACCAAAGGAAACACACCGCCATGACACTTTCGACCCTCAATTAAAAACCGCTCGATCTAATAAAACCATGTCGTTTTAAACCCAAACAAAACCTCACGCCCGCACTTTTGTTGCTGAACTAGTCTCATGATTGTCAGGAACTAGCAAATCGGACCTAAATTACAATTTCATCAATAATGCTGACTGAACTTCCCGACTGTGGCATTTTTACTATCAGGGACATTGTACTCTACAAAGGACACAAATCTTATACCTTGTCTGCTATAACATCCTGATTTGCAAGAAAAATGCCTTTCCGCTGATTACTGTAACAAAGAAACAACATTACATTATTTACAAAACAGTCATGAAAAAAATGTTGTAAATTAACACAGAATACTGTTATACACGGACTATAGCTCACTTTGCAAAAGTATGGCACCCACTCTATCTATCTCCAGGCTGCCAATCTTACCCAATGTAAGCTATTATGAGCCTCTTGACTTGTGAAAACTTTACCAGCCATTGTGCTTAAACAAGTTGTAAATTGTACTGTGACTGTCGGATGGTTTAAACTGGATAAATTTCAGTGAAATGAATGGGCTCAGTGGTGAATCTACACTTAAACATACAGCATTGGTACCTCCATCTCTTACCCTGACCAATACTAACCCCCCCTCCCCCTACCCACCCCCGCCAGTTCCAAGACCATTATTGGGGTAGACGTGATACAATTTTTGGCTTCGTTCAACTAACAGGGTTTTCAAAGATATAACTATTGAGTGCGTGGGTATTACTGTTGTGCATTAAAGCTAATGAACATCGTCTTACCTTGGGATAACAAAGGAATAGTTTTTAAAACCGTCACAGCTTACTGGTTTGCTGAAGAAAACATAAAAATTACTTGTCACTCACGAGTCACGTGTGAGTGAAAAAGTGATGGAAGATATTTCAGTCTTTCATTGCTATTGATCATTGACATATTATTTGAGCAAGAGATACATGGCTTTATCAAATCATTATTTCATGAATCACACATTTTCTTTTGTTATTCAACATCCTTTATTTAACTTACATACTTCATGAATATTAAACTAACTGAAACGAGGGATTTATACAGATAAATCCCTCATTTACATTAGCAGTACTGCGAGAAACGCACACATCAGATTGCTTCTATTGTTCTCCGTTTCTCACCTAAGTGTGACGGTACTAATTAGCCGGCGTTTGTCCCCTTGAACAAAGGATCGCTATTCATGAAATAAGTCAGATAAATACCTCGAACGTCGGTATTAATCTATATACATCCCTCGGGCCTACGGCCCTCGGGATGTATATGGATTAATACCTCCGTTCTCGGTATTTATCTCTTACTTGACTGATTCACTGACTGGTGGGTTGATTAATTTAGGATTCATTCATTTCTACAGTAATTACCCATACTATATGCAGCTATTTCAGCTAACATTGCCACCTGATAAAAAAAGAATTACAGTTACAAGAGTAGCCACGTTGGTCCAGAGAAAGACAAAACCGAGACCAAGATTTTTGGCATTTTCTTTCCTCCTGACAACAATAAACCTTTGTGAAAATACCCTGACAAAACAAATCCCCACCCCTAATCACCTCAAACAAGCACCATTTGTAGTGCCCTGGATAAACTACCTCGGATTAACAGTATACTGTATTAAACTCAACTCTACAGCTAATTGTTGATTTGCCTGCTTTATGCCGGCCAACGGAATTAAATCTGGTTTTCATGAAACCAACTCTGAGTCTTACTTTATTAAGCCTCCCAACCCAACGACCCCCCCCCCCCCCTTCCCATCCCCTGCATCTGATTCAAGCACTCATCTAATTAAGGACAAATTTGAGATAAGTAGCTGGAGCTTATCTTCAAGGAAATATGGTATAGGCATTTATGAGGCTGTTTACTACTACCAATAAATTTCCACATTTTGGTTAAGGTTTTGTCACAAAACCTTCTAAAACCTTTTATCTAACAATGTTAACAGTAAACTAACTCACCCCCTGGGAAATATACGTCGGTTCAGAGGACATCCAACAGTTATATTTGTTTCCTTAATTAGGGTCACCAAAAAATAAAACAAAATTATCATTATTTAAAACTTACATATATTCTGAAGAGGTGAATTAAACATTAGCAAATTTACCCTGCCCCAGTCAGGTTGGTCAGGTGGTTTGGGTATACTGGTATCTAATGCAAGGGTATTTGGACTAAAGTGCAGATGAGAAAATTGGTTACCAGCTGGATAGGATAAAACATCACATTATTTCCATTGCGCATATACCACACATTGCATAACCCTTAGCCTGTCCCAGCCATTTACATAGTGGGGTGCAGGGTACATAGTGGAGGGGGTCTTCGTTTTCGATCAGGGGGTCTTCGTTTTCGATCAGGGGTCTTCGTTTTCGATGAGGGGGGCCTTAGGTCTTCGGTCTTCGCTTTTGGGGTCTTCGTTTTCGAAACATCCCCAGAGTGGCAGAGGTTTGGAGAAGAGCCTGCACAAGTTTGTAGGAGCGGTGAATGATGTTGTGCGTATGTGTTTTAAATCTGTCGAAAAAATCAAGGGACAGTAATTAAAGATGGTGAGATCTTACGACATCTTCGGAAACTCCTGGAACTCCCAGGATAGAATTTGCATTTGTAAAAGTTGGCAGCTATACAAATGAATGCATTCATAAGAAACAGCAAACCAAGCACATTTCTTGAGTTCAAATTGCGCTGTAAATTGTTGGTATTTTACTGTTGTTGATTGTAAACATTTTTCTTTTAGATAGTTTTATAAATCTTTGGGGCTTTGGGACTTTGATATCAATATTGTCTTCATATGTCAACAATCCATTCCACCATGTCAAATATACCATCTTTGCTTAATCTTTGAGGAAGCTGTTGCTCCTCATTGAAATATGACTTACGTACACTCCTCCAATTCATAGACATTGGTTTGCTTGTTGGCCAAGGCCTTGGTAGCTTGAAAGGTTGTGTAGCCATTCACATTGTAGCCATATACAAAGGCTGTCATATTTTGTGTGCCTCCACACATTTGCCTTTGACACGAGAAAAATGACTCTACAAAGTCCTGATTTAGTTTCTGAAGGATCAAAAACAGTTCCCCATATTCATTTATAAACTCTTGGGTCCCAATGAAACATAGTAGTTCATTGGTAGCTACAATAATATTGTCACCTGAAAATTGTAAAAGAAATTATAAGTAATAATTCTAAAGCTCATTAAGCAGAATCCCCTGTATTCAGTCCCATTGGTACCTGAAGTGAGGCCCAGAATGGCAAGCGGTACTTTTTAGACAAGTAAGTTGCGGGAGGGGAGGAGGTGAGGGCGTAGGGCTCCGTAGTGTAGTCAATATGAGAGAGGTTGCCATTGGGGGGTCCCCTAAGAAGGGGTCCCTTGGTTGTGCTTCACAAAAGGGTAGGTTGAATTGTCAATTTAGTTACGGGCCACCAAAAGACAATAAAGGGATGGTGTTATGTATTATGATGTTTATTGAATGCTGCCTTCTCACCCACAGAATCTCTCACAACCCCCCCCCCCCCCCCCCCATGACATTCATATTCATGGAAGATAAGTATGCCATAGATTTTTATATAGAGAGAAAATAATAGTCATTACCTGGAGGTCAAACATGGTCTGCCAAGCTATGAAATGCAGTGCTTGTTCTGACTTTGAACGATAGTCACGGAAATAGAAATAGAAATAATTCTTCACACTTTGGCTGTTATATTGGACTCCAAAAACCTGATAGATAACCTGTACAATGTTATCGTATTTTTCTTCTGAGTGGTTTTACAAAATGTTTGAGTGGGAAAGACAATGGTCATTAGTGCATATAACAGTAGCTCATCTGCAGCGAGGGGTGTGTCACTTTGAACACGTGAGGTACCCAGCTAAGATCTGACTTTGGTTTCGGCCTGTTATCTACTGGTGGTTTCGTTTTGTAACAAATTGCTTCATGTTCTCTTGTATTTGTGACATCAACTGAACTTGCTTTTACCGGTGTAGCACACGAGGGAGTATCAACTGGAGTATCAATCTGAATTTAGCCAAATACCACAGACAGCCGGCGGATTGTGATGAATAAAAAAGCCTTTTCCTTGATCTGCTCGGCTTGTCAACTGAAGCTGATAATCTTTCTTCAACAACATTTCTGTCCACACTGTCAAGGCCCCGTGGGGTAGAGCATGATGGCGATGTTCGTCCAGACTCGTCACAATTTTTTAAACGCTGTGGTGATGAAAAAACTGCTATTCTCTTGTTTAAAGACCCGCACACTGGGGCTCACAGGTGATAATCAAATTATTTTCATTCCTGAAGCCATAACCACACGTGAACTTGACAACAACATTTTAACTTAACTTGACAACTGTTACAAAGAAAAACTTTCTATTCCTTTCAAAAAGTTGCGATAACACGATGCACGATGTTTCGAGCCGCCGACCTCGACGAGGACAGCTACTCTATTTAAAGTTTCTTACCTAAATAAACTACGCGTAGAGGATGCACTGAGTTCTATGGTTTCTAACTCAAAAAGTTCAAAAAAGTTCAAAACGAAATTAACGGAGCTGAACAAGCTAAGGTTGTTCTATGTCTACTTTAAATCCTATGCCTCAAGCTGCCTCAGATCACTGGTAATAAGCATTTGTCTCTTCGCGCCCAAGAGTCAACAACACCATTCTTCGAAGAAGCGAAACTTATTTCATATAAAATTGTTGCTTGTTTAACATATGTAACCCGATCGTTATCACCTACAGCTTCAAACTCAAATTGGCATAATATTTAAATTGAAAGTAAGTTCAAATCTTGTACCGTTCTCTTGTAGTAATCCGTTTTCTTCATCACCTATTGATCTCCATCGCCGCCTTGAGCGCTCTCGAGCGCGCTCGCCCCAGTCCTACTCCGCATCACACATCGCTCAAGAGCCGAGTGCGCGTTTCACCGCCCATTCTTTTCTGCGCCCTGGTTTCAACTCGCGCCAACTTCTCCATCAAAACCAGGGTGCAGATAAAAACAGTCATGTTTTCCCGAGCCTCTTGGGTTACATCCACTACTTGAATCTAATTGGTTCACTAGGTTTATCCGTTTGTTACAATCACTTCTGATCGGCCAGAATCATTAGTCTCCACCCCCCTATCCCTCCCTCCCAGAGAAATGATGAGTGGAAGAATAAATTTATCCGGGCATTTTGAAAACCGTTCACTTAAAGGCGGCGTTAGATCAGTGACATATTTGGGTCTGTTTGCACTGGACGACTGCGTCTGAAACACGCCATCTTTCATTCCAAGTTCATTTTTTACCACTCGGCTATCGCTCTTTGCAGTAAATGTGAGGCAAATTCAACCGTCCCCTCCCTCAAGTACCATTTCGAACTTGCATGTATTTTCGTTGTTTACTATAGGTTATATAGGTTTTATATAGGTTTTCGTTTTTATATGGGTGTTATAAAGGTTTTCATTATTGTTTAAAATGACGACATCAACGAGACAGACAAACAATGGAGAAAACAACCAGTTTCACCAAAAATAGACCAGCGGTCAATCCAAGGAACACAAAAAAGGCTGATCTAGCTTTACAGCCAATAACATTACGGCTTAATTAACTGGCAGACAGCCTGTAACAATTTTAACTGATTTGTTGACGCTACGATATATAAGACGTATTTTAGCAAGAGCATGTTGTTTTCTATGTCCACGACACGGGTTGTACGACAATATTTATATTTTACTTAAAATATCATCTTCCTAGTAAAGAGCGTTTAACTTTTTCCAGCGGATAAGTGGCTATCCAGCAGATAAAATGTATTAGTTGGAGTCAATTTTATCGGCTGGATAGCGATTTATCCACTGGAGAGTGTTGTCCGTTCTTTGAACAACTGGGATCAGCTCTGGAAACATAGTACAATGTAATGAAAAAAACAGTACTGACTCAGAGTAAATAGTTTTCGGAACGAAAGTAAACCTCAAGGACAAACGCACGCTGGGTCAAGGAGGCCTAAATCCAACATTGAACAGCGATGGAGAGCTGGACCTAGCACCGGTATTCGACGCTATTCAACGGTCACGTGATGGAAAATCACGTGACCGACTAACAAGATCAAAGGATCACGTGATTCCATCACGTGACCAATTAACAAGATCAAACGACGGAAGAAGATGCGTTGAGATAACCTTGAAATATTTCGTTCCAAAATCTATTTGCTCTGAAACAGCAATTTTTTATATCAGATATATTTTGTTCTTGTTTGTCAGTGTTTAGTAGGTGTTTGTCTTGTGTGTATCATGGCTGTGTGTAGATTATCTCGTAACTTCCTGATATACACATGTATTAAGTTCTAACGCTTGAATTGACAAATAGAGAAAGGAAAAAAACGACTTCGTTAATCCGCTTGTATTACCTAATGAGGACTCAAAACGCAACACTTCAACTGGAAAAAAGATGCATATTTTTTCATACTATGATTGGATATAAATACAATACAAACATTTAAGTACTTTGGAAATAATGCGATGGAATATGTTAAGCCTGGTGAACAAATAAGAATGATGTATTTATCAGTAAATGACACTAGTATGTTCGGAAAAAAATCCGAGTGCCCCTATAGGAGTCGAACTTAAGACCTTCCGATTAACTAGTTCGGATGCTCTACCACTGAGCTACAGGAGACTCGTGGGAGCTACGGCCATTAAACTAGGTTCATGGGACAAACATCCTGCATACTGCTAGGATTGGAATGTCAATGCGTGACTGCTAGGATTGGAACGTCAATGTGTGGCATATGCCGCAATGGGAATAATGTGATGGAACCCAGTTTAATGGCCTTAGCTTCCACGAGTCTCCTGTAGCTCAGTGGTAGGGCTTTTCGAACTAATAATAAGAAGGTCTTAGGTTCGACTCCTGATAGGAGCACTCGGATTTTTTTTCCAAGCATGCCTGTGTCATTTATTGATAAATACATCATTCCCATTAAGTACGTTGTTAGATTTTTGTCCTTTCTCAAACTTCAGTTGTCGCTTTTTAACAATCCAATCACCTTTAAGCTTTCCAACTGACACTAAAATGGCCGCAAAGTCCGTTTAAATTCAAGGTAAGTCGTTGAGTCGTTTCCCATAACATCGCCCTGGTCAGTTCCAGCAGACAACGGTTGTGTAGTAAGCGGATAAGATCACAATTGCGATGGTTAGACATGACGAGCCAAGGACAACAAAGGTAGGAATCTCTTCCATCCGGCTTCCAACATCAATCACTTGAACAGCAAACTCCACCGTCAGATTACAAAAGCTATCACATAAATTAATCGATTAGTACTGGTACGCAAGAGTGCAAGAAAAATCTGAAACAACTATTGCGCACGCACTTGGAGGTGGGGTGGGAGGGGGCTCCAACGAATCAGAGTGGGTAAAACAATGGCTCTGCACGTGCGTTAAAAAAACTGAGTACAATTCTCTGACGTCCTCTGCACAACAACGACCTGAAATGACCAAATTCAAAGTTTTAAGGAGCACGTGGGCACACGACGGTGAAGTTTTCTTTCTTTTAATGGGCTTGAACGTCGTTGCCACTGATTATGTTTCTGGATAATTCCGAGTTGATCGGGATGGAATAATCACAAAGTAGATCAGATAACGTAAATATTTATTTCTATGGTAATGCATTTATATACCGCACATGTCACATGGTCTCATGGCGGTTTACAATTCTTCTGTGGAGTGAGATCGGACGTCAGCACGGTAAAGGCGCCACTGGCAGCCGCTAATAGTCCATATTTTGATCTCATCTACCCACCCAACCCACGCACGAATGTGAAAGAAAGATGAAATCAGAGATAGAGATAGACGTCTTCCACTCTTTATGAATCGTGTGTGGGTTTTTTAGCGTCCAACAAAATTATTAGGAACAAGTGTTGTGAGACAGGACCTAGGGTTTATCGTCCTTATCCGAGAAGACTAGAAAGTCTAACCGTTTGCAGATGTCATTACAAAGACAGTACTTTCTCCTCGGTTATTTAAAGACCCCGAGTGTTGGTCCGGCCGGGGTTTGAACCCGCGACCTCCCGCACAATAGGTGCTCTCCCAACTGAGCTCACCGGTCAGCGGTCTAAGTGATGTTTTCGTTGGCGTTCCCGTCGTGCTTTAGTCCCTATTTACTATGGAAGTAACTATAACCGGAAGGGGAGGAGTGGGTGGGGGAATACGACTCATACATGACTGCAGTATTAGAAACCTTAAAATTGAGGTTTTTCGGCATTTCCCGCGAACCGCGAACGTCAAGAAGTCACGTGACCAGTGCCTTGCCGTCTGAGGTTCACGTTTGTACGTCAAGACCACGCTCTAGAGGTAAGTGATTTACCGCAAGTTTTTTGCACCCTAAAACATCACAATCCCACGTTTGAGAGGAAATACTACTTTTTAGAACTATTCCGCTTATTGATTATCGAGTTCTTTTTCATAGAAACGTAATTTCGAAGACGATTTCTCAACTAAAATAGAAGTGAACGAACGAATGAATTGAAAACAAACATAGCAGCCGGCTATTTGTTGCTGGAACTGTTTTGCCAGTCGGATTACTTTGTGGTTAAACTACGATAAACAGAGTAAAATAAAAGCAGATCTCTGATATGTGAAGGCATACTAGAAATAAGAAATCGGGATCTTCATCGCTCGAAGACGAACCTTCAGAACTGCTATCATCCAGCTACATAACGTCCAGCAGATCTTTGTAGTCTTGTCTGATTTGAAGAGGGTCAGTGATTTAGTGTTCTGCTCTCATTAATCAATAAAATCCAACAAACACATCAAAATTTACATCTCATCTTCGAGCAGCAGCCATCTTGTTTTGTACTAATTTCTCATAATTCACCGGTGCTATCACCCGTGGATCTTAAGTCCCAAATATGGGCAGACGGCTAACGTGAAACCGCTAACCGCAAACCGCGGTTTGGCGTTTGCGGTAAGATGGCCAAACCTCGATCTTAAGGTCTCTTTTAAACCATCATGACCGACCGAGTATCCTCTCACCTGAAATCTGGATCAATGACTGTCAGAGTAAAGAGAAACATGCCAACATCATTCCACAGGACATGTGAAGAGGCTGTGGAACTGTTCAGGATCTCATAAGGTTGATCAAGATCAGCAATGTTCACAGGACCATTTGTGGCATCTTCAAAACAGCTGCGGTAATTCTGTTAAATTGAAAAAATAAACATGAATGGCATGGGAATAAAAATAGATTATTTTAACATTTGTTAATGAATGCATTTCAAATAGAGTTCCCAGATACTTTTTTAATTATTTTAATGTGAGAAACGATGACATTCACTACTACAAAACTAGAAATAATTATGACCTTATTTTGGAAAAAGTTAACTTAGAATGCACCAAGCGCGCTGTTTTTTTTTTTTTTTACAAAGATGGAAACATTTTTAATAATTCTTAGAATTTATGACTGTTTGAAACTTCCTTTTAATGTTACCATCTTAGAATATTTGTGATCTCTTTTTATTTTTATTTATTTATTTATTTTTTAATAGGACCTGCATTGATGGCAGTTTTCTTCTTAAAACTGATGCAGCAATCCTGTATAAATATGTTTGAATAATTGTTAATAATTATTAAACGTGAGGAATTGAGGACATGCGATTGACATCTTGATTGGCTCTTTGCTGACAGAGAAATTACACGCGATTTGTGCTTGAAAAGCGTAATGTCTTCTATTTTTTCCCCCTTTTCCCCTTATTTCTGTCATTTTCTCGCTGCAAAGTTCCTGTGCAGATTTCTCCGGACAACTCAGTTTTAGCACTGGTGCATACCGTTTTAGACCAAGCTGTCTCTTTGTTCTGACCTTCCACGAATTTCACCATCTTCTCCCAACTCTGTGCTTCACTGGTGCATCCAGCCTGTGTTGAAGAAAACAAATATAGAAGACAGTGGGAAAGAGTTGATCGCATACTCTCACTCCCTCTCCTCGCGCTTTGAACTCTCCCCATCACGCTTTCCGCCTTCTCCTCATGTTCTATATCTCTCCTCGGGCTGTGTATTCATCTTCTCTTTTCTCGCGCTTTGCGCGCTCTCCTCGCGTTTTGTGCTCTCCTTCCTCGCGCTTTCCCTTTCTTACCACGCGCTTTTCCTCTCTCCCCACGCGCTTTGCGCTCTCCCTCCTCGTGATTTTCCCCTCCCCCCGCTTCGCGCTTTCCGCTCCCTCCTCGCTCCTCGCGCTTTGCACTTACTCGTCTAACGCACTCTCTTCTCGTGCTCTTTCGGTTTTCTTATCACGCTTATAACTCTCCTCATTTTTTGTGCCATCTCGTCGAGCTTTGCACACTCTCCTCGTTCTTCACGCTCTTTCAGTCGCCTCTGAATACCATTTTTCTTTTTACATTTTTCTGCAGCTACCACACCGCCCCAGTAGTGCTTACAAGTTCCAGCCTATCAATGCAACCTTGACTATACCTCCTTCATAGTTGCACTGTATTGGAAACCAACTCGGCCATTATGTTCCCACAAGACATAGTTTGCGTCTACTTCTTTAACAAGCGTTTCTCCGTCATATCTGAAAAGTATGATAACGACTGGTAAATGACACTTTGGGGAAAGGGGGTGGGGGGTGGAGTGTACCCTCACATAAAAGCGACTGCAGTGCTTGTCGTCCTATCAAACCCTAGGTGAAGTCGCACCAGAGCCTAAGTGGTCCACACGGCCGGAGCTTAGCCCGGTTTCTGTCGCATGAAGAAACTAGGAGTATTGCTACTCCCCCCAGGATGGGATGCTAATCCATCGTAAGGTTACTCCCAGCAGTATGTCGCCGGTACCCATTTATACACCTGGGTGAAGAGAGACAAAGTGGAGCAAAGTTTCTTGTCTAAGGAAACAACACAGCAATGAAGAGACCAACCTGGCCTCGAGCCAACGACCCTCAGATCCTCCGACCGTCCGATCGAAAGTCCGACGCGTTAACCACTACACCACCGCGCCTCCACTATCAAACCCCAGGCCCCCTTGATTTCTCCGCTCGTTACCAGAAAATTGTGAAAACGTACACTCAAACAAAATAAAAAAAACTTTCTGCATTTTGAGCTCCTGATAGAGGGGAATTGAAAGGCCCCAACCTTATATTTATTATTTTATCATTTGTTTATTTATTTATTTATTTATTTATTTATTCATTCATTTATTTATTTATTTATTTATTTATTTATTTATTTATCTATTCATTTATTTATTTATTTATTTATTTATTTATTTATTTATTGGTGAAGTTTCCATTTGAGTGTCGTAAAACCAGTATCAAAGTAATTATTCTGACCAATCACAACAAACGTAAACAGCGCAATTAACCAATCAGAATATAAAGCAAATACACGTAACTGGCGCCAAGCGCGGGAAAACGCGTGCGAGCAAATCACCATTAATTTTCGTTTTTGTTTCTCATTGGTTGAGAAAGTTGCGCGAATTTTGTTAACCAATCACAGAGCGAAGTAAAGGAAAACCAAAGCAAATGCGGAATTACTTTCGACACTCAATTGAAAACCGCTTTATTGAGAACTTAACAACTTACAGGTCAATAACTGGTTTAAAGGGTTCATTCTTCCGTACAGTGAAAGGACATCCCAACTTGAAGAAGTCGTATTCAACACGCTGAAGAGAGAAATGACATTTGTTGTGATGCTGTAGATGTATACGCGGTTGATGTGAACAGAGGGAAAATGGGTTTGTATTGAAACTCTGTGATAGAGCGCGTTTTAGTTACGTGTCATAAAACCAAAATAATTACTCTGCCCAATCACAAGACTTAAACAGTGCAATGAACCGATCAGAACTCGAAGCAAATACGTGGTACCGGCGCCAAGCGCGGGAAAACGCGTGCGACCGAGATACGATTGGGTTTGGTTTGGCTTCTCATTGGTTGAAAAAGTGGCGCCAGTTTTTCCAACCAAGCACAGAGCATACAAAAGCAAAACCAAAGGAAACACACCGCCATGACACTTTCGACCCTCAATTAAAAACCGCTCGATCTAATAAAACCATGTCGTTTTAAACCCAAACAAAACCTCACGCCCGCACTTTTGTTGCTGAACTAGTCTCATGATTGTCAGGAACTAGCAAATTGGACCTAAATTACAATTTCATCAATAATGCTGACTGAACTTCCCGACTGTGGCATTTTTACTATCAGGGACATTGTACTCTACAAAGGACACAAATCTTATACCTTGTCTGCTATAACATCCTGATTTGCAAGAAAAATGCCTTTCCGCTGATTACTGCAACAAAGAAACAACATTACATTATTTACAAAACAGTCATGAAAAGAATGTTGTAAATTAACACAGAATACTGTTATACACGGACTATAGCTCACTTTGCAAAAGTATGGCACCCACTCTATCTATCTCCAGGCTGCCAATCTTACCCAATGTAAGCTATTATGAGCCTCTTGACTTGTGAAAACTTTACCAGCCATTGTGCTTAAACAAGTTGTAAATTGTACTGTGACTGTCGGATGGTTTAAACTGGATAAATTTCAGTGAAATGAATGGGCTCAGTGGTGAATCTACACTTAAACATACAGCATTGGTACCTCCATCTCTTACCCTGAACAATACTAACCCCCCCTCCCCCTACCCACCCCCGCCAGTTACAAAACCATTATTGGGGTAGACGTGATACAATTTTTGGCTTCGTTCAACTAACAGGGTTTTCAAAGATATAACTATTGAGTGCGTGGGTATTACTGTTGTGCATTAAAGCTAATGAACATCATCTTACCTTGGGATAACAAAGGAATAGTTTTTAAAACCGTCACAGCTTACTGGTTTGCTGAAGAAAACATAAAAATTACTTGTCACTCACGAGTCACGTGTGAGTGAAAAAGTGATGGAAGATATTTCAGTCTTTCATTGCTATTGATCATTGACATATTATTTGAGCAAGAGATACATGGCTTTATCAAATCATTGACTGATTCACTGACTGGTGGGTTGATTAATTTAGGATTCATTCATTTCTACAGTAATTACCCATACTATATGCAGCTATTTCAGCTAACATTGCCACCTGATAAAAAAAGAATTACAGTTACAAGAGTAGCCACGTTGGTCCAGAGAAAGACAAAACCGAGACCAAGATTTTTGGCATTTTCTTTCCTCCTGACAACAATAAACCTTTGTGAAAATACCCTGACAAAACAAATCCCCACCCCTAATCACCTCAAACAAGCACCATTTGTAGTGCCCTGGATAAACTACCTCGGATTAACAGTATACTGTATTAAACTCAACTCTACAGCTAATTGTTGATTTGCCTGCTTTATGCCGGCCAACGGAATTAAATCTGGTTTTCATGAAACCAACTCTGAGTCTTACTTTATTAAGCCTCCCAACCCAACGACCCCCCCCCCCCCCTTCCCATCCCCTGCATCTGATTCAAGCACTCATCTAATTAAGGACAAATTTGAGATAAGTAGCTGGAGCTTATCTTCAAGGAAATATGGTAAAGGCATTTATGAGGCTGTTTACTACTACCAATAAATTTCCACATTTTGGTTAAGGTTTTGTCACAAAACCTTCTAAAACCTTTTATCTAACAATGTTAACAGTAAACTAACTCACCCCCTGGGAAATATACGTCGGTTCAGAGGACATCCAACAGTTATATTTGTTTCCTTAATTAGGGTCACCAAAAAATAAAACAAAATTATCATTATTTAAAACTTACATATATTCTGAAGAGGTGAATTAAACATTAGCAAATTTACCCTGCCCCAGTCAGGTTGGTCAGGTGGTTTGGGTAT
Organism: Pavona decussata; assembly: GCF_977016875.1. Lineage (NCBI taxonomy): Eukaryota > Metazoa > Cnidaria > Anthozoa > Scleractinia > Agariciidae > Pavona > Pavona decussata. The sequence goes on along the minus strand of NW_028145511.1, from coordinate 1,007,468 downwards.
ACTGGTATCTAATGCAAGGGTATTTGGACTAAAGTGCAGATGAGAAAATTGGTTACCAGCTGGATAGGATAAAACATCACATTATTTCCATTGCGCATATACCACACATTGCATAACCCTTAGCCTGTCCCAGCCATTTACATAGTGGGGTGCAGGGTGAATAAATTTATAAGTGACTTCCCCACCAATTATCATTATACAGGCATGCATAGTAAGTTTCTCGTCACCTCTCCCCACCACGTGAATGCCTGGAACAGGCTACACAACCCTTTCCAACAGAAAATTTAACAGAGGTGGTACAGGAAGAGGTATCTCCAGACTGTCTACCCTTCCCCTCCAACCCATGATTAATTTTGTGATTAATTAAAAGTAATACAGTACGTGACTTACAGCCTTCAAGGTAACACAACTAGTATCTTCAGAAAATGCCTTGATTGTAAACAAAACATCTTCAGGTGTTTCACTCAATCTAAAGAAACAGTGAATATTTCTAGTTCATTTCCAAGTCATAGATAAGTCAAAATTTACAGAAATAATAATATTATTTGCTACAGCGACCTAACAACCTAGCAATCTATACCTTTTACCTTTTCTTTTTTCCCGTTTGTTGATCGTTTTGTCCGACAGTAGCTATCTGAAATTGCCAAAGCAAATAATAATAATAATAATGATGATGATGATAATGATGATAATAATTTTTATTAAATAAATAACTTCTTTATTAACATATTCCCAGCGAATTGCTATTTACAAGTTAAAAGTAGAAAAAAGAACTATTTTAAAAATGCCATTTAAAAACCCTATTAAATAGGGTTTACAATTCATTGCAATTTAAAAAAACTATTTTCAAGCACAATTTTTTTTAAAGAAAAACAACAACAACAAATAATAATAATAATAATAATAATAATAATAATAATAATAATAATAATAACAGTTATCACACAATTAACTTCCTGTCAGTTGGGATTTTTAACCATGCAGTTATGTTCCAAATATTTAAATAATAATTTATTTATTATTGTTTGTTTGTGAATTTTAATTAATGCTCGGCCCCACTAACAATTTTGTATTATAAACACTGCTGGGGGTAAATAAATTATTATTATTATTATTATTATTATTATTATTAACAATAACTGTGCAAACGTGGGAAACAATGCTTATTAAAATTTTAGTGTAGGAATGTGTCACTGTACTAATACTTGACTAAACTTCTACCATTCTCAGACCAAACTAAGCGATTCTTCCTGCCTGCTACAATCCCGGCTAAAAACCATGAATCAGTCTCAATGGAGCACATCCCCTTTCCCCTTTTCAATGTTGTTGCCTCTACAAAACATGTTCCACTTTAACAACGGTTAATTACGATAAAACAACGTAACATCCTGTACAAAACATGTTCCATTCTAACAACAGTTACCATAAAACAACATTGGGTCAACACTGAGTGGGGGAGGGGAGTGTTTCAAAAATATTTGACCTTTATAATTTGTAGCTTTGTGTAGACAGCAATACAGCATACAGTATACAGCAAAACCTACTGATATATACCCAGTGGGGAACAGTGGGGCAGTACTCCCTTATGTAATCTATTTCTAGCTGTACTCCTTATATTAATTATTCTATATATAGGTGCTGCTCAAGTGATAATAGTTTATTTGTACTGTTTTGGTGTAGAAATATGAGTATAGGTTAAAATTAAACCATTTTGCTGTATATCTTAAAACAGGAGTGGATTTTGCAGACCAGCTCTGAAAATGGGTATCACAAATTTTAGAGGCCACCATCTTGTTTAGTTATTAAGATATATGTTCAGTATTGTTTCTTAGGAATAGACTATTCCTAGTCCAACAATAGACTTTTCTGAAAAAACAAAATAGGATACATTTAAACTTAGTAGGGCTTTGTGGATCCCTGCCCCCTCCCCCCCCCCAAAAAAAAAACCCCTTTGGGGTGGTGCAGACTATCATCGCTTGTTTGGGGGAGTTAATCCTCCCTCCCCAGCACTACAAATTATTCCTCACAGTAGATTAAGTTCCAAATCTCAGAAACATTCCATAGAAGGACTGGGGTATAAATGGCCTACAAATTTTTGGCTTTCATCAAACTCTGGGAGAAGCAGGGGAGGGAAGGGCACTTGGTTTCTTGAATAAACTTTTAGTCCCCAAAAATCCTCAAATGTAAAACCATTTTTTCTCCTTTTTCATTAGATCTCCCTCATTTTTGGCATAAATTATGTCTATGACAGTTCATTTGAGAAATTAAACTTCCCACCATTTCCCCTCTGGATTTTGTCCTATTTAAGAAAAACAAACTCAACCTTTACTTCAGACCGCCCTTGCATAATTTCTTTATTAAATTAACAACATTGTTTGAACATGAAAATATTATAAAATGATCTACCATCAGCTATTTGTTGAGTACTTACAACATCTCTGGAGACTACTCCTATTCCTTGCTGTTCTGACGATGTTTCCCAACTTGTTAAATTGAATGCAAGGTAGTCACTATTAGACAGGCTACCCTGAAAAAAAGGCCATTAAAACAACAGATAGGTGATTACAAAGAAAATATAGCAATACTATGAGAAAGCTTAAAACAATATTTAAAATATTAAATTATTTAAGTTAAGCTGTAACTGCAAAGTTTAATGAATAAATTAATGTGCGGATTTGAAGTTACTATGGAAAAAAAAAAGATACCCAAACCAATTTTAAACATGGGCTGCCCTCTGAGGGTATCATGCATAATAAGAGCCCCCTTTCCAAAAAAAGAGACTACAGTTTTTCATTGGGACGTACATGATCCAGAGATCTAGAGGAAGTAATGGGAAACAAAAAATATAAAATCTTGTGGGTTTTTACAGACAGACAGACAGACAGTTAGATCTTAACTGCACTGATATTGTAGTAATAGATAAGAAAAGCAGAGTATGTTAGGTAGAGATTTTGTAAAGAAAAAGTATGATTTGAATCTCTGAGTAAATTTCCTTACTTTGTACTACTTTTTGCTGTCTGTAAGTAAGCTTAAGCTTGTTATACTCACAATAAGTCGATTATCTTGCCAAGGTTCTGGAATAAGTTTAGCCCACACCTGAAAAACAAGCAAAGAAAGAAAAACCTCAAGTTTATGAGTTCACATTAAAGCTTAGCTTAGGAGCGCTCGCTCCACTACTGAAACTGTTTTCCTTTCGTACAATGTTTTCGTAAAGTTGAAAGCGAGTAAAAAAAATTCTTTACAGCCTTGCAACCATTTCAGTTGAGGTTATACTTACCTCGATTGTTTCTCCTTTGTCTAAGGCATACGCTGGCTTGAAATTGTGGAGCAAAGCTTCGTGCTTCGATATAAACAACACAATACGATTAGGCATCGTCACCGATCATGGGACGGCAATTTGACTTGCTCAACTGTTGATCGAGTCAGCCGTGGGAAGTTTTCGCGAATTAAATAAGGCTAAAATCTGCTCCTGTATTATACTGACCTTCGGGCATTTTCCACTTGCCAAATGAACACACCGTAAAATAACTATTACAGCAAAACTGAACAAAATTGTGGCTAAGTACGACATGCTTCGCACAATCACCGTCCCTCGTCCCCGGGCTTTTTGGAGCATTGGGCGGCCTCTTTAATTTAGCCAAAATGAAGAGCCTTGATTTTCTTGGAAAAGAAATTCTGCTGAATGGTCTGTCGTTTTTCCTCGGCACGGGGGCGGTTGGGGAAAACCACACATTTTTCAGGAATAATTAAGCAACAATTTTAAAAATCTTTAAAATACATAACAATGCACAAATTGACCCGTATAGTCATAAGCAGCGCAAAAATGCCTTTGTCAAGAAAACAAGGAACCACCTTCAGGTAAGATGCGCAAAACATATGCGCATTGACAAAAGGAGGTACCGCGTAAACGTCACTTCTTGTGGAATAAAAGATGATTAAAATTAAACGTGAAAGCAAGCTGGTGAAAAAACGTTAACGATAGACGTATTACATTCAAACTTCAAATCTTTCACAGATAACTCTTGCGAAAACACTGCAACTTTCGTTTTGGATTTCAATATCTCTTGCTACGTCTGCGTTTCTCGACAGAGTCGTAAACGACGCAAAAATCCTTCTGTACTAGGACGCATCGTTCTTAAGCAATACACTGCTAAGGAGTCAGTCAGTTACTCAACTGATTTAACCTTTATTAAAAACTAGATCATTGTATAATGCAATTCCAGGGTTTTGATTCGCTTAGCGGCCATGGTATATCAGCTATTATTAAAAACTGCATCATTGTATAATGCAATTCGAGGGATTTGATTGGCTTAGCGGCCATGGTATATGAGCAATTATACCATAGCCGAGAAATGGCGACCATTAAATTGTCTTCTGGTCGTTCTTGCACAGCGAAATCAGTAAGATCTAGCAATATTTCTCGGCGCGCCTCGTTGGCTATCTATCATCTCATATCCAACGCGCGCTCGTGGAATAATTGTTAATTATACGGGGGGGGGGGGGGGGGGAATGGTTCTTGGGTTCAGTTTTGCTGGGTATGTGCCGCTGGATTCTCAGAGCCCCTGCCCCATTATAGTCTATATATTTTGTGGCCAGTTACATACCCCATCTTAGTCACTTTTGGGAAAATGTAATTTTCCCGATCCCAACTAAGTCACTTTCTATTTATGCATCTACTTTCAAGAACGGAATGTAATGCGAGGTGATTCTTACATTTAATAAACGACAACTGTCTGAACGTTTTAACCGAGACCATTTTGAATCCCTACTTAATAGAATTTTCTTACCCCAAAAATCCGAAAATGTGCGACCCCATTCTAGTAACGCTATTGAAAATGCAACCCCATTCTAGTCAATCCAGTCGTGAAAATGCGACCCCATCCAGCGGCACATCCCCCTTAGCCACTTATAAGGAAGTACCCCCCCGGGCTATTATACCATGCCCGAGAAATAGCAACCATAAATTGTTTTCTGGTTGCTCTTGAAAAGGAAATCAGCAAGGCCTACCAATATTACTTGATTGTTATTATAACACAATTATTCCACTCGCACTGATTTAACAAGTCTGTCATCGGCAGGACTATCTATCAGTATCTTAATACTATAAATATTTCTAATATACGAAAATAATCATTAGATTAGAACGAAACCGTGAAAAGGAAATTCAAAAGGAAAGGAAAAAGAAGAAAAAAGGACAAAAGCACACTCCAGTACACTAAGAGAAGTAACATGTTTCTATGTTGAGAGGAAACCTAATAGACCCCGTCCGTAAGGACGGTGCCTACTAATAAAGAAGTAATTCTGTTTGGTTTCTGACTATTCGGGGAAAACAGATCTTAGCAAGGGCTATTGAAATCCAAAAAGAAAATTGGGGGTAACCATACATTTTTTAGAGATAACTAAGCAACAATCGATTTAAAAAAAGAAAGTAAAATGCAAGGCAATATATGGCGTTTTTTTTCCAAAGTAAAGCTTTAGTATCTCTGAAAAATGCATGGTTACCCCAATTTTTTTTTTCGATACCAAGAGAACTTGCTAAGTTCTGATTTCTCCGCATAGTTTTAAACCACAAAAAAATATCCCTGTATTAGTAGACACCACCCATAGGAAACCCGAGGATCTTAACATGCGCAGAACGTATGCGCAGTAACAAAAGTAGGCACCGTCCTTAACAAATCGGAGTTTCATGGCCATAACAAGAAGCATGCGCAGAACGTACCAGGAGCAAACCACACCGACTCATCCTCATAAGGGCTAGTACCGTTTATAATTATCATTTTCTATGTAAAGCTTATTTCTTTCAATGTATGACCATTTTTTGTGTTGAGAAACGTAGCCTCGTTCTTGTTCCTTTAGCTTAATTATTTTATCCTCCTCAATCGTTAAATCATCAGTTGTCCTAAAGCGTGCTTAGCACAACCAGGCCCCCACCATGAATTTATCCAGCACCCACACTTCATGGCCTCTTGTGTAGATAATGTAAGAATATACTACGTTTTAAACACTGTTTTCCAACCTTTGAGCTCTTTACCTTTAAAATGTGTGAACCAATCCAAAAATGTCTCAATGTTCTTAGTGCGAGACTCGTTCAGGCCCACAAAATATTTTTGCAACTTCTACAATGATTTGAAACCGAAAGAGAAAGGAATAACAAATACATTTTAGGGAATGGGGGAAACAATAAGAATACATTAATGAAATTATTTGAAGTGGATTATTAATGCATCTTCTTGGCAGGAAAAACCTCATTTGCCTTTATGGTCAACACACAATTTACACCAGCGACTACAAAATTGTAGTCGCATATGTAAATTGTGTGTTGAAAGTAAATGCAAATGAGGTTATTCCTGATCAAGATGATGTTGAGCAATATTTTCTTAGCTTCGATGAACAAAATTTCACAAAGCTTATTCATGCATGGGCAACAAAAATGGTTGTTATCAGTCCAAATTTAGTCTTGCGCGGTGGTCGTCTGTTTTTGGGGATGTCTTTGAACCGAAATTCCCTCTTCATAAACAAATTCACCAGGACACCCTCCCCCCTCCTCATTACCAAGGGTTTCACTGAAAATATGTTCCACTCAGGGGTTTCAAATGAAATACTAGAGCGGCTTTCAACTGATTGTCATAAAACCAAAACCAAAGTAATTATTCTGGCCAATCACAACAGATATAAACATCACAACGAGCCAATCAGAATTTGAAGCAAATACATGTAACTGACTCCAAGCACGCGAAAACACATGCGGCCAAAACACGCTTGGTTTGATTTGGATTCCCATTGATTGAGAAAGTTTTGCGAGTTCTGTTCACCAATCACAAAGCGTAGAAATGCAAAATTAACCCAAACGCAAAATTCCTTTCAACACCCAATTGAAAACAACTCTAACCCTCGCGCTACTTCTCATACTCTCTCTCCGTCATTTGTGAACCAGGAGAAAGAGGCTCCTGAAATCACCTGGCTGGCCAACAGGTACAAACAACTGAAAAAATTCGACACAAAACGAGGAGGGAGAGTAGAGTTGCCATTATTCCTCAAAAACTGGCTTTTCGCCACAGTGGAATATCTCGTGTAACTTCAGAGTTTCCACTGCAGTAAAAAAAAAATTGCACTGGTGAGGCTTTTCGCCAGAGTGGATCCGTTCATGTTTCTTCAAGTTGCTCACTTGACTAAAACACTTGTCACAGGATTTGCACGTGTAAGGCTTTTAGCCAGAGTGGATTCTCTCGTGTATCTTCAGAGTCTCCACTGTGGTAAAAAATCACAAAGTTTGAACTTGTAAGGCTTTTCACCAGAGTGGATCCGTTCATGTTTCTTCAAGTTGCTCACTTAACTAAAATACTTGTCACAGGAGTTGCACTTGTAAGGCTTTTCGCCAGAGTGGATTCTCCTGTGTATCTTTAAGTAACCCGCATGTTGAAAACACTTGTCGCAAATTTTGCACTTGTTAGGCTTTTCTTCAGAGTGAGTTCTCTCATGTATCGTCAGAGTTTTCACTCTGCTAAAACACTTGTCACAGGTTTTGCACTTGTAAGGCTTTTCACCTGAGTGAATTATCTTGTGTATCTTCAGGGTTCCTGCTTGGCTAAAACACTTGTCACAGGTTTTGCACTTGTAAGGCTTTTCGCCAGAGTGAATTCTCTCGTGTATCTTCAGGTGTCACACTTGGTTAAAACACTTGTCACAGGTTTTGCATTTCACCAGAGTGCAGACTCTCGTGTACCTTCAGGGTCCCCACTAGGGTACAACACTTGTCACAGATTTTGCACTTGTAAGGCTTTTCACCAGAGTAGATTCTCTCGTGTATCTTTAGGTGCCCCATTCGGTTAAAACACTTGTCACAGATTTTGCATTTGAAAGGCTTTTCACCGGAGTGGATTCTCTCGTGTCTCTTTAAGCTTCCCACTTGGTTAAAACACTTGTCACAGATTTTGCATTTGAAAGGTTTTTCACCAGAGTGGATTCTCTCGTGTATCTTCAGGTGTCCCACTTGGTTAAAACATTTGTCACAGGTTTTGCACTTGTAAGGCTTTTCACCAGAGTGGATTCTCTCGTGTATCTTTAAGCTTCCCACTTGGTTAAAACACTTGTCACAGGTTTTGCACTTGTAAGGCTTTTCACCAGAGTGGATTCTCTCGTGTATCTTTAAGCTTCCCACTCGGTTAAAACACTTGTCACAGATTTTGCACTTGTAGGGCTTTTCACCAGAGTGGATTCTCTCGTGTATTTTCAGGGTCCCCACTTGGTTAAACCGCTTGTCACAGAATTTGCACTTGTAGGGCTTTTCACCAGAGTGGATTCTCTCGTGTGTCTTTAGGGTCCCCACTAGGTTAAAACACTTGTCACAGGTTTTGCACTTGTAAGGCTTTTCACCAGAGTGGATTCTCTCGTGTATCTTTAAGCTTCCCACTCGGTTAAAACACTTGTCACAGATTTTGCACTTGTAGGGCTTTTCACCAGAGTGGATTCTCTCGTGTATTTTCAGGGTCCCCACTTGGTTAAACCGCTTGTCACAGAATTTGCACTTGTAGGGCTTTTCACCAGAGTGGATTCTCTCGTGTGTCTTTAGGGTCCCCACTAGGTTAAAACACTTGTCACAGATTTTGCATTTGAAAGGTTTTTCACCAGAGTGGATTCTCTCGTGTATCTTCAGGTATCCCACTCGGTTAAAACACTTGTCACAGATTTTGCATTTGAAAGATTTTTCACCAGAGTGGATTCTCTCGTGTACCTTCAGGTGTCCCACTCGGTTAAAACACTTGTCACAGATTTTGCATTTGAAAGGCTTTTCACCGGAGTGGATTCTCTCGTGTATCTTTAAGCTTCCCACTTAGTTAAAACACTTGTCACAGGTTTTGCACTTGTAAGGCTTTTCACCAGAGTGGATTCTCTCGTGTATCTCCAGGTTTCCCACTCGGTTAAAACACTTGTCACAGATTTTGCACTTGTAGGGCTTTTCACCAGAGTGGATTCTCTCGTGTATTTTCAGGGTCCCCACTTGGTTAAAACACTTGTCACAGAATTTGCACTTGTAGGGCTTTTCACCAGAGTGGATTATCTCATGTATCTTCAGGGTCCCCACTCGGTTAAAACACTTGTCACAGGTTTTGCATTTGCAAGGCTTTTCCCCAGAATGCATTGTTTGATGTACCTTCAAAATTGAATAAATGTTCAAAAGTTTGTACCTTGCCACAAACACTAAAACCCATCAACAAAACAAAACCCAAAGGTACAGAGAGAAATGTTTGTTTTGTTATTGTGCTGAGTATTTAAACTAAGAGTTCTATGGATTTCATTTTGATCTTTCTCAGACCAAGTGAAATGTCTGTAATCTTGAGGTGTCTGACAGTAAATTTATGCATTCATCAGTTACTTTCAGCAACAGCCATATACTCCTTAGACACCAGTGGGGAATTATTCTCCCATGCTGTTCCTCCCAGTAGTCAATACAAGCACAGTGTGTATGTCACATTTCACAAATCATCATGCTTCAATTCTAACCCAAAAGGGGGAGGTTTTCCCTTAATACAAGCTACATAGGTACAGGCTGCATCCAGGGCATGGGTTTTGAACTCATTTGGTCTAAAAGCGATTACAGATATTAAACCTTTTGGTCTAAAAAGGAGAATAGAGTTTAGAGGCAAGGTCTGATAATAGGTAAAGGAAAAAATGTTCAGTAAACTAGACGACACAGACTGACTAGTAATTGTCAGGAAAACCCTTCCCCCACCTCCAGGGCAAATGATATGTAAAGAAGCCAATAGGGTCTCCTACTGTTAAGGGCTAAAAGACCTGCTTAACATTTTATACATTGACACAACAGTGACTTGTGCTTGTGACCTTTATTCTGTACCAGCCATTCTGCCACAAGGCATATGTATTTCACACCCTTATAATTATTTGGAGTGGCCTCATGTTAGTGTTCAGTTCACCAACAAAGGTGAGAAGGTTGTAACCAACTGATTATAAGAAGGAAACTATATAAAGGTCATAAAGGATATAACACTGGGGCGCGAAGATATGAAAATTATTTTCGAATGGTAAAAGCAAAATGAGCACAGAGAGTATTAGTAAAATGTTGTTTTTAAAATCAGAAAATAAAATTCATTTCTTCAACCCACCGGGTAATTTTCTTTTTATTATTTACACAAATCTATCCCTCACCATTCGTCACCTACTTCTTGCATAAACAACCATGAAAAAGTGGGAAATGATGTCATCAATATCTTCACTAGTCAGGATATGAAAAAATTATAGGCCACTCGGGTCCCGGATGTTGTTTGGTATGGATTGTATTTTCCAGTCAAATACTTGTGTCTATATAATAAGACCCAACCTGTTTAAGGCATGGCTCAATAATATATTACTGGGGTTTAATTGAAAAAAATAGTTCATTCAAGAAAACTTAAGCCACAGGCCGACAAAATGTATATCTGACGGACAATATTCACAGATTTGAAGATGTAAGATCCTAGTGGAATGCATATAGAGTAATTTAAAATAAAATATATTTGTGTGTGCTTTTTGGTTTCCTTAGTTGTTCGGTGCACTTATTAGCCAAATTTCAGGATATTTAACAATGAAATCTGCAAATGGTTGAGAGCAATATTGTAGTGGTGCAATAAAACGAAACTGAGATTCTTACCATACTGAGTTGAAGGAGTAGAAGTGAAAATAACTGATATCAAATAATATTGGTGATTGGTGTGTCTTGCCTGGTTTAAACACCATTTTGTTGATTACTTCACCCAAGGTATTATCTACTATGAAATAAGTGACAACCAGTGGCAACCCCAGCGAACCATCAGTGTGTTAAAGCAAATCAATTCCCAACAAATGGAGTTCGCAACAAAAACTCACTAAAAGTGGGAAAGAAGATAAATTAACTCCGAGTTCCTTACATGCTGACTCCCAAAATACATTGCAACAGTCTGAAAATTGCTGGTTTTCCAGAAAAATGTGACTATTTTCACTTTATCATTCACCGCACCACTGATAGCTGGGCAACCAGATTCAAAGTTTAGAACTTGAGCCTGTTTGGCAAAAATAATCCTGGCTCACGAAGGGATACTACTTTTGCCTGTATGCAAATTGACACCAGTCAGTGGGTCCAGTGTGTAACTAAGCCCCCGTTCAGACTACGTGCCCATTCCCGGTTCTCGGGCATGGGCACTAGTCTGAACAGACCCTTTTGTTGGTACAGGAGCAAAAATCCGGGCACCTTGCCTGGGCACGGGTACTGCCTGCTAGGGTAGTACTCTGGCACTGTTTCTGGGCACGGACACTGGTCTGAAAAGGGCCTGAGATTTACCAAAAACCACTAACTAGTCACAGTTATTAGCAACACCTGAGTCTTAGGTTTCAGATTTGAAAACTGCAAAGTTTACTGTTGTGTAGGCAGTTTGTTAGTTTGCATCTTTCAGTTGGTGAAAACAACGCAGTGAAGATGGCAAATAATCCCAGAGATGGTGTTGGAGGAAAACAAATGCTGTAATAGTTGTCTTCTTATTTAAAATACACACAGATGTATTCCTCCATAACAAAAAGCTTTACTTCTCAATATTTGGCAACCTAACACTAAAATAAAGAAACAAAAAACGCGCCGAGTGCATTGTTGAGTTACAGTATATAAGGACGCGGGAATTTTTAAGAACACGAGAGAAGTGCAGAGAGGCACGAGCCGTAGGCGAGTGCCTCTCTGCACTTCTCGAGTGTTCTTAAAAATTCCCAACAATCGCAACTCCTCAGACAAGTGCGAATTTTAATGCATCAACATTAAGTTTCTCCTTACATACGCGTAATTTAATAGCGTGCACTTTTGCCGATCACGACATGATCACGACAGGGCACGAGATAGCGCATTCAAGTAAAAAGTCAAACTGTTTTAGTTTTTTGTCACGTCGTAAGCAAGTTCAAGAAGTTAACTCCAAGTCAAGTTTAAGTTTTAAGGTGTTGAGAGACAAGTTGAAGTTAATTAAAAGTCTGGAAACATCAGTACAAGAGACTGTTCGAATCACTGGAGTGACAGCACATTCTGTCTCTGAATTTCTCAGATTTTTCACAGGCAAAAAGTCTGACGTGTGCTCCGTGCATATGTACAATTTATTATAATGCATGCATCATACGTATGCTTCGTGCATTGTGGAGTTATACAGAACTCAGTTTGACCAATCACAGTGCTTGCTTGACCATGGCTATTTTATGTTCTGTATTTTAATGCACTGGACCCACCCAACATGTTGAATTGCGTGTAGGCAAAAGTATCAAACGAAAACAATGCACTCAATCATTTACAAATCTCATGTCTGAATGTCCCGAAATCTGGCTGTTAAGGTTACCCGATACCTTCAGAGGTGACTCGCATTTAAGCGATGTAGCGCGTCCAGTTTAAACTGTAGATACCTAAAACCCTATATCAAATTAAAGCTCATAGAGCTGACTATCAAACTAAACCAAGAATTTTGAAATAAAATAAATTGTCAAATTTTTCACGACCTCTAATTGCGAGCGTCCGAATCACCTTTTTAAAGCTACAAGTCAAAGTGAATTTTGTTTTTTGCTAGTTTAATTTGCTCCTCAGTTTCCGGCCCCAAAGCGCTAAAAAAACGTGTCTGCGTTTTGCCATATTCAATCACAGTGAAAAGTTATAGAGCATTTTCGAAATAGGATGAAAAAAATGTGAAGTAATCGTACAAAAGTCGCTCTCTGAGAAAAAATACTTTGAAAGAAAAAATTCGCAGACATGTTTTTGTTGTTTATATGTTAAACTAGCTACTGTCCAAATAATTTGAAGGCAAACGAACAAATTCCTTTTGAGTTTTAGCTCTTTGAAGTGGCTCCTCTAAGTGAAAAAAATTTATTCTAGAAAACAGTGCTAAAAATTTGGCAATTTATTTTATTTCAAAATTTTTAGTTTAGTTGGATAGCCAGCTCTATAAGCTTTAATTTGATATAACGGTTCAGGTATCTACAGTTTAAACCGGACGCGCTACATCGCTTGGACGCGAGACACCTCCGAAGGTACCGGGTAACCTTAAGTGCACAGGACAACTGAAGAAACCAAAAAGTACAGATAAACAGTTTCTTCTTGAATATTTCTACCAGAGCTTAAAGTCTTTAAATAACCTTGTCTTGGATACTAAGTTTTGGTTGCATGTTCTTTAACAAAGCGCCTGAGACTAATCCAAGATTTGACACAGGGAAAGGTCTTCTGCCCTTAACAGATTTTTAACGTACAGTGGAATCCTGTTAATGTGACACCAATGGGACATGCAAAAGTGTCCGCATTATGCGGGTATCCGTATTAAGCAGGCTCTCAAAAAAGAAAAACATCACAGACACATGTTTTATCTTTACAAAGGCTAACACATACATTTCTACGGCAATAAAACGTTGTTTAATGTCTGAACTGTTTCTGTAAGCGTAGACAGTTCAAACTACAGAAAGATCATGCTCATTTATCATAGCCATACGTTATTGTGCTTGAAACACAATAAGAGAATCAAATTCCTAACGGCCTCAGCCTCCGAGGCTGATGCAAAGCAAAGGACTTCAAAGAGGAAGAAGCTACAAGCTACGAGGAATGACTACAGCAAAAAACCAAGAAAGGAAAACTTTGGTGTAGGCATAACAGACAAAAAACGATGGTACAAGGGTCAAACACTGGAAGAAAGACAGACAGATTAAACATGTCACGCCATTTTGCTACTGTCTTTCAGTAGTAAAATCGTATTAACCCGTAGAAATCTGTCATTATTTGAACAGTGTACATTATGTCTATACAACTAGCACACAATTGTGACAATGAAAATACAGAAAAAATAGACAGTGCGCATATAACCATGTGCAACCAGTGTCCGTAAAGCAGGGTTTAGAGAAAATATATGAGCTTTTTGTCAGGACGAACAAAACTGTCCTTAATATCCGGATGTCTGTATTAAGCAGGTGTCCGTAAAGCAGGGTTCCACTGTACAGTAAGCGTTCCCACTGAATAGATCACGTGGCAAGCTATGTAATTCTTTTTCTTTGAAAATAGCCAAAATTTCACAAATTGGCAATGTATTTAAGAGAATGTCAAATAAAGGCATTTTTTTCTGTAAACATCTCCACCCCTTCACATTTCGAATGACTGACTATTGTTCTCTAAAAACTAAGTTTGTTAGGACAAAGATCATTTTCAGTCCAAAATTCCACTTTTGATTCATATGATTCTAATTACAAAACTTGAGGATAATCATACCAAAATAATATTGAAAAGTAGAAGGTAACATAATTATGTAAAATTTCCATAATTTGCATTCGCTTGTAATTTATTTTTCAACACAAAAAAATTTTGCTGTCTCAGGGCTGATTTCCATAATCTTTACATCTAGATCATGTCACATGATCAAGTTATGCATTAAGGTGAAACAAGACATCAAGTATTACAGACAGGTTAAAATTTAATCGGCGGATGTTATCTTGTACGTCTAGCAAAATTATCGTACATGAGCATAAACTACAAACTTAAAGGGGAAGTATCATGGGGTTTTTGGTATCTTTTGTTAAAAATCATGAAATAAGACCTTCAATCAGCAGCCAAATAATTGTAGAATGACAAGAGGAAGGAAATCAACTCAATTCTTGAAAGGAACAACTCGTGATCTGTTCTAGTGCATTTTGGAAATAAAAATGCGAGGACTAAAAAAACATTAGCCTAATATTTTTCAAGTTTCAATTCATACCGGCCTACTCTGTCTCTGGCCAGAGGCACTAATCCACAGTTTTATTGCACTGGGGTGATAATTTATAACAAACTTGACAATTATTTCTTTGTTTCTTCTGACAGACAAACATTTTTGGTTTTTGAAATGACAGCAAATTTGCGTGATACTTCCCTTTAACTCCAAATAATTTGCACCCTAAAAATTAAAGAGCTCTGCCAACTTAGTACTCACTGAAAACTTGAGCATGATATGTTAAATAGTTTAGAATAATAGAAGATCTGCATAACAAACATTCACTGGAACAAGGTCTGAATACTGAAAGTAAGAAATTCTCTGTGAAATATGGCCTCAAGTAACTTTCGATTGAATAAAAGGGAACTTCAGATCTGAGCACGTAAAAAAAGTAATGTCCCCAGAATTTCAGCTCCTTGCAGTTGGCATGCCAGCATATAAGAGGAACCTACATATACCACTGGTATGGCAAGTGATTATCTAAACCACACAAACTAGATTTGAGAAGTCGTACTTTTACTCAAACTCACACCCACGCACCTTACGTGAAATGACAATCTGTTGTCAAAATAAGAATACCCGAGTTGCAGGATGGCCTTTGCAGGTATTAACTTAAACAGAAAAAGGGATTCTTCACACAATTACTGTATTGTGATCATTCAACATCCTGTCGTAAACAAATAGTATGAAAGCTTACGTGTGGCTTAACAGGGAGTCTGCACGCAAAATGGCGGCCTTATCAAAACCTGTTATTTTAAGACTTCTGATTTATGGTAGTGTAACATGGATGGCACGAAATCCTTACTTAAGTCACTAAAAGATCTTCTTACCTTAAAAGATGAAAACGTTTACAACATTGTGTTTTTCCCCACGGACAACGAAAGGTTTTTCTGTTCGCTGGTACATGTATCGTGAATCGACATCAATTAGCACCCAGTCTCTCATCGTTTTTATCAGTTGGGCATGCAATGCATGCTGATTTGTCTGTACCGAATATAAATTTTGGAAGGTGATAACATAAGAATTCCGAATTAAGCACTTCAAAAACAAGCCGATCACCAGAAAATATGCCTCTCCCAATCAAATCGACCCTTCCAGTTGAATAGAAGCCCATCGACTATTAGCATTATTTGAGCAGTAAATGTCACCGTTCCGCGTTTGTGGTTGGCATGACAGACGACTTCGATTGCGTGACCATTCAATCCCCACCTATCTCTCCAGTACTACCCAATGGAACGAAAGAGTATCGGCAGGTCGAGTGATTGTAGGACCATTTAGGCCTCATTTGTCTTCCCCACACTACCCGCTGACAGGACAGAACAAGAGTATTATAGCTTGCTTGACCTATAAAGCTTCACCTTTCTCGCCAGCTTTGTACGCTTAGACTAAACCCCTACAGCTAATTCTGGGTCAGACCGGAGTATTGGCAGGACAAAAATTACTGGCAAAAATCTTGGGGGAAGTCGCTGTCGAGACTTAACCGCACAACCGCATGGGAGAGGTGTACCATGTTTATTTATAAAAAAAAAACACCCGGGACGGGCGGGTGGGAAAATTTTCCTTTTAAAAACACGGAGCTACTGCTTTGAATACACAAACCTTGACACGAGGAAAATTGTACTTTGAAAAGTGTCTCTAAGCTTTTATAGTCAGACAGAAACAACGAGTACAGACAGTACAACCAATAGAAATTATTGTACTATTTAGAAGCTAGTCAGCATGCAGTAAAATTACGACGATGAATGGTACATTGAGGGAACTAACCAACCAGAATACGAAAAAGAAAGCAGAACTAGACAGTACTACATGCCAACAATTTTTCAATGGAAAAATAGGTTTCATTTTTATTATAAACACAACTACTAGACGTCATTTACGTAACTTATAGACCCTTATACAATACTACTTCTTGGTCATCTATCAAATGGTTCTCCTCGATTCTTCAAACGTGTTTCTACAGAAAGAACAGTTTCTTGCATAACTCAGGCGCCAAAAGATTAAAACAAGTCAAGGGATCAGACAAAAAACGTCAAGCAAGGGTTGGTCTCTCTCCTCCGCAGAGGCTCCGCTGAGAAAAGGGAGTGCAGGCGTAAAATTCCGTGAAAGGCGACGGCGGGAGCCTCTGCCAGAAACCACGCCCAATATGGCTGCGATCCGGGGGAGTCATTTTGTAACTAGGGTGGTGTGCGTACTTATGTCATGAAAATGGCGGGTGTTTGTGAAACTGTCATGTTGCGCGATGTGGGAGATTTACTCACGAAAACTTACCTACATGCTTAGAAATCGGGGAAAGTTTGTTTATCTCATGATGACTGTTTAGAAAACGCTTTTATTTTGCTGTGATGCCTTGAATCATCACTACAAGAATGAAATTCAAGTTACACGAGCGGCGATCGTGTGGAGATAAAAGAGTGCATGCAAAGAAATGATTTATTGAGGAAACGTCTGCCAGCTGAGACCAAACAAAAACTGTCGATTCGGTCTTAAAAGAGACAAGAGCAAGTAAGCTTAATGTTTTAATTAAAGCGTATCTTTTTCTATACTCCGAAACGACCAAACTTGATATTTTTATCTTGTATATAAGTTTAATCAGAAGAAGTTATAATGATCTTTCGGTGATTTAATTAGCATTTAGTTCTCACGGGAAGCTTGTTATGTACTGTGATGAAACAACTGTCTTTAAAATAAGGTTATAAAAGGCCAAAAGGCCTTTCGAGCCCAGAAAAAGCAATTATTTGTTCGTGATTATTGTTGACTTTCACGAAGCGAAATGTACTAAGTCCACTCTCCACGGGTTTCAAGGGGGGCTTCGAATACAAACGATTTTGCTTTTTTCTAGAAATTGTGAAATCTCACCTTAAAATTAACGACGGCAAACTGTAGAGACAAAGTAAATGCTTACTTCCGCCAAGAATGAAACTGTCAAATTTAGAGATGACCGAGAAATCTATCAATGTACAAGAAAACGACAAGGATGTACAAGAAAACAACATGCTTCTGGCAGAGGTCAACCCTCTCAGCTTTTGCGCCTGCACTCACTTCGTTCAGCGGATACAAATAACGCCCCATCGAACCTCTGCGGAGGAGAGAGAGGGTTGGTTAAACATTAATTTCTTAAAAATGAACGATAAAATGAAGATGGACCTTTGACAACAAAAAAGAATGCCTAAAAGCACCAACAACAAGAACCGAACGTAGATACACTGCAATTCTCCATTGCATTTTAGTTATTTAAAATCAAGATAACACCAACACTCAAATAAATTGACAAAAAACCCAAACGGAACGCGAAAAATACAATGGGCCACCTACAACAAAATTCCCAACTATCCCAAATACGCTGTCTAACTGTAATTTAGCTACACAAAAACACAAAACAACAGACAGAGCAGAACAGACATCAAACAGAACAACAGATGCAAATAAGGTCTAGTCCGTTGCAGCGAAGGGTAATTCTTCTTCTCTTCTCATGTGATTGTCATAGTGTTGAAGAAGTAAAGATTCACTGGAAAGTTCCTCTTGGCAAATCCAGCAGCTAAAATCTCTACCTATTTCGGGTTTAACTACAAGAGTGTGGGCTGGTGATGATATATCACAATCACCACGTGCGCCATATATGTTAACGTTGTGGAATGTATGAGTTAGTTCTCTTGTGTGAGTTCTCTTGTGTCTCTTTAAGTTACCCACTTGTCGAAAACACTTGTCGCAAGTTTTGCACTTGTAAGGCTTTTCACCTGTGTGGATTCGTTCATGTCTCTTCAAGTCATTCATATCCCTAAAACACTCCTCCCTTTTTTGGACTTGTAAGGCTTTTCACCAGAGTGAATTCTTTCGTGTATCTTTAAATAACCCGCCCGTTGAAAACACTTCTCGCACGTTTTGCACTTGTAAGGCTTTTCACCTGTGTGGATTTGTTCATGTCTCTTCAAGTCATTCATATCCCTAAAACACTTCTCACGTGTTTTGCACTTGTAAGGCGTTTCACCAGAGTGAATTCTTTCGTGTATCTTTAAATAACCCGCCCGTTGAAAACACTTCTCGCAAGTTTTGCACTTGTAAGGCGTTTCACCAGAGTGAATTCTTTCGTGTATCTTTAAGCAACCCGCTTGTTGAAAACACTTGTCGCAAATTTTGCACTTGTAAGGCTTTGCACCAGAGTGGATTCGTTCATGTCTCTTCAAGTCATTCATAGCCCTAAAACACTTATCACAGGTTTTGCACTTGTAAGGCTTTTCGCCAGAGTGAATTCTCTCGTGTATCTTCAGGGTTCCCACTTGGCTAAAAAACACTTGTCACAGGTTTTGCACTTGTAAGGTTTTTCGTCAGAGTGAATTCTATCGTGTATCTTTAGGGTTCCCACTCGCTTAAAACACTTGTCGCAGGTATGGCATTTGTAAGGCTTTTCTCCAGAATGCATCATTTCGTGTATCTTCAAAAGTCAGTAAATGTTCATAAGTTAGTACCTAGCCACAAACACTAAAACCCATCAAGAACACAGACACCAAAGGTACAGAGAAAAAAATGTTTTTTTTTCTGGTGTTGTCTATGCAGTTCTATGGATTTCATTTTGATCTGTTACAGACCAAGTTAAATGTCTGTAATCTTGAGGTGTCTGTAATGCATTCATCAGTTATTTTCAGCAACAGCTATAAACCCCTTAGACACCGGTGGGGAATTGTCTCATGCTGTTCCTCCCAGCAGTCAATGCCCAGCAAGCACAGTATATATGTCACATTTCACAAATCATTATGCTTCAATTCTAACCCAACAGGGGGAGGTTATCCCCTATACAAGCTACATAGGTACAGGCCGCTTCTAAGATAAGGTTTTTTAGTTCACTTGGTCTAAAACCGATTACAAGTATTAAATATTTTGCTCTGAAAAGGAGAATAGATTTTAGGTGCAAGGTCTGATAATAGGTATTGGAAAAAATATTCAGAGAATTGGGCGACACAAAACCACTAAAAATTGCCAGGTAAACCCTCCCCCAGTGCCAGGGCAACTGATATCTAAACAACCCAATAGTGTCTCCTAGTGTTAAGGGCTAGGAGACATGCTTAACATTTTATACATTGACGCAGCAGTGACTTGTGTTCGTGACCTTCATTTTGTACCAGCCATTTTGCCACTAGGCATATGTGTTTCACACCCTCATAATATTTCTAGTGGCCTCATACATGTTAGTGTTCAGTTCACCACCAAAGGTGAGAAGGTCGTGACCAACTGACTGTAAGAATAAAATTATACAGAGGATATTACACAAAGATATGAATTTAACTTTCGAGTGGTAAAATATTGTTTTTAAGACGAGATAATAAAATTCATGTCTTCAAGCCACCATGTAATTTTCTTTTTATTATATAGACAAATCTTTTGCTCCCCATTCTTCACCAACTGTTTGCATAAACAGCTGTGAAAAAGCAGGAAATGATGTCATCAATATCTTCACTATTGAGGATATGGAAAAAAATCGGCCACGTTGGTCCCAAATGGGGTCTGCAAAATCTGCGAGCCGGCGAGCCATGCGAGCCACCGTGCGAGCCATGCGAGTCACGCGAGTCATGCGAGCCACAGTGCAAATATTAAGAATTTTTATTTGTTTTATTTACATTCGCGTGAAAAAATTTTGGGCGAATTTTTTTTTATTGTTGTTTTTTTTGTCGTTTTTGTTATAATTTTGGAGAGAATTTTGCCTATTCAAAATCGCCCAAGATGCGCAAAAAAATAAAAACAATTTCAAAAATTTATTGGTTCAAGACTTCAGAAAAAAAAATCCGAGAAAAACATACGGCTGCACCGCTACTCGAATATCTATTAACACATGTCATTCATTGATATCCACGTGGAACTTCATTCAAGAAAAAAAAAAAAGAAAAGAAAAGAACAGCACTTCGATCTCCGTGTGTTGGCGTCAAGAATGGTGAGTAAATCGCGCCATTTTAACAGGTTTGGTCTTTAGTCGAGAATCAGTTATCAGACTGCATGTGGTTGTCCTTTCCCTTAGACAAGTCTTTCTTCAAAACTCGCCACTAGAGTGGCAGAGGCTGGTTTAGAGATAGCATTCGACCCACTAGCTGACGGCAAATGCTTCTGTTACGCTGCTTCTTTTCAAATTGAATTTAGTGCGACAATATTGACTTCGCTCATCTTTGAGTACTCATTTATCATACCTTACAAGATTGGAATGACACTGACAATCAGTCCTGACGTGTCAATTACAGTCAACCCAGGTCACGCGTGAACAGTATTTCCAAGAATGAAATGAACATTCTTTGTAATGTCCGACGTGTGAATGGAATGTTGGACATTTCTCTGGAAATCGTTCCGAAAAAGACGCATTAACTGAAAAAAAAGATTCAAAATACTTGGGAAACAATTGTTATTCTTGAAATATTCAATTTTGCAGTGTAAAGAAAAATTCATAGCTTTATACCGTCAATAAGCTGGGGAAATTTATACGGGAACTCTGAAATCTCGTTGGCGATTTTCAAAACTGACATGTAAATTTCAAAACTCCGTTCAAATTTCAAAAATATCGTTCACGCGTGACCTGGGTTGACTGTAACAAAAAACTGAAATATGAGGGTTTGCGTTGTCCCACTGTAAGAATTAAATATTGCGATGTTATTCATCTTTTTTCGATGCTCTTGTTCTTGTTCTTATGTGAATGTAAATACAACAAATAAAAATTCTTAACATTTATACTGTGGCTCGCATGACTCGCGTGACTCGCGTGACTCGCATGGCTCGCACGGCTCGCATGGCTCGCACGGCTCGCATGGCTCGCAAGGCTCGCATGGCTCACTGACTCGCAGATTTTTATCACTCTCCCAAATGTAGTTTCGTATGAATTTTACGAGTGCTGTATTTTCCAGTAAAACACTTGTGACTCTGGGCACGGGCACTGCCTCCAAGGCTAGCAAACTTGGGCACTGTTCCTGGGCACAGGCATGGTCTGAACAGGATTTTGTCTGTTCCCACATTTTTCCCCATGCCTCCTTACAATATAGTAAACAAAGTGGCAGACTCTAAATTGACGAACGACAACACGATTGCTCCTTGGGCACCAAGGAGTTTGAACATCATCCTTTTTAGTGCCCGAACACAGAGCTCTGGCACGGACACCTAGTCTGAACCGGGGGTATAAAGATTTAACAAAAACTTTTAATTAGTCACAGTTATTAGCAACACCTGAGTCTCAGGTTTCAGATTTGAAAACTGCAAAGTTTACCCTTGTGTAAGCAGTATGTTAGTTTGCATCTTTGAGTTGGGGTAACCAATAGAACGAAGATGGCAAATAATCCCAGAGATCACGTTGGAGGAAAACAAAAGCTGTAATAGTTGTCTTCTTATTTTAAACACACACAGATGTATTACTCAGTAACAAAAAGTTTTACTTCCCAATATTTAAGAACCTAACACCTAACCTAAATCCAAGATTTGACACAGGAAAAGGTCTTCTGCCCTTACCAGATTTTTTAAGTACAGTGGAACCTGGTTAATAATTGGACACCAAGAGGACATGCCAAAGTGTTCGTATTATCCGGGTGTCTGTATTAAGCGGACTCTCAGAAAAAAACATCATGGACACATGTTTTATCTATACTTGTTAAGACTTAAGCAGACATTTATAAGGCAACAAAACATTGTCTAATTTCTTGACTATTCCTGCAAGTGTAAACAGTTCAAACTAAAGAAACGTTATGCTCATTTATCATAGCCATACGTTATTGTTCTTAAAACATGACAACAGAATCAAATTCCTATCAGCATCAACCAAAGCAAACGACTTCAAACAGCAAGAAGCTAGAAGCTACAAGGAATGACAACAGCAAAAAACCAAGAAAGGAAAACTTTAGTGTAGGCATAACAGGCAGAAAACTAAGATACAAGAGTCAAGCACTGGAAGAAAGACAGACAGATCAAACATGTCATGCCATTTTGCAGTAGAAGTGGTATTGTATTAACACGTGGAAATCTGTCATTATTTGAACAGGGTACATTACGTCTATACAACTAGGACATAATTGTGACAATGAAAATACAGAAAATAGACAGTGCGCATATAACCATGTGCAACCAGTGTCCATAAAGTGGGGTTGACGATGTTTCACTCGGGACACAGAATAAGTGTCTGTTGTCTGTATTAACTGGTGTCTGTACAATCTCGTACCCAGAGCCTTCGTTACCCTTGTCCAGCGGAACGGGAAACGGACGCTCTGGCAGAATCCAAAACCGGAACCACCAAATCCTGGTTCCGGTTTGATTGCGCCTGCGTGAGGTTTGATGGAAAAAGAAAATGGCAGCTGCTATTGATCACTTTCATTGTGCTTTAGAGTACGCTTTAGAGAAGTTGGGCAAAGCTGAGCTTTCTCTGAAAGAAGCGCAGTATGAAGCTTTAAAAAGTGTCGTGTTTGAAGGAAAGGATACCATTTGTATACTTCCTACAGGATATGGGAAATCGCTCATATATCAGCTTCAACCGCATGTATTTGACTTTTTTCTGTCAAGTGGAGAAGATTCTTCATCGATTATCTTGGTATTGCCCCTGAATGCGTTGATGCAAGATCAAATAAATAGGCTCAGAGGACACTTAAATGTTCGGATTCTCAAGGATCATCGTAACTATTTCAAACAAAGACCGGAATGTTGGCTTATATAATATAAGCGCAATCCATAACACATGCGGGTCATGAAATAAAGGTTGTTATCAATTGGATTGGACAACAGAATGAAGAGATAAGTAACAAAATGACTTTCACGATAACCAACATTAATTATTTCTCTCCGTCGTTCGAATATATGATTTCTTTCATATATGGTCATATATTCTCGTATCACCAGAATGAAGAGAATACAAAACTAATTGGATACAGTTCCTGCTTGGTAGTACATCTTATAACTGGTTATTTACCTGAGCCAACTGGGACGTGCTGTTTTGAAAGTTCTAGTAACGTCATCGATTGGCATAAATATATTTCTTTTCCAGTGCGGCGTCTTTCCACAGCTGCTTCAGAGTGACCCGAAACAACCTCCGGGTGGTGCAAAAATTACTTTTATGCTGAACCTGGCACGATGAACAGGGCAGACAGCCATCTCCGATAAATTCGTTAACTTTTAAAAAAACGCATTCTTGCCAAAATCAATTCTACTTTCAACTCCGGAAAATTTCAAGGACTTATTGTGATGCTTTGTATGCTTGTTACACTGCTTCGGAGTGGTTTGACGGAAGTTGAGAAGCTAGTGCATTCGTCTCCGCCGCAAATCCCCGCGCAAATCCCACCGACAATAGTCAAAAAACATCGTTATTCTGTATGTCTGTGAACTTGCCCAACAATCAACTCGGTTTTAGATGTAATGTTATAGAGATATGGATAAGTAGATTTGTTTATTTAGAGAACAATGCAATATTTGCTTCTCGTGGGAACAGTTACTTCCGATTGGCTATCGAAGGATTATAAAGCTTCTCATCCTTAATAGAATTAATTTTAATTGTTCCAGGTTGTATTGCTATCAAGCTATTTTCTATTTCTTCAGCAAGTTAATCGGGAAATCTGGAACATCGTTAAGTAACACATTTTAAAATATGAATTTGTTATTGTAGCCAAGTCGCTCGTGCGTGACACAGATTAGGGAGCGAGTGAGATTTAATTTTATCTTTTGTTTGTTGTGGTGTTTGTTGGTTTGTTGTACCCGTGTAGAGAAAACAATATTTAACATCAATATATTTTTTAAAACGTTTTAAGCGTTGGAAATAGTTTAAAGCCTTTTTTAGACAAACTTTGGCCGAGGACTTAATTTATTCTATTATGCCATGTTATGTAGAGTTGTAGATTTCAATGACGCTGAATTGTAATTTTCTCAAACTTTGATCAGCGTTCGTGCAAACGTTCTTCTAGATCCTAAAGATTAAAAACCAGGCACCTAAAATTCAATGACTGTACTGTCTTTTGTCAAAGTATAAGTTGATTTGAGTCACCGCAGGTCAGCTTTTTTTTCTCGCTGAATTTGGATTATTTTGGACTTTTGTGTGATAGTGAAAAGTGTTTCTACTTCATCGGAGCTCAGTTGCGCCTCAGTTCGCTCACAAACGAGCAGAGATGAAAATAATTATTATGTTTTGACTTAGGAAGAATCAATGTATTAAATTGTACTAAAGAAAGATTCACAGCTATGTTAATGTCTGTGCAGCGAGAAGCTGGAAAGTGTAAAATTTCGGGTTCTCGCCTGGTGAAATGCGAGCTTCGGGTAGAGTGACCGTTTTTCGCGTTTTTTTTTTTTTTTTTTTTTTGCCGTTATATAAAATATTTCAAAAACCTAACCTTATATCTTTTACATTCTTACCTAGCTAAGGCCTTCAAACTAGCAAAGTATGCGCGAAATCGATTTTTTTAACCGTGGCCACGATTTCTTTGATTTTTACTGACATTTACTCTTACCCGGTAAGCGCTATTAAACTTCCGTCTGATTTTGCTTTTACTCCGTATATATAAATGCGGTGGTTGTCAACCGCATTACAACAACGATAGCAATTTTCTTTCCTTTTTTTTTCGCAACTTTCGTGTAAGTCGTGTCGGGAGTCGTAAACTCCGCTATTGCCTCATATTTCAATTTCGCGCCGAAAAATAGTTTCCGGTCCGTGAAATAGACATGCTTTTACCAGCCAATCAAAGGTGGCCTCATTTGGATTAGCCCAGAGGTCCGCGTTCTTGGTGCTGACCAAAAGAAAAGCGGGCTCTGGGGACGAGATTGGTGTCTGTATTAAGCGGGTTAATTTTAGAGAAAATATATAAAAAAGTTTTGTCAGTACAAGCAAAACTGTCCATAATATCTGGGTGTCAGTGGAGTGGGGTTCCACCGTACAGTAAGCGTTCCAACTGAATAGATCAGCAACCTATTGCAACCTGTGCAATTCTTTTTCTTTGAAAATATCCAAAATTTCACAATTTGGCAATGAATTTAAAAGAGAATGTCAAAGAAAAGAATTTTGTATTTTTTCTGTAAATAATTTCACCCCTTCATATATAGAATGACTGACTATTGTTCTCTAAAAACTAAGTTTGTGAGGAAAGAGGTCATTTTCCAGTCCAAAATTCCACCTTTGATTCATATAATTCTTATTACAAACCTTGAGGATGACCATACCTAAATAATACTGAAATGTAGAAGTAAACACGTAAATTTTCCATAATTTGCATACACTTTTAATTTATTTTTCAACGCAAAGAAAATTTGCTGTCTTAGAGCTGATTTCCATAATTTTATCGAGTATTACAGTCACGTTAAAATTTAATAGCCGGATCTTATTTTATGTGTCTAGCTTAATTAGCATACATTAGCAAAACCGACAAAATTAACTAGAAATAAATGCACCCTAAAAATTTAAAGAGCTTGGCCAAATTAGTACTCACTGAAACTTGAGCATGATATGTTAAATAGTTTTGTATAAATGAACTTTAAAAGGATCACCATTTTACAAAGAATGGCTGGGTGGCAAGCCATTCTTTCTAAATTTCACAGGTTTTGAAAGGTGATCTCTCTGACAAAATTCAACATATCATCCTCGGAAGAGAGGGGTGGGGTACTCCTTGGAATTCTCGGTAGGAGTGTGCTGCCTGATTGTCCAAATCCTGACCCTATTTCAGACCAAAACATGCCATTTTTCACACCTGTCTTCAGACTTGGTCTCTAAAACCCAAACCCGTTTTCAGACCTTTGTTTTAACGTAGTAGGCTTCTCTCCATATATTAAAATTCAGCTTTTTAATGAGGCTTCGACAACCCAAACAAAGGAAACTAAATAATCATGTTTTTTTTTTAAGTTTCTGTTGTTTGTGTCTTCTAGGCCTTGCATTCAACCTGAATTTTAAAATTTTAAAAGGACACTTCACATCAGTGCCAAAGTAAAAAATTGGTAAACTTTACCTGAAAATTCAGCTTGAACGATATATTTTGGATACTTCTCTTTCTCTACGATTCATTTGGAGTTGAAAAGACAAATTAATAGATACATTTATACGCTCTTGTGCTTCCTTGGAGAATCATACTCAATTTTAGACCATAATGGTCAAAATCTATCCCCAGTTTCAGACCAAAATGGCTCAAAAACCATACCCTTTGGAGCAGCACATGCCCATATAGCTTATATAGGGGGTACCCCCCTCCCCAGGGCTTAACACCCTCATCTGATAATAAACAAGTATGACGTGCTCTTTTAGTTTATAGTGCCCATTTGTTTGTACCACTGTTGTTTCATATTTCCTGAAATGAGCTTTAAAAGGATCAGCATGTTACAAAGAATGGCTGGGTGGGAAGCCATTCTCACTAAATTTCACAGTTTGTGAAAGCTTACTTCTCTGACAATATTCCACATATCACCCTCATTTGATATTCACCCTGATTAACAAGTCCCACATGCTCTAGTTTATTGTGTCATTTGTTTGTATTGTGTTGTTTCATATATGTTAAATGAGGTAAAATGTAAACAATGACATCAACAAAGACTCTCTTATAGCCATCCTGTTCCTGGCATTCTAGCCAAAAATTCTGCGGATCAAAATTTCATATTTTTTGAAGAAATTTTTTACCCATGCCAGATAGAAGATCTGCATAACAACATTCACTGGAGCAAAAATCCGAATACTGACAGTAAGAAATTCTCTGTGCCTAAGTATGGCCTTGAGTAACTTTTGTTTGAAATTAAGTATCAAAGGGAACTTAAGATTTGAGCACGTAAAATCGAACCAGTAATGCCCCCAGAATTGCAGCTCCTTCCAGTTGCATGCAAGTATATAAGGGGTCCCAGAGTAACTAGGGAATACCCTGCCACTCCAAAAGTGACCCTGAAACAAGTGGATACACAGCTACACAGATACAAAAGTGGTCAATACCACCCCCTCTCCCCCAGAATACTATAGGGGCTACACAGCTATGCGGCTCCGTGCCTATGCAGCAACATGGCTTTGGGGCTACGTGGCTATGCGGCTACACAGCTACATGGCTTCCCACACAAAGAACGAGGCATAGTCATACAGTCATGTACTTCTAATTTTTGACGGTTTTCCTTGTGGGGAGGGGGTGGTGTTGACCACTTTGTATCTGCGTAGCCGCGTAGCCACCCCTGGTGAAAATCTTTCAAGGATCTTTAAGGATCCTTAAAGATCTGCATGAGGATCTTTATGAGGATCTTAATAAAGATCTTCAAGGATCTTTGAAAAGATCCTCAAGGATCCTTCATTTTCTTGCCAAGATCCTCAAGGATCTTTAAGGATCCTCTAAGGATCTTCAAAGATCCTCAAGGATCTTTAAGGATCTTCTAAGGATCTTCAAAGATCCATAAAGATCTTTCAAAGATCCTCAAGAATCTTTAAGGATCCTCCCAAGATCTTTCAAAGATCCTCAAGAACCTTTAAGGATCCTCCCAAGATCTTGCAAAGATCCTCAAGGATCTTTAAGGATCCTCCCAAGATCTTGCAAAGATCCTCAAGGATCTTCGAGGATCCTCCCAAGATCTTTCAAAGATCTTCAAGAATCTTTGAAGATCCTTAGAGGATCCTTAAAGATCCTTGAGGATCTTTGAAGATCCTTAAAGATCCTTGAGGATCTTGGCAAGAAAATGAAGGATCCTTGAGGATCTTTTCAAAGCCGGATCCTTGAAGATCTTTATTAAGATCCTCATGCAGATCCTCCCAAGATCTTGCAAAGATCCTCCTAAGATCTTACAAAGATCCTCATTAAGTATCCTTCAATAATCTTATCAAGATTCTTAATAAGAAATAAGAATTTTACAAGAACCTTACAAGATCTTGTCAAAAGATTCGTATATCTTGTACGATTAAAAGATTCTTATTCTTATCCAGCTCTTTCAAGATCTCACAAGATTCTTACATAGATCTTACAAGATCTTATAAGATTCCTACCAAAATCTTAAAAGATTTTAATATAAGATTCTTACCAAGATCTTGCAAGGTCTTATAAGTTCCTTACCAAGATCTTGAAATTGTCACGATCTTACCAAAAAGGGCCGATATTTGATTTTGTTTTCCAAGCAAGCTGCAAAATAGGGAAAAACCTGGAGTGTATACTTCTTTTTTTTTTTTTGGATTGCCCTGACATTTCTGGCAATGACCTACAATGGTTCATTCAAATAACCTAGAATCATGTGTTCCTGAGAGTTTGATCACAGCTTGCTTGAAATACACTGTACCAAGAAGCTGACTTGAGGTGGATATGTTCCTAGCACTTCAATTCAAAGGCTGAGGCATTGTCAAACCATAACCAACAAGAAAAATTAGAAGTGTGATAACCTTTTATTGCTAAATCTTGGCTATTCATGTGAAATAAATTGATCACAACAATCTTCAAAAGTTAGCATGGAAACTTTCATCTACAATGCCATACATGGCTTTTTTATAAGGCATAAAATTGTATTCAAGTTCTTGTGATGCATTCTCACAAGATCAACGGCACTATAATTATAATATTGTAATCCGCAAAAGAGTGACAGAAACAAACCTTTACCAACAAATGTTCTCTAGACTAGGATAAAGATCTACACGTAACTTTTTCTTCCATTTGCATCAATTAATGAAGCACTAATAATAATCTATTTGACTTAATTAACCTGGCAGCTTTAAAGCCTTTCTAAACAATCCTGACACTTATTATTTGCCAGTATTATTTTTCCAAGAAAGAAGCAACCTAACAGAGTGTACATATGAATAATAGCTTGGTTTCCAGTGGTACAATAATGTTCTTTAGTGTTAGTGTAAAATAAACAAATAAATAAAAATAAAAAAATAAACATAAAAAAACATAACAACCAAAAAAACCCCCAACAATTTCTGTTGCATGTTAAAGGCAAGAAAACATGAAAGCTTGAAATTATCCTGTATGGCCCCTGTGGAGAAAAAAAGAAAAATAATTAAAACCAAAAAAACAAAACAAAAACAAAAAACAAGATATAATTTTTTTTAAGCTATTTTCCTTGCTAAAAAAAGCTACCAATTAGAACAATAATTATTTATTAACTAAGGTTAAGTGTATGCCCCCATTGGTCAAGTCACCATCTACTATTTCTCTCTGAGAAAATGCTGACAAGAGCTTACTATTGGCGTCAAAATGTTGAAACACTGTTTGTTAGAAGTGTCTCCCTCCCTCCTCCTCCTAAGTAAAGTACAATGAAAGCAACGACAACGTGCACGCCAATTTGCTCAAAAAACATTGACCCAGAGGAAAAGGGAGCAGCGTTTCAACAGCTATTGAGAGTTGTTGTAGACTTTCCACTCAGGCCAGTGGGCCAGTAATTTATACTGTTTGGGAGCAGAGTCTTTCAACTTTTCAGCGAAAAGAATGGCACCAATATACAAGAGATACTCAGTGAAGCAACTAAAAACAATGTACATGTAGCTGGGTTAAGCCACAACCCATTGAAGAGCAGGATTACATCATCATTGTGTTAACTGAAAATTAAGATCACTGTCTCTTAAACAGCTTTAAAGTGACACATGAATGCCACTTTTCAGTTTATTTTGTGAGAGTTTCTCTAAGCCAATTGCCCATTTACATTTCTTTTATGCTTACAAATTAAACTCCAGAGTGTAGGCTGAACCATTTACAATGTGTTAAATATTACCATTCTTAATGCAGCTTTGACAAGTTCATAAAAGCCTATTATAAGAAAAAATGATTGCATTGATCAAAAGGATTGTTACTTAGTGTTCTCTTCATATTGTTTGCTGTTATTATAAAATCAAGTACTGATCAAATAGTGCCATTATGCAAGTTACAAACTTTTATTTAGTATTATTGTTGCCGTGTAGAAGTAGCAGAAGTCACGATTCACAACAAAATTAAATCATTTAAAATAGACTCCAACGGTCATAATTATAAGTGACTATTGAGCAGGATTTGGTGACTTGACTCTGAAGCTGCAGTCTTGAGTCTCAACCTTGACAACAAAATGGAGACAGGGGTTGAAAATCTACCGTAAAACAGAAAAATTGAGCACTTTAAATCAGTTCGTCTGAGTGATCACAGTGACCACTAGGTTGCCATTAACTTCTTAGACAACGTTGCAGTGAGCTTCTCACCCATAGCAATCTTGTTAGTTCCTGATCTAAGTAAATGAGTCATGCACTTCATACACGAAGATCATAAACTGATCTTCACGCCAAATCAAGATCGATCACTTAAGTCTTCAGCTTATACCAACTCTGTCATGATATTAACCTGGCTACAAATTACTCCGTAAAAACGTTTGCAAACGCTTCATACAAAAACTAAATAGGGAATGACCACCTCAACAATCTTCAAGAAGCACATACGCATGCACGTTGTGTGTAATTCGAATGGACACATTTTCATGCAGTCTTTCTCAAAATAATTGGTGTCGAAACTTACCTCTTTCTAAAAAGTGGTTGTCCACAGTTTGCTACTTGAAGCCATCATTTTTTTAGCTTAACAGAGACAAAATCCAGAGGAAATGTGTGCTGTATACTTGAAACCCGCCTAAAATCTAACTTGAAACGGTCTTTCTCCGAGCCTGCAGTGGCATAACTGCTGACCAAAATGGTGCCCAGTCTTCCCAGACTGAATGAAATCCAAGATGGCTGCCGGTGTTGCTGTGATTCCACGTTTTTCCACGTTTTCTTGCTCATTTGAAAAGCGAGCATTGTGCATGAAAGTCGAAGGAATTATGATTCAAAGCATTTTTGTTCTCTTTGGCATTAAATGGAGTTGAGATTCATCAAAGAAGGTTTGTAAGTAATAGTGTTTTCAATTCGCAAGTGAGTAGTTTCAGTGTAGGACCGTGCATTTAGTTTTTTTATGCAAATACAGTCTGTAAACTGCAAACTGTAAGTCTTAACAGTCATATCTTTTAAGCCTTTGTTTAGAAACACACATGTGTACATAGCATGTATCAACTTAGAACACTAAAGAAAACAGTATTGAGATGTACAAGATGTCACAACAAACAACTAAATTTTATTGTTAATAACAATACAAGTAAAGAGATAATCACAGTCAGTGTGAGAGTATTGCTGGCATGTTTATTTATTCTTAGATCCTGTCAAGATTCTTGTAAGATATTATGAGATCTTAATAAAGAATTGAACCAAAGAAGAAATTTTTGTTTTTGTTTTTCAAGATCTTCATAAGAACTGTTTTATAGAACTGTTATTTCTTAATTTATGCTAAGATCTTACCAAGATAATTGTAAGGTGATAAGATCTTAATCAGAATGGTTGTAAGATCATGGTACAAATTTTGATTAAGATCTTATTAAGAAAACATTAAGAAATAGGCAAGACCTTATCAAAATCTGTTTAAGATCTTATTTTCAATTTACTTGAAAAAAATTTCTTTTTTTATAGAAAAGTAATTATTTTCCTATGGATGCCATGCATCTTTGTCATGTTAGTCCTGTGTTAAAGCACTACCAACATGATTAAATTAACATGTGTTCCATGGGAAGGGTAACTGTAATAATTGATGAAATTGGTACTTAATCAGTCAGGGCTGTCATTAAGGGCCCTATCCCATAACACCTATTAGGCCTGAATTCCCTTGAAAGAACCTTGATGTTACAGCTGATCTTGACGGTTGAAGGGTCATTTTACTCAGAAATTAACAAGATTGTTACGGGTGAGAAGCTTAATGCCACATGCTAACAACTTAATGACAGCCCTGATCAGTGGCTTTATAGTATTTTCAACCAAAAATTGAATGATTTAGATTCAATGTACATGTACCATGTGTTGGTAACAGATTAATCTTTCCAGACTGTGTGGAACTCAAGGTTAACTTTAAAACTCTTCACAGGTTACCTTTGGGTTAACATCTGAAATCTTAATTTGGTAGCTTTCATGTCAGTACCAAGTGTGCTCAATGCAATTAAAAAAAAAACAATGAGACAATTTCATTGGTTAGGAAATTGAAGGGCTTAATTAAGAGTGATTGTGCAATCAATTTACATGTATGTCAGACCACCAGTGAAACAGTCATGTAACTCTGAAATGCACTATGAGATTCTTATGTAGGATTTGTATCAATATTCATACCAGCTCTTTATGAAATTGAATATGACTTCTTTTATCAGTTTTCAATTCATCTTTGTCTCCTTCATTAACTACACTCAGTTCTGTAGTTAATCTTCAGCTTATTAATATAATTTGATCAATCAGCTGACTAAAAGCTCGACTTGTAAAGTGCAATCATCTTAATGTATACCATCTCATTGACTTTTGTGTTCGGTTTTTGCAAGTTTTGTCTTTTGCACGGTAACATGGTGTTAAATAAATATTATTATTATTGAGCCCTTAACAATGTGTTACTATTTTTTTTGGCTGAGACTTGCTGCTGTTTCAAATACTTACAGGGATCTATTTATAATAAGATCTTTAACCAACATCCAATTTAAAAATTATTGAGGATCCTGGTAGCAAGTCTCAGCCAAAAAAAAAAACAAAAACATCCAGTTTAAAATTATTGAGGATCCTGGTGGATCATGGGAAAGATCTTTGAAAGATGCTTTAAAGATTCTTCAAAGATCCTCATTATATTCTTGAGGATCCTGAAAAAATAATGGCAACAATCCTTTAAGATTTTTTAAAGATCCTCGTTAAATCTTTGAGGATCCTAGCAAAGATCTTTCTAAGATTCTTCAAAGATCCTCATTAAATCCTTGAGGATCCTGGGAAAGATCTTTGCAAGATCTTCACAAGGATCTTTTCAAGATTCTTCAAAAATCCTCATTAAATCCTCAAGGATCTTGGCAAAGATCTTTGCAAGATCTTTACAAGGATCTTTTTAAGATTCTTCAAAGATCCTTATTAAATCCTCAAGGATCCTGGCAAAGATCCTTGCAAGATCTTTACAAGGATCTTTTTAAGATTCTTCAAAGATCCTCATTAAATCCTCAAGGATCCTGGCAAAGATCCTTGCAAGATCTTTACAAGGATCTTTTAAGGATTCTTTAAAGATCTTCATTTAATCCTTGAGGATCTTCAAGGATCCTTGCAAAGATCTTTGCAGGAATCTTTACAAGGATCTTTGTAAGATCCTTGCAAGATCCTTGTCAATTCCCTGAGGATCTTTGTAGACATTGTTCAAGATCTTGCAGATACAGGATCTTTAAAGATCTTTGGAGGATCCTCAAAGATCCTGTAAGGATCCTTTGAGGATCTTTATCTTTGAGGATCTTTAGCAGGTCTTTGAAGATCTTCAAAGATCCTTGAGGATCCTGCGAGGTTTTTCACCAGGGACTCTTTTCAGGATCACTTTTGGAGTGGTGGGGTATTCCCTAGTTAAGCCAGGGACCCTACATATACCACTGGTATGGCAAGTGATTATCTAAACCACGCAAACTAGATTTGAGAAGTTGTACTTATACTCAAACTCGCACCTAAAAAGCATGTACCATGCGACAAAGCTCTTAGCTTTAAATGACAATCTGTTGTCAAAATAAGAATACCCCAGTTGCAGGATGGCCTTTGCAGGTGTTAACTTATACAGAAAAAGGGATTCTTCACACAATGACTGCATTGTGATCATTCAACATCCTATCGTAAACAAATAGTATCATGGATCATAACACGACTGGATTGGAAACTAGCTGACGCAATGGCCGCAACTGAGTTGAAATTTGTGACGTCATAAAAACCCCTGCAAAATGTAAACAAACAGCAATCGCCGGTTTCTCGTCAAGTGAGGAAAAACACTTGGCTGTAAAAATATTTAGTATGGAGATCGCTGAAAGTTTCGAGGAATGGGACGACCCAGATATTGAAACTCTTAGTACAGTTGTGGATTGTTTGCTGCTCGGAAGAGAAGAGGAAGAAATTGACGAGTCTGACTGCTCCGTCGTTTTATGATCCATGATAGTATGAAA
The DNA here is from genome assembly GCF_977016875.1 of Pavona decussata. Taxonomy (NCBI): domain Eukaryota; kingdom Metazoa; phylum Cnidaria; class Anthozoa; order Scleractinia; family Agariciidae; genus Pavona; species Pavona decussata. Next base: position 972,861 of record NW_028145511.1, on the reverse strand, counting down.
GCTTGCTTGTGGCTTAACAATAATAATAATAATAATAATAATAATAATGTTTATTTGTGCTTTTTTTCTATTTACATGTTGATTCTTCCAATCTTTTAGTGGTGTTATATAAATTAAATTAATTATTAGTTAAATTAATGTGCAAAGCAAGGAAGCTAAATAAACCATTAGGTTGTCTAATAACACAGGGCTTGAACAATCGATGAAACCGATGATCGGAAAATCAATCGATCAATCGATGACAATCGATGCCTTGTTAGTTAATTGGCATCGGCCAATCGATGACCAATCCATTATCACACAAAAGTGGTCGCAACTCATCGATTTTCATCGATTGGTGTTAAAAAAAATTTCGGTATTCCACATGTTCCAGCACATACGTATACGCGCTCGCAGTCACTCAAATGTTTCAGATTTGAATTCGTTCACCGGATTGTTTGTATGCAGATGCGACTGGAGACGAGTGAGCTCTGAATGGTGGGTGATGTAATTATACTGAATTGTGACAAAATAAACCAGAATAAACGTGAATAGGCTTCGGTAATCATTCAACAAAGGTGCATGAAGTAAAGAGGGTAAAAAATGAATAAAGTTTACTGCATGCAGGCTTAAATGGGTGAGCTGTATACAGCGTATAGTAAAAGCTGGAAAAAAGAGACTTATCAAGAAACTTAGAGCTGCACGGGAAAAAGCCAACAACACAACATGTACAGCCTCTGTCCGAAACACAGTTACCACCGGTCACAAGAGAACTATAGGCCACAGTTTGGACTCAGATTCTTTTTGTAAATCTTGACTGAAAATAAAACGCATAAAAAATGAGAACCAATCGGTGACAATCGATGTCAATTAACTGATCGATTGGCGTTGATAATCGATAAAAATTGGTAATCGATGAAATCGATAATCACAAAAAACCCGTGCATCGATTGTTCATCGATTATCAATATCAATCGATTAATTGGCATCGATTGATCGATTGATTTTCCGATCATCGGTTTCATCGTTTGTTCAAGCCCTGAATAACAGGGAGACTGCACGCAAAATGGCGGCTTTATCAAAACCTGTTACTTTAAGACTTCTGTTTATGGTAGTGCAACATGGATGGCACGAAATCCTTACCTAAGTCACTTTAAGATCTTCTTACCTTACAAGATGAAAACTTTCACAACTTGTGTTTTTCCCCAAGGACAACGATAGGTTTTTCTTTTTGCTGAAATCGTGAATCGACAACCATTAGCACCCTGTCTCTAATCGGTTTTGTCGGTTAGGCATGCAATGCATGCTGATTTCTCTGTACCTAGGTGATTCCGAATTAAGCACTTCAAAAATAAGCAGATTACCAGAAAATATGCCTCTCCCAGTCAAATCAGCCCTTCCAGTTGAATAGAAGCCCATTGATCATTAGCATTATTTGAGCAGTAAATGTCACGGTTCCGCGTTTGTGGTTGGCATGACAGACGACTTCGATTGCGTGACAATTCAAGCCCCACCTATCCGTCCAGTACTACCAACTGGAACGAAAGAGTATTGGCAGGTCGAGTGATTGTAGGACCATTTTAGCCTCACTTGTCTTCTCCGCACTACCCGCTGACAGGACAGAAAGAGAGTATTATCGCTTGCCTGACCTATAGGGCCTCACCTTTCTCGCCAGCGCTGTACGCTTAGACTAAACACCTACAGCTAATGCTGGGTCGGACCGGAGTATTGACAGGAAAAAAATTACTGGCAAAATCTTTGGGGAAGTCGCTGTCGAGACTTAACTGCACAACCGCATGGGAGAGGTGTACCATGCATATGTTTATTTATAAAGAACAACACCCGGGACGGGCGGGTGGGAATTTTTTTTCTTTTAAAAACACAGAGCTACTACTTTGAATACACAAAGCTTGCCACGAGGAAAATTGTACTTTGAACAGTGTCTCTTAGCTTTTATAGCCAGACAGAAACTACGAGCACAACCAGTAGAAATTATTGTACTATTTAGAAGCTAGACAACAGCCGTAAAATTATGTCGATGAATGGTACATTGAGGGAACTATAAACCAACCAGAATACGAAAAAGAAAGAAGAACTAGACAGTAGTACATGCAATAAAAGTACCATGACAATATTTGAGATACCCAGAGTGACGCAAGTTTCGTGTGATGTGACCGCAAACGCCTACTGTGTGATGGGCGTCACGCTCCATTAACCGCGTTTTAGAGTCTAGGATGTAAAAACGTTATTTTTACTGCTAAGCCCAACCACCTCTGAAGCGGCACAAACTTCATCAAAAATTAGACCCTGCCTGATAATAAAGACCCTGTTACATCACGGTTTTTTTTTTCAGCAAAGTGTAAACGCAATGCAAACAACAGCACTGAATTACAACTTGTAACTTGCGGGAAGACAAGTTACAAACAGCAACTTATTTCGCAATACTGAAAAACTGTAAGAGACTAGTCCACTTTGAGGCTGGCACTTTAAAACTATTTTAACGGCTTTTGTGTACTTGACGTCCACCCCAGCGCAACTTTATCCGACTCTTTTCAAGGTGGTAAGGTCGCCTGTTATTGTTGGTATCCACTGTAAATATATTTTTAAGGATATAAAAATTAGAAGCTCTCCAAACTCACTTTGCATTTTTTGAAGGTGCTATTGCTCCTTCAAGCCATCAATTTTTTTTTTCCAAAAGGGATAAAAAGCAATTATATTAATAAAAAATATTTCAAAACGATAAAATCACTGCATGGACGTCAATAAATGGTTGCAATCAACCCAAAGTGTTTTAGTACAGTTGTACAATAGCGGTCTATTTTGGTGTTTGTATGTTCCTTCTACTTTGAATCCCTTGACTCCAAAAAAAGAAAAAGGCACAAGCCCCTTTCCCAAGATTTCAAAGGTAAAAATAGGTTTCATGTCTTTTATTCACATAAACTACTGGAAGTTATTTACGCTACTTATAGAATAAGAATACCACTTCTTGGTCATCTATCAAATGGTTCTCCTCGATTTTTCAGAAGTATTTCTACAGAAAATCAATTTCTAAAATCGAGAAGATGCCATAAGATAAAAACAAGTCAATAAATCAAACTAAAACGGGAACCTGGGGTAGGTTAAACATTAATTCCTCAAAATTGAAAGATAAAATGAAGGTGGACCTTTCACGACAAGAGGAATATGTAAAAGCACCAACAACAAGAACCGAACGTAGATACACTGTAATTGTCCATTACATTTTGGTTATTTGGAAACTTATTAAAAGCAACAACCAAATAAATTGATAAAAATCCAACCGAAACGTAAAAAAAGTATATATAATAAAATGGGCTACCTCCAACGTTTCCTTGTAAATAAATCCGCGGAACGATCCCAAAATGCTGTCCATATGTAATTTAGCTATACAAAAAACACAGCCACATCAAATAGCACAACAAATGAAAATAAGGTCTAGTCCGTTGCAGTGGAGGGTAATTCTTCTTCTCTTCTCATGTGATTGTCATAGTGTTGAAGAAGTAAAGATTCACTGGAAAGTTCCTTTTGGCAAATCCAACAAATAAAATCTCTACCTATTTCGGGTTTATAAACTACAAGATTGTGGGCTGGTGATGTTTTGGCAGAGTGCACTCGTTCATGTTTCTTCCAATGACTTGCATGTCGAAAACACTTGTCACAGGTTTTACACTTGAAAGGTTTTTCGCCAGAGTGAATTCTCTCGTGTGCTTTCAGGGTTCCCACTCTGCTAAAACACTTGTCACAGGTTTTGCACTTGTAAGGCTTTTCGCCAGAGTGAATTCTCTCGTGTCTCTTCAGGTGTCCCACTTCGTTAAAACACTTCTCACAGGTTTTGCACTTGTAAGGCTTTTCACCAGAGTGGATTCTCTCGTGTATCTTCAGGTATCCTACTCTGCTAAAACACTTGTCACAGGTTTTGCACTTGTAAGGCTTTTCGCCAGAGTGAATTCTCTTGTGTGTCTTCAGGTGTCCCACTTCCTTAAAACACTTCTCACAGGTTTTGCACTTGTAAGGCTTTTCGCCAGAGTGAATTCTCTCGTGTCTCTTCAGGTGTCCCACTTCGTTAAAACACTTGTCACAGGTTTTGCACTTGTAAGGCTTTTCACCAGAGTGAATTCTCTCGTGTATCTTCAGATATCCTACTCTGCTAAAACACTTCTCACAGGTTTTGCACTTGTAAGGCTTTTCACCACAGTGAATTCTCTCGTGTATCTTCAGGTATCCCACTTGGCTAAAACACTTGTCACAGGTTTTGGAATTGTAAGGCTTTTCACCAGAGTGAATTCTCTCGAGTATCTTCAGATATTCCACTTGGCTAAAAGACTTGTCACAAGCTTTGCAATTGTAAGGCTTTTCATCAGAGTGCGTTCTCTCGTGTATCTTTAGGGTTCCCACTCGCTTAAAACACTTGTTACAGGTTTTGCATTTGTAAGGCTTTTCCTCAGAATGCATTCTTTCATGTACCTTCAAAATTGAATAAATGTTCATCAGTTTGTACCTAACTACAAACACTAAAACCCATCAAGAACACAGACACCAAAGGTACAGAGAGTTCTAAAGATTTCATTTTGATCTGTCTCAGACCAAGTTAAATATCAGTAATCTTGAGGTGTCTGTAATGCATCCATCAGCTATTTTCAGCAACAGCCATACACCCCTTAGACACCAGTGGGGAATTCTCTCAAGCTGTTCCTCCCAATAGCATCACTCAGCAAGCACACTTTATTTCACAAATCATTATGCTTCAATTCTAACCCAACAGAGGGAGGTTATCCCTTATGCAAGCTACATAGTTACAGGCCACGTCCAGCTTATGGTTTTTGAGCTCATTTTGTCTCAAACTGATAACAGATATTAAACATTTTGGTCTGAAAAGGAGAATAGAGTTTAGAGGCAAGGTCTGTTAACAGGTATTGGAAAAAATGTTCAGAGAACTGGGCGATACAAACCCACTAATAATTATAAGGAAAACCCTTCCCCCACTGCCAGGGCGAATGATATGTAAATAAGCCAATAGTGTCTCCTGGTGTTAAGGGTTAGAAGACATGCTTCACATTTTATACATTGACACAACAGTGACTCGTGGTTGTGACCTTCATTTTGTACCAGCCATTTTGCCACAAGGCATATGTATTTATAATTTGGAGTGGCCTCATGTTAGTGTCCAGTTCACTAACAAAGGTGAGAAGGTTGTGACTAACTAACTGTAAGAAGAAAATTGTATAGAGGTTATTACACAGAGGCGCAAAGATATCAATTTTATTTTTGAGTGGTAAAATATTGTTTTTTACGACGAGATTATAAAATTCATATCTTCAAGACACTGTGTAATTTTCTTTTAAGTATACACACAAATCTATCACTCCCCATTTTTCAACAACTGTTTCCATAAACAGCGCTGAAAAATATGGAAATGACGTCATCAATATCTTTACTAGTGAGGATATGGAAAATATGCCACCCTGGGCATAGATGTAGTCTCGTATGACTTTATGAGTGGTGTATTTTCCACGAAAACACTTGTGTCTATATAAAAATAATATAAGACCCAACTAGTTTAAGGCATTGCCCAATAATATTCAAGAAAACTTAAGTTACAGGTTGCCCAAACTTAGATATAATATAGAGATATAAAATATTCACATATGTATAGAGAGTAATTTAAAATAAAATATATTTATATGTGCCTTATGGTTTACTCAGTTGCACTTTTTAGCCAAATTTAAGGATATTTACATGTGAAATTTACAGAAGATTGAGTGGTGCAATTCAACCATACTGAGATTCTTGTTGGACTAGGTTGAACGAGTAAAACTGAAAAAAAAAACTTATGTGAAATAATATTGTTCATTGGTGTGTCTTGCCTGATTTAAACACCATTTTGTTGGTTGCTTCACCTGAGGTATTATCTACTATAAAATAAGTGATGGCCAGTGACAGCCCCAGCAAACCATCAGCGTGTGAAAGCCAATCAATTCCCAACAAATGGAGTTCTCTGGAAAAATTCACCATCATCATCATCATCAGCAGCAGCACCAGCATTTTATTAAAAAGTTCTCTTTCATACATTATAGGTGAATTGAAAAATAGTATAAAGCAACTGATCATGATTCAATATCAAATTAGACAGCACCCAATAAACTAAATAATTAAACAATTAAAAATAGCCAATAGTAAATGTAAAGAAAGAAATTAAAGAGATACAATACAATACAATACAATATTTATTTCGCCATATACACAACATTTACAGATGGGAAGAAAAAATGAAGAAAAAAATTGAAGAAAGAAAATAAATGGCGAGGAAACCTGAAAGAAACCACGAGGCTTATAACAAGTCAGGCTTCCTCACTTAACTAATCTTATATTAGAATTACAATATGGACTTATGGTAAATTAACTTTGACCGCGCACACGTACACATACACATATTAAGTAAGTTAGTTAGTTAGTTAATTTGTAATTACTTCAGTAATATTGGACCAAACCTCGCTAAACGAATTCAATCTACGACCTCATATAAGAATTTTCTTCCTGGTCATTTCCCTCAGTCAGTGTTCCTAAATTTAGCAACTCAGGAGGAGATTATAGATATCGCATCGAAGTTTCCGGCGGGAAAATCGGCTGGGTATGACAACATTCCTATGTCTATCATAAAGCGATCTATATGTAGTGTTTCCTCTCCATTAACACACATTGTAAATCTCTCCATTACTCATGGTATCGTGAATTAAAAGTTTCAAAATTTTTAAAGTACAATCATTTATACAGGTTTTCAGTCCCAATGATAAATTAACTCCAAGTTTCTTACATGCTGACTCCCAAAGTCCATCACAAAAGCCTAAAACTTGATGATGGTTTTTGCAGCAAAAATTGGACCATTTTCACTTCATCATTGACTGCACCACTGACAGTTGAGCAACCGGACTCAAAATTTTGACTTAGCAAAAAAACCGCTAACTAGTGGCAGTTATTAGCAACACCTCAGTCTCAGGTTTCAGATTTGAAAACTGCAAAGTTTACTTTATGTGAGCAGTATGTTAGTTTGCATTTTTGAGTTGGTGCAAACAATGCAATGAAGATGGCAAATAATCCCAGAGATAGTGTTGGAGGAAAACAAAGGCTCTACTAGTTGTCTTCTTATTTTAAACACACACAGATGTATTACTCAGTAACAAAAAGCTTTACTTCCCAATATTTGGGAACCTAACACTAGATTTTTGTGTATTTTAATGCACTGGACCCACCCACCATGTTGATTTGCATGTAGGCAAGTATCAAAACCAAAACAATGCACTCAATCATTTACAAATTTCATTTCTGAATGTCCTGAAATTTGGCTCTTTAGTGCACAGGACAACTGAAGAAACCATAAAGTATAGATAAACAGTTTCTTCTTGAATATTTCTACTAGAGCTTAAAGTATTTAAATAACCATGTCTCGGATACTTAGTTTGGGTTGCCTGTTCTTTAACAAAGAGACAAATCCAAGATTTGACACAGGAAAAGGTCTTCCGCCCTTAAAAGATTTTTTAAGTACAGTGGAACCCTGTTAATACGGACACCAATGGGACATGCCAAAGTGTCCACATTATGCGGTTTAATGTCCTTTAGTCATATTACACGCTTAATCATGGGCTACCGTTAATGCCCGTTCGGCGTTCCGCTTATACTAATCTACATAGTGCAAAACAAGAGAACATATATTGTGAATACATAATGTTCCCACCACTCCACGCGTCCAGGCCCTCCACGCCATCACATCTCTCCCCCACTTGCGGATAAAGTTCAAGGGTGCATTAGTCTATGTGGTGCAAAATACAACTAAATAAATGAATAAATATTGATATTCACAGACAAAGTTTATGTATCTAGTGTCCTTTGTAGACGTCATTTTCCTCCTGGGCCTGTCACGGGCTGTATGTCTTTGCTCACGGTCACTATCATGGTCTGATCGAGGATGGGCTCTGGGCTGCTGTTGTCCATGCTGAAGTTCGCGTATTCTATCCCTTGGCACCGCGTTTTCACCGTGGTCTGTTCCGGGCTGCTCTGAACCTGCTCTATCCACGGTAACAGCGTCCGGCTCAAATGCGTCTTCACTGTCGGAGTCATCACACTGAACCGATTCTCTACACCCGTTCTTAAGCAGCTTCCAATCCGCGTAGTTCCTGGTACGAATTTTCACATCGTTCTTGGCTGTGATCATGCTTCCCTTGACACCAATAACCACCATTGGATCCGGGTCATACGGGGGCGTTAAGCTGTGTTTCCGTTCTTGTTTGCACAATACCGTGTCCCCGACTTTGATTTTCATCACAGCTGTGTGTCTTCTCTTATCCGCGTACTGCTTCATTTTCAGTTTCCGTTTTTTGTCGTTGTGGCGGATCACCGTGTCGTCCAGATGTTTAGGTTGTCGCTTGACCTCTGGGAATTTTCCCCATAGTTCCCTTCTAAACATGAGTTTGTTCAGGCTGACTCCGGTGGTAGCATGTTCAGTTGCTCTGTATGCTCTGACTCCCCTGCGCACTTCATCCCTCACCGGTTTGCCTTCAAATGCAGCGATCCGTGCAGTCTTCTTTATTCTCTGCATAAACCTTTCCTTGCGCCATTGGCTTCTGCCCACCCTGGTGTGACTTTCCGGTGCTTGAACCCTTCTTCTTGTGAGAATTCTTCAAATTTATGGCTGTTGAAAGGTGGACCGTTATCCTATTTGATCTCCTCTGGTACTCCATATGTGTCAAACACCCTCTTGAACACCGGGATGGTTGCCTTTTCACTAGTGGATCCCACGAATTCAACCACTGGGTATCTGGAATATTGGCAGTAGAATACGAGGGCGAGGTCTCCATTAGCCATAGGCCCGCAAAAATTGACGCTGATCTTATCCCACGGTCCTCCAGGTAGTTCAGTCATCTTCAGTGGCTCGCGATGTGTTTGGGGTGTGTTAGATTGGTAGGCGATGCAAGTGGACACAAACATGTCACATTGGGAGTCCATTCCCGGAAACCATACAAGTGCTCTCAGGAGCTGTTTTGTCCGTACAAGCCCTTGATGCCCCTCATGTGCTATCTCTACCATCCTCTGTCTAAGTTTTGCCGGTACGACAATCCTATCCCCTCTCAAGACCATCCCGTCTACTATGGTGAGTTCATGGAAAACATGCCTGTATCCCCGTATGCTTGAAACCTTTGTGTCTATCCAGCCTTGGTTGATACACTTCTTCAATTCAACTAGTGCCGGGTCTTCATCAGTAGCTTCCTTCATTTGGTCTCTGGTGACAGCTTTGGGCGTGTTGCACGTCACAACGTAATTTACATAATGGCATACCTCCTTAGTCGTTCTCATTTCGAACTTCGAACACTTGAGGAGTGACACAGGGTGCCATGAAGTGTAGTACATACATACATACATACATACATACATACATACATACATACATACATACATACATACATACATACATACATACATACATATACTTTATTTATCCTCGAATTTATAGAGTAGCTTTGAATAGCTAATATCTTCAAGAAAATAAATATTAGGAAGAAAGAGTAAATAGACAAAATAAAATAAAATGAAATACAATTACAATTACAATTCTATCATAGTCCATCCTACGGTTGACGATCCTTTGAACACAGATCGAGGTCATGTGGGTGGGTTTGTTGAACACACTTTCCAGAGGTTTGTGGTCTGTCACAATCTTAAAGGGTCTCCAGTACAGGAACAGATGAAATTTCTTGCAACCGAAATCACCGGCCAAAGCTTCTAACTCGATCTGGCTGTACCGCTTCTCCGGGTCTGTGAGGCTCCGACTAGCATACTGCACGACTCGCCAACACTGCTCCCCCGGTTTTCTCTGCGTGAGGGTTGCAGCCAGCCCCACAGGGCATCCATCGATGTGGAGCTCGTGTTCCGCCTGGGGATCGAAGTATGCTTGGACCGTATCGCTACTAAGCATGTCCTTGAGTTCCTCGAATGCTTCAGAGTGTTCTTGCTTCCACTCGAATTTTCCCGTAACCAGTTCACCGAGTTTGCAGGCAGCCTTCTGATACCGGCTGGCTTCCATGAATCGTGAACTATATCTGACTGTGCAGAGGAATCAGTTAAGTTCCGTGGCATTTCTAGGGCGTTCTGCTGCTGATCTTGTACCATAGTTCAGCCTCTTGTATATGTACAAGCCAATGTGAGTTGAAAATGTCGAAATGTTCCTTGCGCTCAAATCAAGCTCCAGTTGGTGGTATCCCTTGCTCATATCCAGGTGCGAAAACACAGTTGATCCGCTAAGTTCATTGACCACATCGTCTATCGTGGGGTGCTGGGTGTGTCTGCGGGGTATTGCTTGATTTGCCACGCGCATGTCCACGTTCAAGCGTATTTGGCTCTGATCCTTCTTGGGGGTAACCACAGGTGGTGACACCCATCCCGTTGGCTCGCTGACCTTTTCAATGATGTCTTGGTCAATGAGATGTTGTATTTCATCTTCCATCTTTTGACATATGCTGAACGGTTGTCGGCGTGGTGGCTGTGCGACCGGCTTAAAGTCGCGGTCTACATTCAAATCGACCAGAATTCCCTTTAGCTTTCCAATTCCTTGGAACCGGTCCTTGAATTCCTCTAAGATTTCTTTTACATTGTCGGTTTCTTGAGATTGATTGCTTTCCTTTGCAATCGCATTGGTGACCCGAATCATTCCAAGGTCTCTTCCGTCTATGTAACTAAGCAACGGTGCGTTCTGGGTATCTCCTTTTATTAGCTGCCACTTGACCACTTTCATTTTCGTCTTAGATCTTAGATTCCGTCTTAGATTCCGTAAGCGCTTCAAAACAACCCAGCACCGGTAGCATGTTTGCCTCTGAAGCAGCCCCATACGGTTTTATTTGGCATCTTGATTTTCTGATCTTTACTTTTTTGTCCAGGCCGAATTTCTTGAACGTTGACTCATCCATAGCGTTGACCGTAGCACCGCTGTCAGGTAGTACCGTGATGCCAACGCCACTAATTAGCACTTTCTTTAGGGGCCTATTGTCCGATGGTCCCATAGGGTTTACCTCTTGCAGAATGCACGTGGACCCTTCGTCACTGCTGTCAGACGACGTGTCAGATCTTTGCTCGCCTGCTTGCCCTAGGTCGCTTGTGGCCTTAACTTCTTGCTTGCTTTTACACCATTTCGCAAAATGGTTTCTTCTCCCGCATCGTGTACACTGCTTTACAAAAGCCGGGCATTTTCTTAGTCCACCTTGGTGCGGCCAATGTTTCCAACAGTTAAAGCACGATTTTTCCCTACTTCTGTCCGCTGTGATTTTATCGACTTCTTGCTTGACGGGAACATCATTTGGCGCTTGACTCTCTACTTTCGTAGCGTGTTGATCGGCGCTTTCAAGGCCTCTGGCATATTTAAGAGCTTCGACTAACGTCAGCTGGTCTTGTAACAACTTTCTCCTCACCCTCTTCGATTTACCGTTCTCTATCATAGCCATTAGTATCTCAGTATCTAACCAGCCTGCCAGAAAATCACAGTGTTCACCTTCTGCTGTGAGCTTAGAGATGAACGAATCCCAGGTTTCGTCTTTGCCTTGTTTGATGCAATGAAATTTGTGTATATTGAACAGCCGGTTTTGCGATTCTTTGAACTTGTTTAGTAGCGCATTGATGGCTCCGTCCAGATCCGTTCCTGTGTCACCAAGCTGTTCAAATATATCAAGAGTGCTTTCACCAATCGAGTCTAAGAATAACGACCGTTGTTGTGCCTTGTCTGTGATGTTGTAGGCTTTCAAGTGGTTGTCTTTAAATTGTTTGGTGTATTTTACAAAACGAGCGCAGACGTTTTCAGGGTCTTTCCGAACATCGAATTCAGGAAATTGCTTGTATCCAATGTTGACGGCCATTCCACTTTTATCCTTGTCGCCAATTTAATGTCCTTTAGTCATATTACGCGCTTAATCATGGGCTACCATTAATGCCCGTTCGGCGTTCCGCTTATACTAATCTACATAGTGCAAAACGTGAGAATATATATTGTGAATACATAATGTTCCCGCCACTCCACGCGTCCAGGCCCTCCATGCCATCACATGCAGGTGTCCGTATTAAGCAGGCTCTCAAAAAAGAAACATCACAGACACGTTTTATCTTTACAAAGGCTAACGCAGACATTTCTACGGCAACAAAATGTTGTTTAACTTCTTAACTGTTCGTCCAAGTGTAAACAGTTCAAACTAAAGAACAAAGTTACACTCATTTATCAAAGCCATACGTTATTGTGCTTGAAACACAACAAGAGAATCAAATTCCTAACGGCATCAGCCTCCGAGGCTGATGCAAAGCAAAGGACTTCAAAGAGGAAGAAGCTACAAGCTACAAGGAATGACTACAGCAAAAAACCAAGAAAGTAAAACTTTGGTGTAGGTATAACAGACAAAAAACTATGGTGCCAGGGTCAAACACCAGAAGAAAGACAGACGGATCAAACACGTCATGCCATTTTACTACTGTCTTTTAGTAGTAAAATCGTATTAACCCGTAGAAATCTGTCATTATTTGAACAGTGTACATTATGTCTATACAACTAGCACACAATTGTGACAATGAAAATACAGAAAAAATAGACAGTGCTCATATAACCACTTGCAACCAGTGTCCGTAAAGTGGGGTTTAGAGAAATATATGAGCTTTTTGTCAGGACAAACAAAACTATCCATAATATCCGGGTGTCTGTATTAAGCAGGTGTCCGTAGAGCAGGGTTCCACTGTACAGTAAGCGTTCCAACTGAATAGATCACATGGTAAGCTGTGTAATTCTTTTTCTTTGAAAATAGCCAAAATTTCACAAATTGGCAATGAATTTAAGAGAGAATGTCAAATAAAGGCATTTTTTCTGTAAACATCTCCACCCCTTCATATTTTAGAATGACTGACTATTGTTCTTTAAAAACTATGTTTGTGAGGACAAAGATCATTTTTCAGTCCAAAATTCCACTTTTGATTCATATGATTCTAATTACAAAACTTGAGGATAATCATACCAAAATAATATTGAAAAGTAGAAGGTAACATAATTATGTAAAATTTCCATAATTTGCATTCGCTTGTAATTTAATTTTCAACACAAAAAAATTTTGCTGTCTCAGGGCTGATTTCCATAATCTTTACATCTAGATCATGTCACATGGTCAAGTTATGCATTAAGGTGGAACAAGACATCAAGTATTACAGACAGGTTAAAATTTAATCGGCGGATCTTATCTTGTCCGTCTAGCAAAATTATCATACATGAGCATAAACTACAAACTTAAAGGGGAAGTATCATGGGGTTTTTGGTATCTTTTGTTAAAAATGATGAAATAAGACCTTCAATCAGCTGCCAAATAATTCGAGAATGACAGGAGGAAGGAAATCAACTCAATTCTTGAAAGGAACAACTCGTGATCTCTTCTAGTGCATTTTGGAAATAAAAATGCGAGAGCTAGAAAAACATTAGCCTAATATTTTTCAAGTTTCAATTCATACCAGCCTACTCTGTCTATGGCCAGAGGCACTAATCGACAGTTTTATTCCGCTGGGGTGATAATTTATAACAAACCTGACAATTATTTCTTTGTTTCATCTCACAGACAAACATTTTTGTTTTTTTAAAATGACAGCAAATTTGTGTGATACTTCCCCTTTAACTCCAAATAATTTGCACCCTAAAAATTAAAGAGCTCTGCCAACTTAGTACTCCTGAAAACTTGAGCATGATATGTTAAATAGTTTAGAACAAGATGCCCCAATTATTCCCCATTGTATGTTTCGCAGATATTTAAAAACAATCCTCCCTTGGCAATAGAAATAATTGTCTGAATGGTTTTATTCAGATATATTGCATGATACTTATCGTTGTGTTACTAGGAATCATACCAGAAATAACTCTGCAATAACGTCATGACCCCGCTGAACTGGTCTGGCCTCCTCTAGCTCTAATCCTTCGCCTTGATTATTCTATCTGTTTTTGAAAGCGGAATTTCTTCGCTGTGAACTCTCCCAATTTCCACTGTTTCAACTGTCAAGTACTACCTAGAAGTTATTATTTCGATTTACCACTTGATATAGGTTTGTTCTCTCTCTGAAAACGCTGGCAGATCACTGTCTTAATTTCATACATGTGGCCGCCATTGAACAAAAACAACTTTTCGAAATGATGACTTGCTTTGACGTCACACAGGTAGAGATAAGTGGGTCACCTCGCTCGTGATATACGCGCTAATAATAGATTTTGATTGGGCTGTTTTTGTTCAAGACAATCAGAACAATAAATCCCTTCTGGGAGAGGGCAGAATTTAATGTAGATTTAATGAATAAATCAAATAATGATTTGACGTCACACAGGAAGGGATGAGTGGGTCCCCCCTCTCTTGTGATATGTGCCCGAATAATAGATTCTGATTGGCCTGCTTTTGTTGAAGACAATCAGAACAATACATCCCTACTAAGGGAGGACATATTTTAATGCATAAATTAATTTGGCGATTTCTGACTGCGACGAAGAGAAAAAAAAAGATACCCGACCCAAACCTGGACACAGACTGCCCTGCGGGCAATCCGTGTAATAATAGAAGATCTGCATAACAAACATTCACTGGAACAAGGTCTGAATACTGAAAGTAACAAATTCTCTGTGAAGTAATTGGCCTCAAGTAACTTTCGATTGAATAAAAGGGAACTTCAGATCTGAGCACGTTAAAAAAGGGAATTTCCCCAGAATTTCAGCTCTTTGCAGTTGGCATGCCAGCATATAAGAGGAACCTACATATACCACTGGTATGGCAAGTGATTATCTAAACCAGACAAACTAGATTTGAGAAGTCGTACTTTTACTCAAACTCGCACCCACGCACCTTAAGCCTGCCGCACACTTGAGGAAAGAGCTGAGCAACCTACCTCGCGAGGCGATCAGCTCAGCTGTTTCATCATGTGTGCGGTTGCGTTTTCGTGAGTTTTTCGCCTCGCGAGGCCGTGAGGAAAATATCTAACATGTTTGATATTTGAGATTTCGCCTTGCGAGGCGAAATTCTCACGAAAACTCAACCGCACACTTGAGGAAACAGCTGAGCTGATTGCCTTGCTTGGCCTCGCGAGGCAGTTTGCTCAGCTCTTTCCTCAAGTTTACGTGAAATGACAATCTGTTGTCAAAATAAGAATACCCGAGTTGCAGGAGGGTCTTTGCAAGTATTAACGCATACAGAAAAAGGGATTCTTCACACAAATATGACTGTATTGTGATCATTCACCATCCCGTCGTAAACAAATAATATGAAAGCTTACGTGTGTCTAAACAGGGAGACTGCACGCAAAATGGCGGCCTTATCAAAACCTGTTATTTACAGACTTCTGATTTATGGTACTGCAACATGAATAGCACGAAATCCTTACCTAAGTCTCTAAAAGTTCTTCTTACCTTCAAAGATGAAAACTTTCACAACCTTGCGCTTTTAATTTTCCCCAAGGACGACAGGCGACAAAAGGTTTGCTCGCTGGAACATCGTGAAATCGACAACCATTGGCACCCAGTCTCTTCTCCTTTTTCTCAGTTAGGCACGCAATACATGTTGGTTTCTCTTTACCGAATATTAATTTTCAAGGCGATAACATAAAATTCCGAATTAAGCCCTTCAAAGATAAGCTGATTACCAGAAAATATACCTCTCCCAATCGAATCGGCCCTTCCAGTTGGACTATACGGCGTTAAAAATCAATCTATAAGTAGACAAAACAACAACACGACCACACTGTTTGGCGTATTAAGGGACGGGTCATTATTTATGTAGAGGGGAGGGGGGGGGGAGGAAAAATGTTTTGATAGATGAAAATTTTTGCCAGGCCCTCGTTCCTCAGGTCTAAACATGGCAAGTAGCCCCCCCCCCCCCCCCCCCCCACCTTGATTCAATATTTCATTCATACATAAATAATGACCGGTCCCTAAATGGGGGACACCCTCTGAGGTTGGCATGACAGGCGACTTTGATTGCGTGACCATTTTTAAAAGCCCCACTTATCTCCCCAGTACTACCCACTGGAACGAAAGAGTATTGGCATGTCGAGGTGATTGTAGGGCCATTTAAGCCTCACTTGTCTTCCACGCACTACCCGCTGACAGGACAGAACAAGAGTATTATTAATCTCGTACCCTGATCTCCCACGGTCTGGCGACATTCCCGAACCGACTGAGATCAGGGTACGAGATTAGAGTATTATAGCTTGCTTGACCTATAGGGCCTCACCTTTCTCGCCAGCTTTGTACGCTTAGACTAAACACCTACAGCTAATGCTGGGTTGGACCGGAGTATTGACAGTTCAAAACTTTACGGCAAAATCTTGGGGGGAGTCACTGCCGAGACTTAACTGCACAACCGCATGGGAGAGGTGTACCATGTTTATTATAAAAACAGCACCCGGGACGGGCAGGTGGGAAAATTTTTCCTTTTAAAAACACAGAGCTACTACTTTGAACGCACAAAACTTGCCACGAGAAAAATCGTACTTTGAACAGTCAGACAGAGACAACGAGTACAACCAATAGAAATTATTGTACTATTTAGAAGCTAGTCAGCATGCAGTAAAATTACGACGATGAATGGTACATTGAGGGAACTAACCAACCAGAATACGAAAAAGAAAGCAGAACTAGACAGTAGTATATGCAATAAAAGTATCCTAACATACACAGAGTTACGCAAGGTTCGTGTTGTTGTGGCCGCAAACGCCTACTGTGTTGGGTGTCACGCTCCATTAACCGCGTTTTTACAGTCTAGGTTGTAAAACTTTATTTTTACTGCCAAGCCCATCCATCTCCGAAGTGGCACAAACTTCATCCAAAATAACATCCTGCCTGATAATAAAGACCCTCTTACATCACGAATTTTTTTCTTTTTTTCAGAAAAGTTAAACACAATGTAATGCACTTATCAATTGAAATCCCGACCTCCCCCCCCCCCCACCCCCACCCGGGGCCAAGGTGGGGATTTGACTTGACATCATTACAAATCTTAACAAACCCCCACCCTACTGGGGCATATTGACTGGTAAAACCCCCACCTTGGTGGGGAAACCTATGTTGGTAAAATAATGAAGACAGGCCAAACACGACTCCTATTGTTCGAGATAAGAAGTACATGACCTTCAAAGCTTTGCTCTTACGAGTACGTCTTTCAAAGATCTCCCTTTTCTGTACGAAAGTAGGGGAGGATCTTTGTAGATCTCTCTTAGCAGAGGCTGGTTTTCTATCAAATGCCATTTACTCACCAGAATGGTTTTTAGGTTAGGCACAGATGGGCGATATTCCGTAACAAACGGCAAAATGTTTTTGCGCGTTTTTTGTTTGTTTTGTAGTGCCGCTGAAATTAACTTCTGAGAGAGTTTTATCTATAAGGTTATCGGGGTAACTTCTGTTGCGTAGTCTCTGTTTGAATAGAGTGATGTTTTCTTCAAATTTTGTTTTTGAAGAGTTTGTTCTGAGAAGCCTTAAGGCTTCGCCTTTGATAAAGCCTTTCCTGACGCCTGGAGGGTGGCAGGAAGAAAAATGCGTGTACTGGAACGTTTCCGTCGGTTTGAAGTGCGTGCGCACGTCAAGTTTTGATTCTTTTTCTAATCTTTCGCCCTTGTATACACATGTGTCATGGAAAGTAATTTCAATATCTGAAATTTCAGCCGTGAATTTTATGGTCGCATGATAGTTGTTGGCTAGTTCTATAAAAGTTTGGATTTCATTTTTGCTTACGTTCCATAGAGAGAAGACATCATCGATGTCGAAAAATAATTAGGAAACTTACCTTTCAAAACCAGATGTCGAAACAAAACTGCAAAGCGCGGCCCATCGAAATCCAGCGAGCGACACCAGTGACCACGTGAAGAAATTACCGTGAGGAAACTAGGCACGAGTCCAATCCCCACCTTGCTCCCCGACCTCGATGGATCAGGTGTAAAGCAAATCCTGAGAATTCCCCACCCCTACGGGCAAACCGTGCCTTCAAATACCATAAAAATCCCCCACATTCCCCCACCTTGGCCCGGGGTGGGGGGGGGGGGGGGGTGGGGTCGGGATTTCAATTGATAAGTGCATGAACAACAGAATACTTTCTCAAAGTCCGTTTTTGTGAGTCCAATGTCGTCGCTCGTTTCTCTCTCTTTTCGGCGCGCACAAAAAGACGACTTTGGGCAAGTCTAACAACAGCACTGAATTACTACTTGTAACTTTCCGGGAAGACAAGTTACAAACGGTAACTTATGTCACGATAGGAAATCGCCCCCTTCCTCAAACTAGGAAAGATTTAGTGATTTCACGTGGAACTGTACAACTACACTCATTTGAAATGCAGAATAGTACACAGCTTTTACAATATGCAACAATAGAGCATATGAAATATCAATAGATCATCCAGTTACTAATAGAACACTATTCATCTTCTTATTGTTTTATCGAATACTGTGCCACCCGTGTTTGTTTAAGACGATATATAAAGAAACCCGAAAGTATTGTGAAACGATTACCTATGATTACCTACGATTTCAACCATGGATTACCAACAAACCTGTATTAGCTGTGAAGTATCTACGAGGTTTACTCTACTATAAAGAAAGTTGCTGTCACCAAGAAGATCTCTCCTTTTGCTGTCTGTTTTCGCAATGGAACGAAAGAACTAGACCTTGTATCTCTGGCAATTTGTAACGAGTACCGGCTGCCAAGCTAGTTTGCTCTGCCGTTTCCCGCGCTAGCACAGCCCGTTGCTAGTTTTCGGTCCACACACCGATCACAAGTAATTCACAAGTAATATTTGCTCGCCCTCGAGTACCAGTAAGGCCGCCGAGATAAGCCAAACTCTTCTCAGCAAAATAGCCAAACAACTTCTCGTTACACTTATTTCAGAACACTGAAAAACTAGAAGAGATTAGTCCACTTTGGGGCTGGGACTAGTTAAAATTATTTTAACTGCTTTTGTGTAAATATTGACGTCAACAACAGCACAACTTTATCCGACTCTTTTCAAGGTGATAAGGTCGCGTTATTATTGGTATCCATTGTAAATACATTTTTGAGGTTATAAAAATTAAAAGCACTCTAAACCCGCTGTCCATTTTTTGAAGGTGCGATTCCTCCTTCAAGCCAACCTATTTTTTGCAAAAAGGATAAGAAACAATTATATAAATAAAAATTATTTCAAAACGAAAATTACTGCGTGGATGTCAACAAACGGTTTCAATCAACCCAAAGTGTTTTATTACAGTTGTACAATAGTGCTCTATTTTGTGCTTTTAGGTTCCTTCTACTTTGAATCAATCGATTCCAAAAAAACAAAAACAAAAAAAAAAAACAAAAAACGAAAACAGAGGCCCCCTTACCAAGGTTTCAAAGGTTAAAATAGGTTTCATTTCTTTTACTCACGTAAACTAGTCATTTACGCTTCTTATACAATACTGCTTCTTGGTCATCCATCAAATGGTTCTCCTCGATTTTACAAAAGTATTTCTACAGAAAAACAAGTTCTAAAATCGATAAGATGCCATAAGATAAAAACAAGTCAAGGAATCAAACAAACAACGGGAAGCTGGGGTAGGTTAAACATTAATTCCTCAAAATTGAAAGATAAAATGATGGTAGACCTTCGACGAAGAGGAGTTATATCTGAAAGCACCAACAACAATAAAACAAGAACCGAACGTAGATACACTGTTATTGTCCATTGCATTTTGGTTATTTAGAAACTTATTAAAAGCAACAGCCAAATAAATTGACAAAAATTTAACGGAAACGTGAAAAAAGTATATATTATAAAATGGGCTACCTCCAACATTTAAATGTAAATAAATCCGCGGAAGGATCCCAAATATGCTGTCCATATGAAATTTAGCTATACAAAAGAACACAGCCACATCAAATAGCACAACAAATGCAAATAAGGTCTAGTCCGTTCCAGTGGAGGGTAATTCTTCTTCTCTTCTCATGTGATTGTCATAGTGTTGAAGAAGTAAAAATTCACTGGGAAGTTCCTTTTGGCAAATCCAACAGCTAAAATCTCTACTTATTTCGGGTTTAGCTACAAGAGTGTGGGCTGGTGATGAGATATCACAATCACCACGTGCGCCATATATGTTAACCTTATGGAATGTATGAGGCTTACTGCCTTTTCTGCCTTGTAACTTGGATTTTTTAAGCTTCCCTTTATTGTGGGTTCCTTCATGTCTCCTCAAGAGTCCAGACTGGCTAAAACATCTGTGACAAATCTTGCACTTGAAAGACGTTTTGGTACAGTGGATACGTCCATGTTTCTTCAATTGACTCGCATGTCGAAAACACTTGCCACAGGTTTTGCATTTGCACAGCTTTTCGCCAGAGTGGATTCTCTCGTGTGTCTTTAGGGTTCCCACTTGGCTAAAACACTTGTCGCAGGTTTTGCACTTGTAAGGCTTTTCGCCAGAGTGGATTCTCTCGTGTGTCTTTAGGGTTCCCACTTGGCTAAAACACTTGTCGCAGGTTTTGCACTTGTAAGGCTTTTCGCCAGAGTGGATTCTCTCGTGTATCTTCAGGTTTCCCACATGGCTAAAAGACTTGTCACAGCTTTTGCACTTGTAAGGCTTTTCGCCAGAGTGAATTCTCTCGTGTATCTTCAGGTTTCCCACATGGCTAAAAGACTTGTCACAGCTTTTGCACTTGTAAGGCTTTTCGCCAGAGTGAATTCTCTCGTGTATCTTCAGGTTTCCCACATGGCTAAAAGACTTGTCACAGCTTTTGCACTTGTAAGGCTTTTCGCCAGAGTGAATTCTCTCGTGTATCTTCAGGTTTCCCACTTGCCTAAAAGACTTGTCACAGCTTTTGCACTTGTAAGGCTTTTCGCCAGAGTGAATTCTGTCGTGTATCTTCAGGTTTCCCACTCGGCTAAAACACTTGTCACAGCTTTTACACTTGTAAGGCTTTTTGTCAGAGTGAATTCTCTCGTGTATCTTTAAGTTACCCGCATGTCGAAAACAGTTGTCACAACTTTTGCACTTGTAACGCTTTTCGTCAGAGTGAATTCTCTCGTGTCTCTTTAAGTTACCCGCATATCGAAAACACTTGTCACAGGTTTTACACTTGTAAGGCTTTTCACCAGAGTGGATTCTCTCGTGTATCTTTCAGTAACCCGCATGTCGAAAATACTTGTCACAGGTTTTGCACTTGTAAGGCTTTTCACCAGAGTGAATTCTCTCGTGTATCTTCAGGTTTCCCACTCGGCTAAAACACTTGTCACAGCTTTTGCACTTGTAAGGCTTTTTGTCAGAGTGAATTCTCTCGTGTATCTTTAAGTTACCCGCATGTCGAAAACAGTTGTCACAACTTTTGCACTTGTAACGCTTTTCGTCAGAGTGAATTCTCTCGTGTCTCTTTAAGTTACCCGCATATCGAAAACACTTGTCACAGGTTTTACACTTGTAAGGCTTTTCGCCAGAGTGAATTCTCTCGTGTATCTCCAGGTGTCGCACTTGGCTAAAACACTTGTCGCAGGTTTTGCACTTGTAAGGCTTTTCGCCGGAGTGAATTCTCTCGTGTATCTTCAGGTTTCCCACTTGCCTAAAAGACTTGTCACAGCTTTTGCACTTGTAAGGCTTTTCGCCAGAGTGAATTCTGTCGTGTATCTTCAGGTTTCCCACTTGGCTAAAACACTTGTCACAGCTGTTGCACTTGTAAGACTTTACGCCAGAGTGAATTCTCTCGTGTATCTTTAAGTAACCCGCATGTCGAAAACACTTGTCGCAGGTTTTGCACTTGTAAGGCTTTTCACCAGAGTGGATCCATTCATGGTTCTTCAGGTTTCCCACTTGGTTAAAACACTTGTCACAGGTTTTGCATTTGTAACGCTTTTCTCCAGAATGGATCCGTTCATGTTTCTTCAAGCTGCCCGCCTGGTTAAAACACTTCTCACAGCTTTTGCATTTGTATGGCTTTTCCCCAGAATGCATTCTTTCATGTATCTTCAAAATTGAATAAATGTTCATCATTTTGTACCTAGCCGCAAACACTTAAACCCACCAAGAACACAGACACCAAAGAAACAGAGAGAAAGGTTTGTTTTTCATTGTGTTGTAGTTAAACTAAGAGTTCTATGGATTTCATTTTGATCTTTCTCAGACCAAGTGAAATGTCTGTAATCTTGAGGTGTCTGTAATGCATTTATAAGTTATTTTCAACAACAGCCATAAACCCCTTAGACACCAGTGGGGAATTCTCTCATGCTGTTCCTCCCGGTAGTCAATGCTCAACAGGCACAGAATGTATGTCACATTTCACAAATAATTATGTTTTAATTCTAACCCAACAGGGGGAGGTTATCTCTTATACAAGCTATATAGGTACAGGCTGCGTCCAGGCTATGTTTTTTTAGTTTATTTGGTGTAAAACCCGTAACAGGCATTAAACATTTCGGTCTGCAAAGGAGAATAGATTTTAGAGGCAAGGTCTGATAAAAGGTATTGGAAAAAATGTTCAGAGAACTAGGCGACACAAACCCACTAATAATTATCAAGAAAACCATCCCCACACTGCCAGGGCAACTGATATGTCAACAAGCCAATAGTGTCTCCTATTGCTAAGGGCTAGAAGACATGCTTGACATTTTATACATTGACAAAACAGCGACTTGTGCTTGTGACCTTCATTTTGTGCCAGCCATTGTGCCACAAGGCATAAGTATTTCACACCCTCATAATTTGGAGTGGCCTCATGTTAGCATTCAGTTCACCAATAAAGGTGAGAAGGTTGTGACCAACTGACTGTAAGAAGAAAATTATGCAGAGGATATTACTCGAAGGCACAAAGGTATGAATTTTATTTTTGAGTGGTAAAAACAATATTTTAACAACGAGCACAGTGAGTGAGTAAACTATTGTTTTTAACATCAGGAAATAAAATCCATATCTTCAAGCGACCATGTAATTTTCTTTTTAGAATATAGACAAATCTATCACTCCCCATTTGCATAAACGGCTGTGAAAAAGCAGGAAATAGCATCATCAATATCTTCACCTGTAAGGATATGTAACATAGGCCACTCCGGTCCCGGATGTAGTTTCATATGAATTTTAGGAGTGCTGTGGTGTCTACATAACAAGATTCAACTTAGGTAAGGCATGGGTCAAACATATTAGTGAGCTTTAACTAGAAAAATGAAAATGGTTTATTTAAGAAAAACTTTAGCCACAGGCCGCCCAAACTTATATCTGACATACAATATTCACAGATTTGTTGTGGAATGTATATAGAGAAATTTAAAGTAAAATATATTTGTGTGGGCTTTATGGATTCCTCAGTTGTCCTGTCTTCTTTTTAGTCAAATTTCAGGATATTTACTAATTAAATCTGCAGATGATTGAGTACAATATTATTGAAGTGATCTATAAAACCATACTGAGTTGAAGTAATAAAACTGAAAACAACTGATATGAAATAATATTATTCATTGGTGTGTCTTGCCTGGTTTAAACACCATTTTCTTTATTGCTTCACCCAAGGTATTATCTACTATAAAATAAGTGATGGCCAGTGACAGCCCCAGCAAACCATCAGGGTGTGAAAGCCAATCAATTCTCAACAAATGGAGTTCTCTGCAAAAATTCACCATCATCATCATCATCATCATTTTATTAAAAAGTTCTCTTTCATACAGTACAGGGGAAGACTACCACCATATAGCGAAAGCTAACTGAGGTGGCTAGAAAATAGAATAGGTTACACTATTTCATACATTACAGGTGAATTGAAAAATATAAAGCAACTGATTTGATAGCAAGTTAGACGGCAGCCAATAAACAACTAAATAATTAAACAATTAAAACTAGCCAATAGTAAATGTAGAGAAAGAAATTAAAGAGATGAATTAAAAGTAGCAAAAATTTAAACAGTACGATCATTTATATAGGTTTCAGTCTCAACAGTGGGACTGAAGATAAATTAACTCCCAGTTCCTTACATGCTGACTCCCAAAGTCCATCGCAACAGCCTGAAAATTAATGGTTTTCCAGCAAATATTTGACCATTTTCACTCCATCATTCACCTCACCACTAACAGTGGAGTAATCAGAATCAAAATTTGGACTTACTGACCATGTCTGTTTGGCAAAAACAATTCTGGCCCAAGGAGGGACACTACTTTTGTCTACATGCAAATTGGCACAGTGGATGGGTCTAGTGTGTAAGGCCCCGTTCAGACTAGGTGCCCATTCCCCGTTCTCGGGCATGGGCACTGAACAGAGCTTTCCGTTGGTACAGAAGCAAAAATCTGGGCACCATACCAGGGCACGGGCACTAGTCTGAACAGAGCTTTTTATTGGAACGGAAGCAAAAATCCAGGCACCATGCCAGGGCACGGGTAGTCTGAACAGAGCTTTTTGTTGGTCAAGGGCAAAAATCTGGGCACCCTACCCGGGCAAGGGCACTGCATCAAAGGGTAGCACTTGGGCACTGTTCCTGGGCATAGACACTGGTCTGAACAGGATTTTGTCATTTCCCACATTTTGTCCTCATGCCTCCTTACAATACAGTAAACAAAATGGCACCCAGACTCTAAATTGACGAAGGAGAACACAATTGCTCCTTGGATACCAAGGAGTCTGAACATCATCCTTTTAAGTGCCCACGAACACAGAGCTCTGGCACGGGCATCTAGTCCGAACTGGGCCTAAGATTTACCAAAAACCGCTAACTAGTCGCAGTTATTAGCAACACCCGAGTCTCAGGTTTCAGATTTGAAAACTGCAAAATTTACTATTGTGTAAGCTGGTGTAAACAATGAAATGAAGATGGCAAATAATCCCAGAGATCATGTTGGAGGAAACCAAAAGCTGTAATAGTTGTCTTCTTATTTTAAATACATACAGATGTATTACGCAGTAACAAAAAGTTTAAGAATCTACCACTAGAATGCTGTTCATTTTAATGCACTGGACCAACCTACCATGTTCATTTACATGTAGGCGAAAGTATCAAACCAAAACAACGCACTCAATCACTTACAAATTTCATTTCCAAATGTCCCAAACTTTGGCTCTTAAGTGCACAGCTGACAGGACAACTCAACAAACCATAAAGTACAGATGAACATTTTAGTTTTGAATTCTTCTAGATTCATACCACTAATATCCTACAGCTGAAAGTCTTAAATAACCTTGTCTTGGATACTAACTTTGGGTTGCCTGTTCTTTAACAAAGGGCCTGAAAGAAATTCAAGTTTTGACACAGGGAAAGGTCTTCCACCCTAAATTAACAGATTTTTTTAAGTACACTGTGCAGTGCAACCCGGTTAGTACGACACCAAGGGGACATGCCAAAGTGTCCGTATTATCAAGGAGTCCGTAGTAAGCGGACTTTCAGAAAAAACATCATGGAGACATGTTTTATCTATACTTGTTTAGGCTTAAGCAGACATTTATACGGCAACAAAACCTTGTTTAATTCCTTAACTGTTCATGCAAGTGTAAATAGTTCAAACTAAAAAGACATTATGCTCATTCATCATAGCCATACATTATTGTTCTTGAAACAAGACAACAGAATCAAATTCCTATCAGCATCAGTCAAAGGAAAGGACTTCAAAGAGGAAGAATTTAGAAGCTACAAGGAATGATAACAACATAACATCAAGAAAGTAAAACTTTGGTGTAGGCATAACAGACCAAAAAACTATGGTACAAGGGTCAAACACCGGAAGAAAGACAGACAGATTAAACATGTCACTCCATTTTGCTACTGTCTATAAGTAGTATCGTTTTCACTTGCAGAAATCTGTCATTATTTGAACAGGGTATATTATGTCTATAGAACTAGCACATAATTTTGACAATGAAAATACAGAAAATAGTCAATGCGCATATAGCCATGTGCAACCAGTGTCGGTAAAGCGGGGTTGACGATGTATGAGAGTTTGTGACTCGGGAAATAGAAAAGTGTCTGTTGTCCGTATTAACCGGTGTCCGTATTAAGTGGATTAATTTTAGAGAAAGTATATGAGGTTTTTGTCAGTACAAACAAAACTGTCCATAATATCTGGGTGTCCGTATTAAGCGGGTGTCCGAAGAGCAGGCTTCCACTGTACAGTAAGCGTTCCAACTGAATAGATCACATGGTAAGCTATGTAATTCTTTTTCTTTGAGAAAAGCCTAAATTTCACAAAATGGCAATTAAAGGCATTTTGTATTTTTTCTGTACATAATTCCACCCCTTCATATTTAGAATGACTGATTATTGTTCTTAA
The DNA here is from genome assembly GCF_977016875.1 of Pavona decussata. Lineage (NCBI taxonomy): Eukaryota > Metazoa > Cnidaria > Anthozoa > Scleractinia > Agariciidae > Pavona > Pavona decussata. Next base: position 946,606 of record NW_028145511.1, on the reverse strand, counting down.
AAACCTAAGTTTGTGAGGGCAAAGGTCATTTTTCCGTCCAAAATTCCACCATTGATTCATATAATTCTTATTACAAAACTCGACGATGATCATACCAAAATAATATTGAAATGTAGAAGTTAACATGTAAAATTTCCATTATTTGCATACACTTTTAATTTATTTTTCAACACAACGAAAAATTTGTTGTTTTAGAGCTGATTTCCATAATTTTATCGAGTATTACAGTCAGGTTAAAATTTAATAGGCAGATCTTATTTTATGTGTCTAGCTTAATTCGCATACATTAGCAAAAACGCCAAAATTAACTAGAAATAAAAAAAAAATTAAATGCAAAATTGAAAGAGCTCTGCTAACTTAGTACTCACTGAAAACTTGAGCATGATATGTTAAATAGTTTGGTATAAATGAACTTTAAAAGGATCAGCATTTTACAAAGAATGGCTGGGTGGCAAGCCATTCTTTCTAAATTTCACAGGTTTTGAAAGGTGATCTCTATGACAAAATTCAACATATCATCCCCAGGGGAAAGGAGGGTACTCATCCGGATTCTCGGTAGGGGTGTGCCGCGCGATTCTACAAATCCTGACCCTATTTCAAACCAAAACATGCCATTTTCCACACCTGTCTTCAGACCTCTAAAACCCAAACCCGTTTTCAGACCTTTGTTGTAATGTAATAGGCTTCTCCCCATATATTAAAATTCAGCTTTTTAATGAGGCTTAGAGGACACCAACAAAGGAAACTGAATAATCATGTTTCTTTTAATTTCTGTTGTTTGTGTCTTCTAGGCCTCGCATTCAAGCTGAATTTTAATACTTTGAAAGGACCCTTCATATCAGTGCCGAAGTCAAAAATGGTAAAATTCACCTGAAAATTCAGCTTGAATGATATATTTTAAAATAATATACTTCTCTTTCTCATATATTCTTTCGGAGTTGAAAAGACAAATTAATAGATACATTTATATGCTTATGTGCTTCCCTGGAGAATCAAACCCAATTTTAGACCATAATGGTCAAAATCTATACCCATTTTCAGACCAAAATGGCTCAAAAACCAAACCCTTTGGGGCAGCACATGCCCATATAGCTCATATAGGGGAGTACCCCCCTCCCCGGGGCTTATCACCCTCATCGGGTAATTAACAAGTTTGACGTGCTCTTTTAGTTTATGTTGCCCATTCGCTTGTACCATGTTGTTTCATATCTACTAAAATGAACTTTAAAAGGATCAGCATTTTACAAAGAATGGCTGGGTGGCAAGCCATTCTTACTAAATTTCACAGTTTGGGAAAGGTTATTTCTCTGACAGTATTCAACATACCACCCTCATTTGATATTCACCCTGATTAACAAGTCTGACATGCTCTAGTTTATGGTGTCATTTTTTTGTATTGTGTTGTTTCATATATGCTAAATGAGGTAAAATGTAAACAATGACGTCAACAAATATTCTCTTATAGACATCCTGTTCCTGGCATTCTATCTAAAAACACTGTGGATCATTCATATTTTTTGAAAAAAATTTTAACCCATGCCAGATAGAAGATCTGCATAACAACATTCACTGGAGCAAACTCTGAATGCTGAAAGTAAGAAATTTTCTGTGCCTAAGTACGGCCTTGAGTAACTTTTGTTTGAATGTATTAAAGGGAACTTCAGATTAGAGCACGTACGGTCGAACCAGTAATGTCCCCAGAATTGCAGCTCTTTCCAGCTGCATGCAAGTATATAAGGGGTCTCAGAGTCCCCGCCACTCTAAAAGTGACCCTGAAAAGAGTGGATACGCAGCTACGCAGATACAAAGTGGTCAATACCACCCCCTCTCCCCCAAAATACTATAGGGGCTACACAGCTGCGCGGCTCCGTGGCTACGCGGCTACATGGCTTCCGGCTACGTGGCTATGCGGCTACGTGGCTTCTCACATAAAGAACGAGGCATAGTCATACAGTCATATACTTCTAATTTTTGACGGTTTTCCTTCTGGGGAGGGGGTGGTGTTGACCACTTTGTATCTGCATAGCCACATAGCCACTCTTTTCAGGATTTACTTTTGGAATGGCGGGGTATTCTCTAGTTAAGCCAGGGACCGTACATATACCACTGGTATTGCAAATGATTATCTAAACCACGCAAACTAGATTTGAGAAGTCGTACTTGTACTCAAACTCGCACACAAAGGCATGTACCATGCGACAAAGCTCTTAGCTTTAATTAAGGTGGCTTACTGCAGTTGAGCTTGCCGAGAAAATCCTGCGAGCACAAAAACAGAACGGCGGCTCTCTGAAAAATTTCCTGGTATTCCAGGTGGGTTTCAGAGGTGTGTTTACAGTAGCTAGATCATGTTTGGGCTTGATAACTGAAAAAACGTGTTGTCTAATGGTTGCCATTCCTTAACAGCCTTAAAGCCTTTGCAGAGTTGTGATTTTGCGCCAAATGTTTGAACACGAAGGCAGCATGCACTCACCAGTTGGAGCGCGCGCACGCGCTGGAACCTGGGTTTTCCCAGAGCAAGCACGCGCAATGGTCTTCTCACCGTAGGTCGCAATAACTTTTTTCTCGCTTAATTTCTTCAAATCTAGCCGTACAACCTATGTTCAAATTTTTGCTGTTGAAAGAAAACACTAAAACGGAAACGAGAACATTTTTTAAAGAAAATCTGTCAGAAATTTTTTTAGGAATTAGGCAATAAGGCAAAATTTCCCAATTTTGTCATTTGCCAAATTTCTCCCTGACAAAATTTCGTGTTCTTCCCTCTAAATACTTATTTTTGCCCACTTTCCACATCCTGAAATTTTGAAGTGGGGTCATACGGCTAGATTTAGAGCCAAACAACTCTGAAAGGTGTAGTTTCCAGGCCCCCACTAAGACTCATTCTTTTGTATTTAACACCTTTTGTCCTGACTCAAAATTATCTCTATTGTATTAACTGTACTAAAAAAAATGTCCAAGAAAATTCCTGTTGGCGTTTTTCTTAAGTTTGATTTAAGGCCTTCTGTAGTAAGCCACCTTAAATGACAATCTGTTGTCAAAATAAGAATACCCGAGTTGCAGGATGGCCTTTGCAGGTATTAGCTTATACAGAAAAAGGGATTCTTCACACAATGACTGTATTGTGATCATTCAACATCCTGTCGTAAACAAATAGTATGAAAGCTTACGTGTGGCTTAACAGGGAGACTGCACGCAAAATGGCGGCCTTATCAAAACCTGTTATTTACAGACTTCTGATTTATGGTAGTGTAACATGGATGGCACGAAATCCTTACTTAAGTCACTAAAAGATCTTCTTACCTTAAAAGATGAAAACGTTTACAACATTGTGTTTTTCCCCAAGGACAACGAAAGGTTTTTCTGTTCGCTGATATCGTGAATGGACAACCGCTAGCACCCAGTCTCTTATCGTTTTTATCAGTTGGGCATGCAATGCATGCTGATTTGTCTGTACCGAATATAAATTTTGGAAGGTGATAACATAAGAATTCCGAATTAAGCACTTCAAAAACAAGCTGATCACCAGAAAATATGCCTCTCCCAATGAAATCGACCCTTCCAGTTGAATAGAAGCCCATCGACCATTAGCATTATTTGAGCAGTAAATGTCACCGTTCCGCGTTTGTGGTTGGCATGACAGAAGACTTCGATTGCGTGACCATTCAATCCCCACCTATCTCTCCAGTACTACCCACTGGAACGAAAGAGTATCGGCAGGTCGAGTGATTGTAGGACCATTTAGGCCTCATTTGTCTTCCCCACACTACCCGCTGACAGGACAGAACAAGAGTATTATAGCTTGCTTGACCTATGGGGCTTCACCTTTCTTGCCAGCTTTGTACGCTTAGACTAAACCCCTACAGCTAATTCTGGGTTGGACCAGAGTATTGGCAGGTCAAAAATTACTGGCAAAATCTTGGGGGGAGTCGCTGCCGAGACTTAACCGTACAACCGCATGGGAGAGGTGTACCATGTCTATTTATAAACAACAACACCCGGAACGGGCGGGTGGGAAAATTTTTCCTTTTAAAAACACAGAGCTACTACTTTGAATACACAAAGCTTGCCAGGAGGAAAATTGTACTTTGAACAGTGTCTCTAAGCTTTCAGTTATAGTCAGACAGAAACTACGACTACAACCAATAAAAAATATTGTACTATTTAGAAGATAGACAACATGCAGTATAATTATGACGATGAATGGTACATTGAGGGAACTAACCAACCAGAATACGAAGAAGAAAGAAGAATTAGACAGTAGTACATAAATAAAAGAACCGTGACAATATAACAGATACAAAGAGTCACGCAAGGTTCGTGTGTTGTTGTGATTGCAGACGCCTACTGTGTGATGGGCGTCACGCTCCATTAACCGCGTTAAGCAGTCTAGGATGCAAAAACGTTCTTTTTACTGCAAGCGAAGCGGCACAAACTTCATCGAAAATTAGACCCTGCTTCATAATAAAGACCCTGTTCAATCACGCATTTTTTTTTTTTCAGCAAAGTGTAAACGTAATGCAAACAACAGCACTGAATTACAACTTGTAACTTGCGGAAGACAAGTTACAAACAGCAACTTATTTCACAATACTGAAAAACTGTAAGAGACTAGTCCACTTTGGGGCTGGCACTTTAAAACGGCTTTTGTGTACTTGACGTCCACCACAGCGCAACTTTATCCGACTCTTTTCAAGGTGGTAAGGTCGCGTGTTATTATTAGTATCCACGGTAAATTTATTTTTGAGGTTATAAAATTTAGAAGCACTCCAAACTCACTTTGCATTTTTTGAAGGTGCTATTGCTCCTTCAAGCCATCATTATTTTTGCAAAAAGGATGAAAAGCAATTATATTAATAAAAATTGTTTCAAAACGATAAAATTACTGCACGGATATCAATAAATGGTTGGAATCAACGCAAAGTGTTTTAGTACAGTTGTACAATAGCCGTCTATTTTGCTGTTTGTATGTTCCTTCTACTTTAAATCCCTTGGTTCCAAAAAAAAAATGGCACATGCCCCCTTACAATATTTCAAAGCTAAAAATAGGTATCATTTCTTTTATTCACATAAACTACTGGAGGTCATTAATCCTACTGTACTTATACAAAACTACGTCTTGGTCATCTATCAAATGGTTCTCCTCGATTTTAAAAAGTATTTCTACAGAAAAACAAGTTCTAAAATCGATAAGATGCCATAAGTAAAAGCAAGTCAAGGAATCAAACAAAAAACGGGAAGCTGGGGTAGGTAAAACATTAATTCCTCAAACTTGAAAGATAAAATGAAGGTAAACCTTTGACGACAAGAGGAATTATATCTAAAAGTACCAACAACAAGAACCGAACGTACATACACTGTAATTGTCCATTGTATTTTGGTTTTTGGAAACTTATTAAAAGCAACAGCCAAACAAATTGATAAATACCCAACCGAAACGTGAAACAAAGTATTATACATTATAAAATGGGCTACCTCCAACATTTAAATGTAAATTACTCAGCGGAAAAATCCCAAATATGCTGTCCATATGTAATTTAGCTATACAAAAAACACAGCCACATCAAATAGAACAACAAATGCAAATAAGGTCTAGTCCGTTGCAGTGGAGGGTAATTCTTCTTCTCTTCTCATATGATTGTCATAGTGTTGAAGAAGTAAAGATTCACTGGAAAGTTCCATTTGACAAATCCAGCAGCTAAAATCTCTACCTATTTCGGGTTTAACTACAAGAGTGTCGGCTGGTGATGATATATCACAATCACCATGTGCGCCATCTACGTTACCCTTTTGTAGTGTATGAGGGTTACTGCCTTTTCTGCCTTGTAACTTCGATTTTGGAAGCTTCCCTTTATTGTGGGTTCCTTCATGTCTCCTCAAGAATCCAGCCTGACTAAAACATCTATGACAAATCATGCACTTGAAAGACGTTTTGCCAGAGTGCATTCGTTTATGTCTCTTCCAATGACTCGCATGTCGAAAACGCTTGTCACAGGTTTTGCACTTGTAAGCCTTTTCGCCAGAGTGCATTCTCTCGTGTGTCTTTAGGTTTCCCGCTTGGCTAAAACACTTGTCACAGGTTTTGCACTTGTAAGGCTTTTTGCCAGAGTGAATTCTCTCGTGTATCTTCAGGGTCCCCACTCGGTTAAAACATTTGTCACAGGTTTTGCACTTGTAAGGCTTTTCGCCAGAGTGAATTCTCTCGTGTATCTTCAGGGTCCCCACTCGGTTAAAACACTTGTCACAGGTTTTGCACTTGTAAGGCTTTTCACCAGAGTGGATTCTGTTGTGTATCTTCAAGTTATTCCCCTGGCTAAAACATTTGTCACAGGTTTTGCACTTGTAAGGCTTTTCACCAGAATGGATTCTCTCATGTATCTTTCGGGTTCCCACTTGGCTAAAACATTTGTCACAGGTTTTGCACTTGTAAGGCTTTTCACCAGAGTGGATTCTGTGGTGTGTCTTCAAGTCATTCGCCTGGCTAAAACATTTGTCACAGGTTTTGCACTTGTAAGGCTTTTCACCAGAATGGATTCTCTCATGTATCTTCAGGGTTCGCACATGGCTAAAACACTTGTCACAAGTTTTGCACTTGTAAGGCTTTTCGCCAGAGTGAATTCTCTCGTGTATCTTCAGGGTTCCCAATTGGCTAAAACACTTGTCACAGGTTTTGCACTTGTAAGGCTTTTCGCCAGAGTGAATTCTCTCGTGTATCTTCAGGGTTCCCAATTGGCTAAAACACTTGTCACAAGTTTTGCACTTGTAAGGCTTTTCGTCAGAGTGAATTCTCTCGTGTATCTTCAAGTTTCCCAATTGGTTAAAGCACTTGTCACAGGTTTTGCACTTGTAAGGCTTTTCGGCAGAGTGAAGTCTCTCGTGTATCTTCAGGTGTCCCACTCGGCTAAAACACTTGTCGCAGGTATTGCATTTGTAAGGCTTTTCTTCAGAATGCATTCTTCTTTCATGTACCTTCAAAAATTGAATAAATGTTCATAAGTTTGTACCTAGCCACAAACACTGAAACCTGTCAAGAACACAGGCACCAAAGGTACAGAGATAAATGTATGTTTTTCTGGTGTTGTCTCTATAGAAAGAGTTCGATGGATTTCATTTTCATCTTTTTCAGATCAAGTGAAATGTCTGTAATCTTAAGGTGACTGTAATACATTCATCAGTTATTTTCAGCAACGGTTATAACCCCTTTAGACACCAGTGGGGAATTCTCTCGTGCTGTTCCTCCCAGTAGTCAATGCTCAGCAGCACAGTATGTATGTCACATTTCACAAATCATTATGCCTCAATTCTAACCCAACGGGGGGAGGTTATCCCTTATGCAAGCTACATAGGTACAGGTCGCATCCAGGGTATGGTTTTTGAGCTCATTTGGTCTGAAACCAATTACAGACATTAAATATTGTGGTCTGAAAAGGAGAATAGAGTTTACAGGCAAGGTCTGATAAAAGGTATTGGAAAAAATATTCAGAGAACTGGGCGACATAAACCCATTACTAATTATCAAGAAAACCCTTCCTTCACTGCCAGGGCAACTGATATGTAAACAAGCCAATAGTGTCTCCCAGTGTTAAGGGCCAAAAGACAAGCTTCACATTAATTTTGGACATTGACACAGCGGTGACTTGTCCTTATGACCTTTATTTTAATACCAGTCATTTTGCCACAAGGTACACTTTTTTTCACACCCTCGTAATTTTGAATTTGCTCATGTTAGTTTTGAGTTCACCACCAAAGGTGAGAAGGTCGTGACCAACTGACTATAAGAAGAAAATGATATAAAGGATATTATTCTGCGGCACAAACTATTAATTTAATTTTCAAGTGGTAAAATATTGTTTTTTAGTCAAGAGAATAAAATTGATATTTTCAAGCCACCATGTAATTTTCTTTTTATTATATAGACAAATGTATCACTGCCATTTTTCACCCACTCTTTGCAAAATCTTCACTTATGAGGATATGGAACATACACCACTTCGGTCCCAGATGTAGTTTCATATGATTTTTACGAGTGCTGTATTTATGGGTTAGAGACTGTTGTGGGTGTTTTGTTTACAAATACACCCACGCGCTGACCGTACAATCAACAAGAAATTTTCAATACTGCAAGAGGCCTTCTTAGGCCGAGTGCAGTATTGAAAATTTCGGCATGGGTCAATAATATTAATATTAATCAATAATGTTATTATTAAAATATTATTTCGGCATGGGTCAATAATATTAGTGGGCTTTAACTAGAATAAACATGTTAAGCTGTGCTCTATGGTTTCTTCAGTTGCACTTTTTAGCCAAATTTCGGGATATCTACACATGAAATTTGCAGATGATTTAGTGTAAAATTTTTATTGTAGTGGTGCCGTAAAACCATACTGATACTCTTGCCGGACTGGATTGAACGAATATAACAGAAAATAACTGATAGGAAATAATTTTCTTCATTGGTGAGTCTTGCCTGATTTAAACACCATTTTGTTGGTCGCTGCAAAAATTCACCAACAACATCAGCCTCATCATCATCATCATCATCATCATCATTTTATTAAAAAATTCTATTTCATACAGTACAGGCGAAGACTACCAGTATATAGTGGAAGCTAATTGAGGCAGGTAGAAAAAAAAGGCTCAGTGTCACAGTATTTCATACATTACAGCTGAATTGAAAAATATAAAGCAGCTGATACAATAGCAAATTACACGGCACTCAATAAACAAGTAAATAACTAAACAATTAAAACTAGCCAATAGTAAATGAAAATAAAGAAATTAGAGACGGATTAAAAGTATCAAAATTTATAGAGTACAATCATAAGTACATAAATTATGATAGGTTTTCATTCCCAACAGTGGGACTTTAGAATAATTAACTCCAAATCCCTTACATGCTGACTCCCAAAGCAAATCCCAACAGCCTGAAAATTGCTGGTTTTCCAACAAAAATTTGACCATTTTCACTTCATCATGCACCTCACATATAACGGTTGAGCAATCAGAATCAAAATTTTGACTAATAGTACCAACCATGTCTGTTTGGCAAAAATAATCCTGGCTCACAGCTTTTGCCTACATGCAAATTGACACAGTAGGTGGGTCTAGTGTGTTAGGTCCCGTTCAGACTAGGTGCCTATTCCCGGCTCTCGGGCATGGGCGCTATCCTGAACAGAGCTTTTTGTCGGTGCCTGAACAAAAATCCGGGCATCGTGCCTGGGCATGGGCACTGCCTCCAAGGGTAGTACCCGGACACTGTTCCTGGGCATGGGCACTTGTCTGAACAGGATTTTGTCAGTTCCCACGTTTTTTTCCTTCATACAATAGAGTTAACAAAATGGCGGACTCTAAACTGACGAACGAGAACATGATTGCTCCTTGGGTACCAAGGAGTCTGAACATCATCCTTTTTAGTGCCCGAACACAGAGGTCTGGCATGGACACCTAGTCTGAACAGGGCTTAGATTTACCAAAAACCGCTAACTAGTTGCAGTTATAAGCAACACCTGAGTCTCAGGTTTCAGATTTCAAAACTGCAAAGTTTACTCTTGTGTGAGCAGTATGTTAGTTCTAATCTTTGAGTTGGTGTAAACAGTGCAGTAAAGTTGGCAAATAATCCCAGAGATCGTGTTGGAAGAAAACAAACGGTGTAATAGTTGTCTTCTTATTTCAAATACACACAGATGTATTACTCAGTAACAAAAAGTTTTACCTCCCAATATTTAAGAACGTAACACTAGAAGGTTTAATGCACTGGACCCACCCAACATGTTGATTTGCATGTAGGCAAAAGTATCAAACCAAAACAATGCACTCAATCATTTACAAATTTCAATTCTAAATTTCCCAAAATGTGGCTCTGAAGTGCACAGGAGAACTGAAGAAACCATAAAGTACAGATAAACAGTTTATTTTTGAATTCTTCTAGATACATACAACTAACATCCTACAGCTTCAAGTCTTTAAAAAAACCTTGTCCCGGATACTGCGTTTGGGTTGCCTGTTCTTTAACAAAGGGCCTGAGACTGATTCAAAACTTGACCACGAAAAGGTCTTCCACCCTTAAAAGATTTTTTAAGTAAAGTGGAACCCAGTTAATACGGACACCAAGGGGACATGCCAAAGTGTCCATATTATCCGGGTGGTATGAAAATACAGAAAATAGACAGTGCATATATAACCACTTGCAACCAGTGTCCATAAAGCAGGGTTTAGAGAAAATATACGTCTTGGTCATCTATCAAATGGTTCTCCTCGATTTTAAAAAGTATTTCTACAGAAAAACAAGTTCTAAAATCGATAAGATGCCATAAGTAAAAGCAAGTCAAGGAATCAAACAAAAAACGGGAAGCTGGGGTAGGTAAAACATTAATTCCTCAAACTTGAAAGATAAAATGAAGGTAAACCTTTGACGACAAGAGGAATTATATCTAAAAGTACCAACAACAAGAACCGAACGTACATACACTGTAATTGTCCATTGTATTTTGGTTTTTGGAAACTTATTAAAAGCAACAGCCAAACAAATTGATAAATACCCAACCGAAACGTGAAACAAAGTATTATACATTATAAAATGGGCTACCTCCAACATTTAAATGTAAATTACTCAGCGGAAAAATCCCAAATATGCTGTCCATATGTAATTTAGCTATACAAAAAACACAGCCACATCAAATAGAACAACAAATGCAAATAAGGTCTAGTCTGTTGCAGTGGAGGGTAATTCTTCTTCTCTTCTCATATGATTGTCATAGTGTTGAAGAAGTAAAGATTCACTGGAAAGTTCCATTTGACAAATCCAGCAGCTAAAATCTCTACCTATTTCGGGTTTAACTACAAGAGTGTCGGCTGGTGATGATATATCACAATCACCATGTGCGCCATCTACGTTACCCTTTTGTAGTGTATGAGGGTTACTGCCTTTTCTGCCTTGTAACTTCGATTTTGGAAGCTTCCCTTTATTGTGGGTTCCTTCATGTCTCCTCAAGAATCCAGCCTGACTAAAACATCTATGACAAATCATGCACTTGAAAGACGTTTTGCCAGAGTGCATTCGTTTATGTCTCTTCCAATGACTCGCATGTCGAAAACGCTTGTCACAGGTTTTGCACTTGTAAGCCTTTTCGCCAGAGTGCATTCTCTCGTGTGTCTTTAGGTTTCCCGCTTGGCTAAAACACTTGTCACAGGTTTTGCACTTGTAAGGCTTTTTGCCAGAGTGAATTCTCTCGTGTATCTTCAGGGTCCCCACTCGGTTAAAACATTTGTCACAGGTTTTGCACTTGTAAGGCTTTTCGCCAGAGTGAATTCTCTCGTGTATCTTCAGGGTCCCCACTCGGTTAAAACACTTGTCACAGGTTTTGCACTTGTAAGGCTTTTCACCAGAGTGGATTCTGTTGTGTATCTTCAAGTTATTCCCCTGGCTAAAACATTTGTCACAGGTTTTGCACTTGTAAGGCTTTTCACCAGAATGGATTCTCTCATGTATCTTTCGGGTTCCCACTTGGCTAAAACATTTGTCACAGGTTTTGCACTTGTAAGGCTTTTCACCAGAGTGGATTCTGTGGTGTGTCTTCAAGTCATTCGCCTGGCTAAAACATTTGTCACAGGTTTTGCACTTGTAAGGCTTTTCACCAGAATGGATTCTCTCATGTATCTTCAGGGTTCGCACATGGCTAAAACACTTGTCACAAGTTTTGCACTTGTAAGGCTTTTCGCCAGAGTGAATTCTCTCGTGTATCTTCAGGGTTCCCAATTGGCTAAAACACTTGTCACAGGTTTTGCACTTGTAAGGCTTTTCGCCAGAGTGAATTCTCTCGTGTATCTTCAGGGTTCCCAATTGGCTAAAACACTTGTCACAAGTTTTGCACTTGTAAGGCTTTTCGTCAGAGTGAATTCTCTCGTGTATCTTCAAGTTTCCCAATTGGTTAAAGCACTTGTCACAGGTTTTGCACTTGTAAGGCTTTTCGGCAGAGTGAAGTCTCTCGTGTATCTTCAGGTGTCCCACTCGGCTAAAACACTTGTCGCAGGTATTGCATTTGTAAGGCTTTTCTTCAGAATGCATTCTTCTTTCATGTACCTTCAAAAATTGAATAAATGTTCATAAGTTTGTACCTAGCCACAAACACTGAAACCTGTCAAGAACACAGGCACCAAAGGTACAGAGATAAATGTATGTTTTTCTGGTGTTGTCTCTATAGAAAGAGTTCGATGGATTTCATTTTCATCTTTTTCAGATCAAGTGAAATGTCTGTAATCTTAAGGTGACTGTAATACATTCATCAGTTATTTTCAGCAACGGTTATAACCCCTTTAGACACCAGTGGGGAATTCTCTTGTGCTGTTCCTCCCAGTAGTCAATGCTCAGCAGCACAGTATGTATGTCACATTTCACAAATCATTATGCCTCAATTCTAACCCAACGGGGGGAGGTTATCCCTTATACAAGCTACATAGGTACAGGTCGCATCCAGGGTATGGTTTTTGAGCTCATTTGGTCTGAAACCAATTACAGACATTAAATATTGTGGTCTGAAAAGGAGAATAGAGTTTACAGGCAAGGTCTGATAAAAGGTATTGGAAAAAATATTCAGAGAACTGGGCGACATAAACCCATTACTAATTATCAAGAAAACCCTTCCTTCACTGCCAGGGCAACTGATATGTAAACAAGCCAATAGTGTCTCCCAGTGTTAAGGGCCAAAAGACAAGCTTCACATTAATTTTGGACATTGACACAGCGGTGACTTGTCCTTATGACCTTTATTTTAATACCAGTCATTTTGCCACAAGGTACACTTTTTTTCACACCCTCGTAATTTTGAATTTGCTCATGTTAGTTTTGAGTTCACCACCAAAGGTGAGAAGGTCGTGACCAACTGACTATAAGAAGAAAATGATATAAAGGATATTATTCTGCGGCACAAACTATTAATTTAATTTTCAAGTGGTAAAATATTGTTTTTTAGTCAAGAGAATAAAATTGATATTTTCAAGCCACCATGTAATTTTCTTTTTATTATATAGACAAATGTATCACTGCCATTTTTCACCCACTCTTTGCAAAATCTTCACTTATGAGGATATGGAACATACACCACTTCGGTCCCAGATGTAGTTTCATATGATTTTTACGAGTGCTGTATTTATGGGTTAGAGACTGTTGTGGGTGTTTTGTTTACAAATACACCCACGCGCTGACCGTACAATCAACAAGAAATTTTCAATACTGCAAGAGGCCTTCTTAGGCCGAGTGCAGTATTGAAAATTTCGGCATGGGTCAATAATATTAATATTAATCAATAATGTTATTATTAAAATATTATTTCGGCATGGGTCAATAATATTAGTGGGCTTTAACTAGAATAAACATGTTAAGCTGTGCTCTATGGTTTCTTCAGTTGCACTTTTTAGCCAAATTTCGGGATATCTACACATGAAATTTGCAGATGATTTAGTGTAAAATTTTTATTGTAGTGGTGCCGTAAAACCATACTGATACTCTTGCCGGACTGGATTGAACGAATATAACAGAAAATAACTGATAGGAAATAATTTTCTTCATTGGTGAGTCTTGCCTGATTTAAACACCATTTTGTTGGTCGCTGCAAAAATTCACCAACAACATCAGCCTCATCATCATCATCATCATCATCATCATCATTTTATTAAAAAGTTCTATTTCATACAGTACAGGCGAAGACTACCAGTATATAGTGGAAGCTAATTGAGGCAGGTAGAAAAAAAAGGCTCAGTGTCACAGTATTTCATACATTACAGCTGAATTGAAAAATATAAAGCAGCTGATACAATAGCAAATTACACGGCACTCAATAAACAAGTAAATAACTAAACAATTAAAACTAGCCAATAGTAAATGAAAATAAAGAAATTAGAGACGGATTAAAAGTATCAAAATTTATAGAGTACAATCATAAGTACATAAATTATGATAGGTTTTCATTCCCAACAGTGGGACTTTAGAATAATTAACTCCAAATCCCTTACATGCTGACTCCCAAAGCAAATCCCAACAGCCTGAAAATTGCTGGTTTTCCAACAAAAATTTGACCATTTTCACTTCATCATGCACCTCACATATAACGGTTGAGCAATCAGAATCAAAATTTTGACTAATAGTACCAACCATGTCTGTTTGGCAAAAATAATCCTGGCTCACAGCTTTTGCCTACATGCAAATTGACACAGTAGGTGGGTCTAGTGTGTTAGGTCCCGTTCAGACTAGGTGCCTATTCCCGGCTCTCGGGCATGGGCGCTATCCTGAACAGAGCTTTTTGTCGGTGCCTGAACAAAAATCCGGGCATCGTGCCTGGGCATGGGCACTGCCTCCAAGGGTAGTACCCGGACACTGTTCCTGGGCATGGGCACTTGTCTGAACAGGATTTTGTCAGTTCCCACGTTTTTTTCCTTCATACAATAGAGTTAACAAAATGGCGGACTCTAAACTGACGAACGAGAACATGATTGCTACTTGGGTACCAAGGAGTCTGAACATCATCCTTTTTAGTGCCCGAACACAGAGCTCTGGCACGGACACCTAGTCTGAACAGGGCTAAGATTTACCAAAAACCGCTAACTAATCGCAGTTATTAGCAACACCTGAGTCTCAGGTTTCAGATTTCAAAACTGCAAAGTTTACTCTTGTGTGAGCAGTATGTTAGTTCTAATCTTTGAGTTGGTGTAAACAGTGCAGTAAAGTTGGCAAATAATCCCAGAGATCGTGTTGGAAGAAAACAAACGGTGTAATAGTTGTCTTCTTATTTTAAATACACACAGATGTATTATTCAGTAACAAAAAGTTTTACCTCCCAATATTTAAGAACGTAACACTAGAAGGTTTAATGCACTGGACCCACCCAACATGTTGATTTGCATGTAGGCAAAAGTATCAAACCAAAACAATGCACTCAATCATTTACAAATTTCAATTCTAAATTTCCCAAAATGTGGCTCTGAAGTGCACAGGAGAACTGAAGAAACCATAAAGTACAGATAAACAGTTTAATTTTTGAATTCTTCTAGATACATACAACCAACACGTTACAGCTTCAAGTCTTTAAAATAACCTTGTCCCGGATACTGCGTTTGGGTTGCCTGTTCTTTAACAAAGGGCCTGAGACTGATTCAAAATTTGACCAGGAAAAGGTCTTCCAGTTAATACGGACACCAAGGGAACATGCCAAAGTGTCCATATTATCCGGGTGGTATGAAAATACAGAAAATAGACAGTACACATATAACCACTTGCAACCAGTGTCCATAAAGCAGGGTTTAGAGAAAACATATGACCTTTTTGTCAGGACAAACGAAACTGTCCTTAATATCCGGATGTCTGTATTAAGTGGGTGTTCCTTGAGCAGGGTTCCACTGTACTGTAAGCGTTCCAACTGAATAGATCACGTGGCAAGTTATGTAATTATTTTTCTTTGAAAATAGCCAAAATTTCACAAATTGGCAATGAAATTTAAGAGAGAATGTCAAATAAAGGCATTTCTTTCTGTAAATATCTCAACCTCTTCATATTTAAAATGACTGACTAATTTGTTCTCTTAAAACTAAGTTTGTGAGGACAAAGATCATTTTTCAGTCCAAAATTCCACTTTTGATTCATATGATTCTAATTACAAAACTTGAGGATGATCATACCAAAATAACATTGAAAAGTAGAAGATAACATAATTATGTAAAATTTCCATAATTTGCATTTGCTTGTAATTTATTTTTCAACACAAAGAAAATTTGCTGTCTCAGAGCTGATTCCCACAATCTTTACATTTAGATCATGTCACATGATCAAGTTATGCATTAAGGTGAAACAAGACATCAAGTATTACAGACAGGTTAAAATTTAATCGGCGGATCTTATCTTGTAAGAAATTCATACACGAGCGTAAACTACAAACTTAACTCCAAATAATTTGCACCCTAAAAATTAAAGAGCTCTGCCAACTTATGCGCCGATCAACTCGAAACTTCAACATTTCCCCCCCCCGGGCAAACCCCGGAATTTGAACTTTTGAAGATTGGATCATTCAAATTCCCGCCCCCTCGGGCCAAAATGGTGAACAAATGCCCTCACCTTATCGTCGGATTTGTCTGTCAAATGCCCCTCCTAAAGAACAATCGTGGTCGGCTCGTGTCATGAATTACTACAAAAACCACAACTTTAACATTGAAACTAATGATCGGAAATTGAATTCATTAAGTCGGACAATGTCAATCAGCAAGTGTAAGCTGTTCTAACTCCGAAACACGGCAAAGGTTGTTTCAAGGGAAATACATAATAACATATTTAAAATGAGTTAGCTGGCTACGTAGACTGTTCGAGTAGCAGGATATTCTGCAATTTAAGCCAAAGCGGTTTTTCATTCGACAGTGTTTATTTCTTTCACTATTCACTAGTATTCACTGCGGGACAAAGCTGCAGCTTGGCTCAGCTAAAAATCTATAAAAATAATTAATATTTAAGCACTCTCACTTTTGAAGGCCTTTTCTTGTAAGCTTTTTTTGTAATGCTGTTGTGTTTATAGCTGTTAGCGACTTAGGCGCAAAAAAGCGATTTGAAAACTGACACTTCCGGTTCAATTTTCCCCACCCCACCCAGGCAAGGTCAAATTCCCCACCCCCGGGAAGGCCTTACCTGTCAAATTCCCCACTCCCGGGCACAGAAAGTAGTCAAATGCCCGGGGTTTGCCCGGGGGGGGGTGTTGAAGTTTCGATTTGATCGGCGCATTAGTACTCACCGAAAACTTGAGCATGATGTGTTAAATAGTTTAGAATAATAGAAGATCTGCATAACAAACATTCACTGGAACAAGGTCTGAATACTGAAAGTAACAAATTCTCTGTGAAGTATGGCCTCAAGTAACTTTCAATTGAATAAAAGGAAACTTCAGATCTGAGCACGTAAAAAAGTAATTTCCCCAGAATTTCAGCTCCTTGCAGTTGGCATGCCAGCATATAAGAGGAACCTACATATACCACTGGTATGGCAAGTGATTATCTAAACCAGACAAACTAGATTTGAGAAGTCGTACTCAGTTACTCAAACTCGCACCCACGCACCTTACGGGAAATGACAATCTGTTGTCAAAATAAGAATACCCGAGTTGCAGGAGGGTCTTTGCAAGTATCAACTTATATAGGAAAAGGGATTCTTTACACAATGACAGTATTGTGATTATTCACCATCCTGTCGTAAACAAATAGTATGAAAGCTTACGTGTGTCTAAACAGGGAGACTGCACGCAAAATGGCGGCCTAATATCAAAACCTGTTATTTACAGACTTCTGATTTATGGTACTGCAACATGAATAGCACGAAATCCTTACCTAAGTCTCTAAAAGTTCTTCTTACCTTCAAAGATGAAAACTTTCACAACCTTGCGCTTTTAATTTTCCCCAAGGACGACAGGCGGCAAAAGGTTTGCTCGCTGGAATATCGTGAAATCGACAACCATTAGCACCCAGTCTCTTCTCCTTTTTCTCAGTTAGGCACGCAATACATGCTGGTTTCTGTTTACCGAATATTAATTTTCAAGGCGATAACATAAAATTCCGAATTAAGCCCTTCAAAGATAAGCTGATTACCAGAAAATATACCTCTCCCAATCGAATCGGCCCTTCCAGTTGGACCATACGGCGTTAAAAATCAATCTATAAGTAGACAAAACAACAACACGACCACACTGTTTGGCGTATTAAGGGACCGGTCATTATTTATGTAGAGGGGAGGGGGAGGGGAAGGAAAAACGTTTTGATATATGAAAATTTTTGCCAGGCCCTCGTTCCTCAGGTCTAAACATGGCAAGTAGCCCCCCCCCCCCCCCTCCCTCCCCTCTTAATTCAATATTTAATTCATACATAAATAATGACCGGTCCCTAAATGGGGGACACACCCCCTGAGGTTGGCATGACAGGCGACTTCGATTGCGTGACCATTTTTAAAAGCCTCACTTATCTCCCCAGTACTACCCACTGGAACGAAAGAGTATTGGCAGGTCGAGTGATTGTAGGGCCATTTAAGCCTCACTTGTCTTCCCCGCTCTACCCGCTGACAGGACAGAACAAGAGTATTGGCAGATCCATTAGCTTGCTTGACCTATAGGGCCTCACCTATCTCACCAGCTTTGTACGCTTAAACTAAACACTTACAGCTAATGCTGGGTCGGACCGGAGTATTGGCAGGTCAAAAATTACTGGCAAAGTCTTGGGGGAAGTTGCTGCCGAGACTTAACCGCACAAGCGCATGGGAGAGGTGTACCATGTTTATTTAAAAAGAACAACACGGGTGGGAAAATTTTTCCTTTTAAAAACACAGAGCTACCACTTTGAATACACAAAACTTGCCACGAGAAAAATCGTACTTTGAACAGTCAGACGGAAACAACGAGTACAACCAATAAAAATATTATTGTACTATTTAGAAGCTTGTCAGCATGCAGTAAAATTACGACGATGAATGGTACATCGAGGGAACTAACCAACCAGAATACGAAAAAGAAAGCAGAACTAGACAGTACTACATGCAAATAAAATATCCTAACATACACAGAGTCACGCAACGTTCGTGTGTTGTTGTGACCGCTAAAGCCTACTGTGTGTTGGGCGTCACGCTCCACTAACCGCATTTTACAGTCTAGGTTGTAACACTTTATTTTTACTGCCAAGCCCAACCGCCTCCGAAGCGGCTCCAACTTCATCCAAAATTACACCCTGCTTGATAATAAAGACCCTGCTAAATCACGGATTTTTCTTTTTTCAGCAAAGGATAAACACAATGCAAACAACAGCATAGACTGAAAGCCCGTTTTTGTGGGAGTCAAGTGTCGTCCCTGTCATCGCGACTTCGTCGCTCGTTTCTCTCTCTTTTCGGCGTGCATAAAAAGACGACTTTGGGCAAGTCTAACAACAGCACTGAATTACAACTTGTAACTTTCCGGGAAGACAAGTTACAAACAGTAACTTATTTCACAACACTGAAAACTGTAAGAGACAAGTCCACTTTGGGGCTGGCACTTTAACATTATTTTACTAACAGCTTTTGTTTAATTCACGTCCACCACAGCGCAACTTTATCTTACTCTTTTCAAGGTGGCAAGGTCGCGTGTTATTATTTGTATCCACCGTAAACATATTTTCAAAGGTCTCCAAACCCGCTTTGCAATTTTTTGACGGTACGATTCCTCCTTCAAGCCATCAATTTTTTTTGCAGGAAGGATAAAAGGCAATTATATTAATTAAAATTATTTCAAAACGATAAAAGTACTGCATAGACGTCAATAAATCGTTGCAATCAACCCAAAGTGTTTGAGTACAGTTGTACAATAGCGGTCTATTTTGGTGTTTGCATGTTCCTTCTACTGTGGATCCCTTGATTAACAAATATCCAGACGCCCCTTACACAAAGGTTTCAATGGAAAAATAGGTTTCATTTTTATTATAAACATAACTACTAGACGTCATTTATGCCACTTATACAATACTACTTCTTAGTCGTCTATCAAATGGTTCTCCTCGATTTTTCATAGGTGGTTCTACAGAAAAAACAGTTTCTTGCATAACTCAGGCGCCAAAAGATTAAAACAAGTCAAGGAATCAAACAAAAAACGGCAAGCAAGGGTTGGTTAAACATTAATTTCTTAACGATAAAATGAACGTGGACCTTTGACGACAAGAGGAATGCCTAAAAGCACCAACAACAAGAACCGAACGTAGATACACTGCAATTCTCCATTGCGTTTTAGTTATTTAAAATCAAGATAACACCAACACCCAAATAAATTGACAAAAAACCCAACGGAACGCGAAAAATACAATGGGCCACCTACAACATTACACTGCAAAAAACTCCAAACTATCCCAAATACTCTGTCGAAGTGTAATTTAGCTACACAAAAACACAGAACAACAAACAGAACAGAACAGACATCAAACAGAACAACAGATGCAAATAAGGTCTAGTCCGTTGCAGCGGAGGGTAATTCTTCTTCTCTTCTCATGTGATTGTCATAGTGTTGAAGAAGTAAAGATTCACTGGTAAGTTCCATTTGGCAAATCCAACAGCTAAAATCTCTACCTTTTTCGGGTGTAACTACAAGGGTGTGGGCTGGTGATGATATATCACAATCACCACGTGCGCCATATACGTTAACGTTGTGGAATGTATGAGTGAATTCTCTTGTGTGAATTCTCTTGTGTATCTTTAAGTAACCCGCTTGTCGAAAACACTTGTCGCAAGTTTTGCACCTGTAAGGCTTTTCACCTGTGTGGATTCGTTCATGTCTCGACAAGTCAGTCATATCCCTAAAACACTTGTCACATGTTTTGCACTTGAAAGGCTTTTCGCCAGAGTGAATTCTCTCGTGTATCTTTAAGTAACCCGCTTGTTGAAAACACTTGTCGCAAGTTTTGCACCTGTAAGGCTTTTCACCTGAGTGGATTCGTTCATGTCTCTTTAAGTCATTCATATCCCTAAAACACTTGTCACAGATTTTGCACTTGTAAGGCTTTTCGCCAGAGTGAATTCTCTCGTGTATCTTTAAGTAACCCGCTTGTCGAAAACACTTGTCGCAAGTTTTGCACCTGTAAGGCTTTTCACCTGAGTGGATTCGTTCATGTCTCTTTAAGTCATTCATATCCCTAAAACACTTGTCACAGGTTTTGCACTTGTAAGGCTTTTCGCCAGAGTGAATTCTCTCGTGTATCTTCAGGGTTCCCACTTGGCTAAAACACTTGTCACAAGATTTACACTTGTAAGGCTTTCCACCAGAGTGGATTCTCTCGTGTGTCTTTAGGTTTCCCACTTGGCTAAAGCACTTGTCACAGGTTTTGCACTTGTAAGGCTTTTCGTCAGAGTGAATTCTCTCGTGTATCTTTAAGTAACCCGCTTGTCGAAAACACTTGTGGCAAGTTTTGCACCTGTAAGGCTTTTCACCTGAGTGGATTCGTTCATGTCTCTTCAAGTCATTCATATCCCTAAAACACTTGTCACAGGTTTTGCACTTGTAAGGCTTTTCGCCAGAGTGAATTCTCTCGTGTATCGTCAGGGTTCCCACTTGGCTAAAACACTTGTCACAAGATTTACACTTGTAAGGCTTTCCACCAGAGTGGATTCTCTCGTGTGTCTTTAGGTTTCCCAATTGGCTAAAGCACTTGTGACAGGTTTTGCACTTGTAAGGCTTTTCCCCAGAGTGAATTCTCTCGTGTATCTTTAGGTGCCCCACACGGCTAAAACACTTGTGACAGGTTTTGCATTTGTAAGGCTTTCCCCCAGAATTCATTCTTTCGTGTACCTTCAGAATTGAAAAAATGTTCATAAGTTTGTACCTAGCTACAAACACTAAAACCCATCAAGAGCACAGACGCCAAAGATACAGAGTGAAACGTTTTTCATGGCGTTGTCTTTATAGAAAGAGGTCTATGGATTTCATTTCGATCTTTCTCAGACCAAGTCTTGAGGTGTCTGTAATGCATTCAAAAGTTATTTTCAGCAATGACATAAACCCCTTAGACGCCAGTGGGGAAATCAATTCTCTCATGCTGTTCCTTTAAATAATTTAAATAAAAAAATTTTATCTTTGCTTCATGGTTGCCTCAGTTGTCCCGTGAAATTTTTAGCCAAAGTTCAGGATATTTCACGTGAAATTTGCAGATGATTGAGTGCAGTTGTAGTGGGGCAATAAAATCATACCGAGATTCTTACCAGACTGAGACGAAGGAGTAAAACTAAAATTAACTAATAACTGATATTGTTCATTGGTGAGTCTTGCTTGGTTTAAACACCATTTTGTTGATTACTTCACCCGAGGTATTATCTACTATAAAATAAGTGATGGCCAGTGACAGCCCCAGAGAACCATCAACGTGTGAAAGCCAATCAATTCTCAACAGAAACCTAGTCTAAACAGGGCCTATAAAGATTTACCAAAAACCGCTAACTTGTTGTAGTTATTAGCAAAACCTGAGTCTTAGGTTTCAGATTTGAAAACTGCAAAGTTTATTCTTGTGTAAGCAGCATATTAGTTTGCATCTTTGAGTTGGTGTAAACAATGAAATGAAGATGGCAAATAATCACAGAGATAGTGTTGGAGGAAAACAAACGCTGTAATAGTTGTCTTCTTGTTTTAAATACACACAGATGTATTACTCAGTAACAAAAAGCTTTACTTCCCAATAGTTAGGAACCTAACACTAGAATGATGTGCATTTTAATGCACTGTACCCACCCACCATGATGATTTGCGTGTAGGCAAAAGTATCAAACCAAAACAATGCACTCAATCATTTACAAATTTCATCTCTGAATGTCCCAAAATTTGGCTCTGAAATTCACAGGACAACTGAACAAACCATAAAGTACAGATGAACACTTTATTTTTGAATTCTTCTAGATTCATACCACTAAAATCCTACAGCTGCAAGTCTTAAATAACCTTGTCTTGGATACTAACTTTGGGTTGCCTATTCTTTAACAAAGGGCCTGAGAGAAATTCAAGTTTTGACACAGGGAAAGGTCTTCCACCCTTAAGGGGGGACTTAACCTAAATTTAAATGAAATTTGAAGTGGTTTTAAGAAGGGATAGAAGAAAGAAAATGATTTTTGGAACACTAACAGACAGTTGATAACCACGCAAGAGCACCCCAGGTTACTAGTGGACTAGCTTGGTATCCATCTATTAATTATTAACTACAAATTCGTATTTTAAAACTTCACTAATTCTTCAATATTTCTTATTTCTCTTAATTCAACCAATCCTTCTAGAAAAACTATCTCCTCCCAAATATACCCAAAAATCACCCCAAAATTCACAAAACACCCCACAACATAGAGTTTTTGGATCGCTTGAAACGTGAACGAGATATTTCCATTAAAGCCATGTAAAGTGCGGTAAAATGGCGTTAACGTTAAGTCCCCCCTTAATTAACAGATTTTTAACGTACACTGTACTGTGCAACCCGGTTAATACAACACCAAGGAGACATGCCAAAGTGTCCGTATTATCAAGGAGTCCTTATTAAGCAGACTTTCAGAAAAAAAATCATGGAGACATGTTTTATCTATACTTGTTAAGGCTTAGGCAGACATTTATATGGCAACAAAACGTTGTTTAATTCCTTAACTGTTCATGTAAGTGTAAATAGTTCAAACTAAAAAGACATTATGCTCATTCATCATAGCCATACGTTATTGTTCTTGAAACAAGACAACAGAATCAGTCAAAGGAAAGGACTTCAAAGAGGAAGAATTTAGAAGCTACAAGGAATGATAACAGCATAACACCAAGAAAGTAAAACTTTGGTGTAGGCATAACAGACCAAAAAACTATGGTACAAGGGTCAAACACTGGAAGAAAGACAGACATATTAAACATGTCACTCCATTTTGCTACTGTCTTTAAGTAGTATCGTTTTCACTTGCAGAAATCTGTCATTATTTGAACAGGGTACATTATGTCTATAGAACTAGCACATAATTTTGACAATGAAAATACAGAAAATAGGCAATGCACATATGGCCATGTGCAACCAGTGTCCGTAAAGCGGGGTTGACGATGCATGAGAGTTTGTGACTCGGGAAACAGAAAAATGTCTGTTGTCCGTATTAACCGGTGTCTGTATTAAGTGGATTAATTTTAGAGAAAGTATATGAGGTTTTTGTCAGTACAAACAAAACTGTCCATAATATCTGGGTGTCCGTATTAAGCGGGTGTCCGTAGAGCAGGCTTCCACTGTACAGTAAGCGTTCCAACTGAATAGATCACATGGTAAGCTATGTAATTCTTTTTCTTTGAGAAAAGCCTAAATTTCACAAAATGGCAATTAAAGGCATTTTGTATTTTTTCAGTAAATAATTCCACCCCTTCATATTTAGAATGACTGATTATTGTTCTTAAAAACCTAAGTTTGTGAGGACAAAGGTCATTTTTCAGTCCAAAATTCCACCTTTGATTCATATAATTCTAATTACAAAACTTGAGGATGATCATACCAAAATAATACTGAAATGTAGAAGTTAATATGTAAAATTTCCATTATTTGCATACGCTTTTAATTTATTTTTCAACAGAACGAAAATTTGTTGTCTTAGAGCTGATTTCCATAATTTTATCGAGTATTACAGTCAGGTTAAAATTTAATAGGCGGATCTTATTTTATGTGTCTAGCTTAATTAGCATACATTAGCAAAAACGACAAAATTAACTAGAAATAAAAAAAATTAAATGCAAAAATTGAAAGAGCTCTGCTTACTTAGTACTCACTGAAAACTTGAGCATGATATGTTAAATAATTTTGTATAAATGAACTTTAAAAGGATCAGCATTTCACAAAGAATGGCTGGGTGGCAAGCCATTTTCTCTAAATTTCACAGGTTTTGAAAGGTGATCTCTATGACAAATTCAACATATCATCCCCAGGGGAAAGGAGGGTACTCATCAGGATTCTCGGTAGGGGTGTGCCGCGGGATTCTCCAAATCCTGACCCTATTTCAAACCAAAACATGCCATTTTCCACACCTGTCTTCAGACCTCTAAAACCCAAACCCATTTTCAGACCTTTGTTGTAACGTAATAGGCTTCTCTCCATAAATTAAAATTCAGCTTTTTAATGAGGCTTAGAGGACACCAACAAAGGAAACTGAATAATCATGTTTCTTTTAATTTCTGTTGTTTGTGTCTTCTAGGCCTCGCATTCAAGCTGAATTTTAATATTTTGAAAGGACCCTTCATATCAGTGCCGAAGTCAAAAATGGTAAAATTCACCTGAAAATTCAGCTTGAATGATATATTTTAAAATAATATACTTCTCTTTCTCATATATTCTTTCGGAGTTGAAAAGGCAAATTAATAGATACATTTATATGCTTATGTGCTTCCCTGGAGAATCAAACCCAATTTTAGACCATAATGGTCAAAATCTATACCCATAATGGCTCAAAAGCCAAACCCTTTGGGGCAGCACATGCCCATATAGCTCATATAGGGGAGTACCCCCCTCCCCAGGGCTTATCACCCTCATCGGGTAATTAACAAGTTTGACGTGCTCTTTTAGTTTATGTTGCCCATTTGCTTGTACCATGTTGTTTCATATCTACTAAAATGAACTTTAAATGGATCAGCATTTTACAAAGAATGGCTGGGTGGCAAGCCATTCTTACTAAATTTCACAGTTTGTGAAAGGTTATTTCTCTGACAGTATTCAACATACCACCCTCATTTGATATTCACCCTGATTAACAAGTCTGACATGCTCTAGTTTATGGTGTCATTTTTTTGTAATGTGTTGTTTCATATATGCTAAATGAGGTAAAATGTAAACAATGACGTCAACAAAGATTCTCTTATAGACATCCTGTTCCTGGCATTCTATCTAAAAACACTGTGGATCATTCATATTTTTTGAAAAAAATTTTAACCCGTGCCAGATAGAAGATCTGCATAACAACATTCACTGGAGCAAACTCTGAATGCTGAAAGTAAGAAATTTTCTGTGCCTAAGTACGGCCTTGAGTAACTTTTGTTTGAATGTATTAAAGGGAACTTCAGATTAGAGCACGTACGGTCGAACCAGTAATGTCCCCAGAATTGCAGCTCTTTCCAGCTGCATGTAAGTATATAAGGGGTCTCAGAGTCCCCGCCACTCTAAAAGTGACCCTGAAAAGAGTGGATACGCAGCTACGCAGATACAAAGTGGTCAATACCACCCCCTCTCCCCCAAAATACTATAGGGGCTACACAGCTGCGCGGCTCCGTGGCTACGCAGCTACATGGCTTCCGGCTACGTGGCTATGCGGCTACGTGGCTTCTCACATAAAGAACGAGGCATAGTCATACAGTCATATACTTCTAATTTTTGACGGTTTTCCTTCTGGGGAGGGGGTGGTGTTGACCACTTTGTATCTGCATAGCCACATAGCCACTCTTTTCAGGATTTACTTTTGGAATGGCGGGGTATTCTCTAGTTAAGCCAGTAACCTGCTTGTCGAAAACACTTGTGGCAAGTTTTGCACCTGTAAGGCTTTTCACCTGGGTGGACTCGTTCATGTCTCTTCAAGTCAGTCATATCCCTAAAACACTTGTCACAGGTTTTGCACTTAAAAGGCTTTTCGCCAGAATGAATTCTCTTGTGTATCTTTAAGTAACCTGCGTGTCGAAAACACTTGTCACAGGTTTTGCACTTGTAAGGCTTTTCGCCAGAGTGAATTCTCTCGTGCATCTTCAGGTTTCCCAGTTGGCTAAAACACTTGTCACAGGTTTTGCACTTGTAAGGCTTTTCGCCAGAGTGAATTCTCTCGTGTATCTTCAGGTTTCTCACATGGCTAAAACACTTGTTACAGGTTTTGCACTTGTAAGGCTTTTCGCCAGAGTGAATTTTCTCGTGCATCTTCAGGTTTCCCACAAGGCTAAAACACTTGTCACAGGTTTTGCACTTGTAAGGCTTTTCACAAGAGTGAATTCTCTTGTGCATCTTCAGGGTTCCCACTTGGCTAAAACACTTGTTACAGGTTTTGCACTTGTAAGGCTTTTCACCAGAGTGGATCCGTTCATGATTCTTTAAGTTGCCCGCCTGGTTAAAACACTTGTCACAGGTTTTGCACTTGTAAGGCTTTTCGCCAGAGTGAATTCTCTTGTGTATCTTTAGGTTACCCACTTGGTTAAAACACTTGTCACAGGTATTGCATTTGTAAGGCTTTTCCCAACAATGCATTCTTTGATGTACCTTCAAAATTGAATAAATGTTTATTAGTTTGTACCTAGCCACAAACACTGAAACCTGTCAAGAACACAGGCACCAAAGGTACGGAGGGAAATGTTTGCTTTTCTGGTGTTGTCTTTATAGAAAAAGTTCTATGGATTTCATTTTCATCTTTCTCAGACCAAGCGAAATGTCTGTTATCTTGAGGTGTTATACATTCATCAGTTGTTTTCAGCAACAGTTGTAAATAAACCCCCTTAGACAGCAGTGGGGTATTCTCTCATGCTGTTCCTCCAAGTGGTCAATGCTCAGCAAGCACAGTATGTATGTAACATTTCACAAATCATTATGCTTCAATTATAACCCAACAGGGGAGGTTATCCCTTATACAAGCTATATAGGTACAGGCGTCATTCAGGGTATGGCTTTTGAGCTCATTTTGTCGCAGACCGATTACAGATGTTTAACGTTTTGGTGTGAAAAGGAGAATAGATTTTAGAGGCAAGGTCTGATAATAGGTATTGGAAAAAATGTCCAGAGAACTGGGCGACACAAACCCACCAATAATTATTTAAAAAACCCCTCACTCCGCCCCCCCCCCCCCCCACCCTCCCCACCACTACCAGGGCAGCTGATATGTAAAGAAGCCCAATAATGTCACCTTGTCCTAAATGTTATCTCAAAATACGTTTTTGGGATTTAAGGGCAAGGAGAGATGCTTGTCATGTTATACATTCACAGGGCAATGTTTGTGATCTTCATTTTGTACAAGCCATTTTGCTACAAGGGATAAGTATTTCACATCCTCATAATTTGGAGTGGCCTCATGTTAGTGTTCAGTTTACCAAGAAAGGTGAGAAGGTTGTGACCAACTGTTTGTAAGAAGAAAATTATGACCCAACTTGTTTTAATGGATGGGTCAATAATATTACCAGCTTGCATTAGACAAAATGATTTATTCAAGAAAACTTTAGCCCAGGCCACCTAAACCTAAACCTGAGATATGATATTCACATAGTATTACTTAGTAACAAAATGTTTTACTTCCCAATATTTAAGAACCTAACACTAGAATGCTGTGCATTTTAATGCACTGGACCCACCCATCATGTTGATTTGCATGTCAGCAAAAGTATCAAACCAAAACAATGCATTCAATCATTTACAAATTTCATGTCTAAATGTCCAGAAATTTGGCTCTTAACTGCACAGGACAACTGAAGAAACCATCAAGGACAGATAAACACATTTTATTATAAATTTTTGAGTCTTTGTCTAGATACATACCACTGGGCAATTTCTCCCCGAGAAACTGACAAGGGTTGTTTCTGGTACTTAGTTTGGGTTGCCTGTTCTTTAACAAAGAGCCTGAGACTGATCCATAATCTTACCACCCTTAACATTTTTTTAAGTACAGTAAGCTTTCCAATAGATCATGTCTCAAGCTATGTAATTTTTTTCTTTGAAAATAGCAAAAATTTCACAAATTGGCAATGAATTTAAGAGAGAACGTCAAATAAAGGCGTTTTTTCTGTACATATTGCCAACCCTGAAGTATGCACATAATATTTAGAGTGACTGGCTATTGTTCTCAACTAAATTTGTGAGGGTAAAGGTCATTTTTCACTCCAAAATTCCACCTTTGATTCATATAATTCTAATAATTATTACAAAACTTGAGGATGATCATAATAAATGTAGAAGGTTACATATAAAAAATGTTCATAATTTCACACGTTTTTAATTTATTTTTTAACACAAAGACAATTTGCTGTCTTAGAGCTGATTTCCATAATTTTATCGAGTATTACAATCAAGTTAAAATTTAATAGGCGGATCTTATTTTATGTCTCGCCTAATTAGCATACATGAGCAAAAACGACAAAATTAACAAAAAAATAGATCCACCCTAAAATAGTAAAGAAAGAGAGCTCCGCCAACTTAGCACTCACTGAAAACTTGAGCATGATATGTTAAACAAAGAGTGGATGGGTGGCAAGCCATTCTTTCTAAATTTCCCAGGTTTTGAACGGTGATCTCTCTGACAATCATGTCACATGATCAAGTTATGCATTAAGGTGAAACGAGATCAAGTATTACAGTCAGGTTAAAATTTAATTGGCAGATCTTATGTTACGTATCTAGCAAAATTAGCATACATGAGCATAAACGACAAACTTAACTACAAATAATTTGCACCCTAAAAATTAAAGAGCTCTGCCAACTGAGTACTTGCTGAAAACTTGAGCATGATATGTTAAATAGTTTTGTATAAATGAACTTTAAAAGGATCAGCATTTTACAAAGAATGGCTGGGTGGTAAGCCATTCTTTATCAATTTAAAAGGTCTTCAAAGGTAATTTCACTGACAATATAACTTCACCAATATATATCAATATATCACCCTCTTTTGATATTCACCCTGATTAACAAATTATGTCCGACATGCTCTTTTAGTTTATGGTGTCATTTGTTTGTATTGTGATGTTCCATATATGCCAATAAGGCAAAATGTAAATGACGTCAACAAAGATTCCCATATTGACATTCTGTTCATGGCATTCTAGCCAAAAATACTGTGGATCATTCATATACCTGCTAACTCTCACACATTGTGCGTGAGTCTCACGCCTGCGGAGTAAAGACATCGATGTCATGCATCTGAAGGACAATTTCTCACACCTGACTACAGAAATCCGGACGAATTGTTCTAAAAAACTTCACTTCATTTCAGATTTGTGATGTATTATTTCATCTCTATTTATACAATAACAATCACAAAAGCTTTCAAATGCAGGGTGCAAAGAAAGTCAGCTTTACAGCTTGCCCTTCGGGCAAGCTGTGGCTAGCATGTACTAGCCCGAAAGTCATTTTAACTAGCCTGAAAAAAAAAAAAATCACAAGACGCTTAAGTAGTATTAATTTATTCAGTACATGTTTTAATTACATAATTATTAATTACACAACTAGATAATTAGTTAGCTGCTTTGTTAAAATTGACAATCCACCATAATTTAACAAAACCTTTAATTAACAATAAAAGTTTGCCTGGTAAGAAACTTAACACATTGGCACAATGATTAACTCTTAATTTTAGGTCATGAATGCCTTTGTCTTTCTTTCATTATAAATGTCAACTGGTAATTAAATGATGGAGTAAAGAAGGTGAAACATGCAGGTGAAACAAGCAGGAAGAAGTTCCAAAAAACTTGCAATATTGTTTTTCCTAAACACAATATAACACATCTAACTGACTAGTTAACCTCTAATTTCTACATGTAAATTAACTAGAAGCTGTATTTCCTAGCTGTTCAAAGTCTCATTACATTTTGTAAACATTAAAACATACATGAACCAGATACTAAAAGTAAACGGTCTCATGAAGAAACAAGTGATGAATATGTATGATCTCAGCACGTGCAACAAGTGGATGACTAACATACATCTTGCAATTTGGAATTAATCTACGACATCTTCTGAGAAAAACTAGTTTGAAACTAAACAAATTCCCACTAGCCACGCTAACACAACAACAAGGAAAGCTGCCGACAACAGCGCAGTCAGAACTTGATTGGCATTTTGCCGCCAAAAACTATTTCCCGCCAGAAAATGTCTTCAGCTGAAAGGAGCACTTTGTTCACTGCTAATCATAAATTTTTGCATAAAACTTGACATCTTTCATCATACATACATACATGTTATTTCATATTTTTGCTTTTCATTCAAAAGTATTACATCAAGTAGATTAGTTTTCTGAAAAGAAAAAGTGTGGCTGTCAGATTTCACGCGAAAGTCCAAAGTTCCATGTCACGCATCAGTGCCGTCGTAAACAAAATTATGCAAATTTACAATTTACAATTTACATCTGATAGTTTATGGGAAAGCAATAGGACGTGATTGATAAATTTTCATCAACTGTTTAATACATACTGTAGAATTCATTGCAATGCATGAACGAAACTGAATTTACCGGAGTACAGGATCAGTACAGGATCAAGTCTTTTTGGTACGTTCATTGAATAATGAAGCATAATAAATACAGACAACTAGCTTTCTTTGAAATAATTCTTATTTAGCAAGAGTAAGTCATATTTCAAATTATTTTTGCTTGAAGATTGCGTGGACAAGACTACAAAGGAAAAATTTCACGCATTTATATGTCATGCATGAAATGCAATCCGATACTTTTTTCAAAGGATTTCCCTTTGTGAGATCAGCTTGAAGAAAGGCTTTCGGTTCACATAAATCTACCTGGAAGTTAAAAAAGTATGTCTTACCGTAATTTTTTAATTTTAATTCCCAAAAAACTTCACTTGCCCATTGGGCAAGTGATGGTCAGAATCCACTAGCCCGATTGCAAAATCCACTAGCCCCAGGCTATCGGACACGACTTTCTTTGCACGCTGAAATGTCTAAAATCCGTTTGAATCGTAAGAGTTCAAAGGTCGTCGGAATATCTTCGGACATTTTCTGAAACGTTCGGAAGTCTTCGGAAGTGGCTCGGACGTTTTTGGAAATCCCAGACAGAACGAGACAAAAATCTCACGCGTTTGACTCAGAAAAAGTTGGCAGGTATACATTCATATTTTTTTAACACATTGTAACCCATGCCACATAGAATATCTGCATAACAAACATTCAATGGAACAAGATCTGAATACTGAAAGTAGGAAATTCTCCATAAAGTATGGCCTCAAGTAACTTTAGTTTGAATGTTTAAGGGAACTTCAGATCTGAGCATCTACGAACTAGTAATGCCCCCAGAATACCAGCTCCTTCCAGTTGCATGCCAGCATATAAGGGGAACCTACATATACCACTGGTATGGCAAGTGATTATCTAAACTACACAAACTAGATTTGAGAAGTTGTACTTGCCTCAAACTCGCACCCATGCGAGCATGCATGTACCATGCGACAAAGCTCTTGGATTTAAATGACAATCTGTTGTCAAAATAAGAATGTAACCGAGTTGCAGGATGGCCTCTGCAGGTATTAACTTATACGGAAAAAAGGGATTCTTCACACAATGACTGTAATGTGGTCATTCAACATCCTGTCGTAAACAAGTAGTATGAAAGCTTACGTGTGGCTTAACAGGGAGCCAGACACAAAATGGCGGCCTTATCAAAACCTGTTATTCACAGACTTCTGACTTTATAGTATACTAGTGCAACATGGATAGCACGAAATCCTTACCTAAGTCACTAAAAGTTTTTCTTGCCTTCAAAGATGAAGACTTTCACAACTTTGTTTTTTTTCCTCAAGGACAAAAAAGATATTTTTGCTCGCGCTGGAATGATGGAATATCCTGAAATCGACAACCACTAGCACCCAGTCTCTTCTCGTTTTTCTCAATTAAACATGCAATGCATACTGGTTTGCCTGTACTGAATATTACTTTTGAAGGTGATACCATAAAATTACGACGATGAATGGTACATTGAGGGAACTAACGAACCAGAATACGCAAAAGAAAACAGAACTAGACAGTAGTACATGCAATAAAAGTACTGTGACAATATTTGAGATACACAGAATCACGCAAGGTTCGTGTGTTCTTGTGACCGCAAACGCCTAATGTGTGTTGGGCGTCACGCTGCACTAACCGCATTTTACAGTCTAGGTTGTAAAACTTTATTTTTACTGCCAAGCCCTACCATCTGCGAAGCGGCACAAACTTCATCCAAAATTAGACCCTGCTTGATAATATAGACCCTGTTAAATCACGGATTTTTCTTTTTTCAGCAAAGTGTAAACGCAATGCAAACAACAGCATAGACTTTCTCAGAGTCCGTTTTTGTGGGATTCCAGTGTCGTCCCTTTATCGCGACTTCGTCACTCGTTTCTCTCCCTTTTCGGCGTGCATAAAAAGACGACTTTGGGCAATTCTAACAACAGCACTGAATTACAACTTGTAACTTTCCGAGAAGACAAGTTACAAACAGTAACTTATTTCACAACACTGAAAACTGTAAGAGACAAGTCCAGTTTGGGGCTGGCACTTTAAAATTATTTTACTAACAGCTTTTGTTTAATTCCCGTCCACCACAGCGCAACTTTATCCGACTCTTTTCAAGGTGGCAAGGTCGCGTGTTATTATTTGTATCCACCGTAAACATATTTTCAAAGGTCTCCAAACCCGCTTTGCAATTTTTTGACGGTACGATTCCTCCTTCAAGCCATCAATTTTTTTTGCAGGAAGGATAAAAGGCAATTATATTAATTAAAATTATTTCAAAACGATAAAAGTACTGCATAGACGTCAATAAATCGTTGCAATCAACCCAAAGTGTTTGAGTACAGTTGTACAATAGCGGTCTATTTTGGTGTTTGTATGTTCCTTCTACTGTGGATCCCTTGATTAAAAAAAATCCAGACGCCCCTTACACAAAGGTTTCAATGGAAAAATAGGTTTTATTTTTATTATAAACATAACTACTAGACGTCATTTATGCCACTTATACAATACTACTTCTTAGTTGTCTATCAAATGGTTCTCCTCGATTTTTCATAGGTGTTTCTACAGAAAAAACAGTTTCTTGCATAACTCAGGCGCCAAAAGATTAAAACAAGTCAACGAATCAAACAAAAAACGGCAAGCAAGGGTTGGTTAAACATTAATTTCTTAACGATAAAATGAAGGTGGACCTTTGACGACAAGAGGAATGCCTAAAAGCACCAACAACAAGAACCGAACGTAGATACACTGCAATTCTCCATTGCATTTTAGTTATTTAAAATCAAGATAACACCAACACCCAAATAAATTGACAGAAAACCCAACGGAACGCGAAAAATACAATGGGCCACCCACAACATTACACTGCAAAAAATTCCAAACTATCCCAAATACTCTGTCGAAGTGTGATTTAGCTACACAAAAACACAGAACAACAGACAGAACAGAACAGACATCAAACAGAACAACAGATGCAAATAAGGTCTAGTCCGTTGCAGCGGAGGGTAATTCTTCTTCTCTTCTCATGTGATTGTCATAGTGTTGAAGAAGTAAAGATTCATTGGAAAGTTCCATTTGGCAAATCCAACAGCTAAAATCTCTACCTATTTCGGGTTTAACTACAAGAGTGTGGGCTGGTGATGATATATCACAATCACCACGTGCGCCATATATGTTAACGTTGTGGAATGTATGAGTGAATTCTCTTGTGTGAATTCTCTTGTGTATCTTTAAGTAACCCGCTTGTCGAAAACACTTGTCGCAAGTTTTGCACCTGTAAGGCTTTTCACCTGTGTGGATTCGTTCATGTCTCTTCAAGTCAGTCATATCCCTAAAACACTTCTCACATGTTTTGCACTTGCAAGGCTTTTCGCCAGAGTGAATTCTCTCGTGTATCTTTAAGTAACCCGCTTGTCGAAAACACTTGTCGCAAGTTTTGCACCTGTAAGGCTTTTCACCTGAGTGGATTCGTTCATGTCTCTTTAAGTCATTCATATCCCTAAAACACTTGTCACAGGTTTTGCACTTGTAAGGCTTTTCGCCAGAGTGAATTCTCTCGTGTATCTTTAAGTAACCTGCTTGTCGAAAACACTTGTGGCAAGTTTTGCACCTGTAAGGCTTTTCACCTGAGTGGATTCGTTCATGTCTCTTTAAGTCATTCATATCCCTAAAACACTTGTCACAGGTTTTGCACTTGTAAGGCTTTTCGCCAGAGTGAATTCTCTCGTGTATCTTCAGGGTTCCCACTTGGCTAAAGCACTTGTCACAGGTTTTGCAGTTGTAAGGCTTTTCGTCAGAGTGAATTCTCTCGTGTATCTTTAAGTAACCTGCTTGTCGAAAACACTTGTGGCAAGTTTTGCACCTGTAAGGCTTTTCACCTGAGTGGATTCGTTCATGTCTCTTCAAGTCATTCATATCCCTAAAACACTTGTCACAGGTTTTGCACTTGTAAGGCTTTTCGCCAGAGTGAATTCTCTCGTGTATCTTTAAGTAACCCGCTTGTCGAAAACACTTGTCGCAAGTTTTGCACCTGTAAGGCTTTTCACCTGAGTGGATTCGTTCATGTCTCTTTAAGTCATTCATATCCTTAAAACACTTGTCACAGGTTTTGCACTTGTAAGGCTTTTCACCAGAGTGAATTCTCTCGTGTATCTTCAGGGTTCCCACTTGGCCAAAACACTTGTCACAAGATTTACACTTGTAAGGCTTTCCACCAGAGTGGATTCTCTCGTGTGTCTTTAGGTTTCCCACTTGGCTAAAGCAGTTGTCACAAGTTTTGCACTTGTAAGGCTTTTCGTCAGAGTGAATTCTCATGTGTATCTTCAGGGTTCCCACTTGGCTAAAACACTTGTCACAAGTTTTGCACTTGTATTGCTTTTCGTTATAGTGAATTCTCTCGTGTATCTTTAGGGTTCCCACTCGCTTAAAACACTTGTCGCAGGTACTGCATTTGCAAGGCTTTTCTCCAGAATGCATTAGTTCATGTATCTTTAAAAGTGAAGAAATGTTCATAAGTTAGTACCTAGCCACAAACACTAAAACCCACCAAGAACACAGACACCAAAGGTACAGAGAAAAATGGTTTTTTTGTCCTGGTATTATCTTTATAGAAAACGTTCTACGGATTTCATTTTGATCTGTCTCAGACAAAGTGAAATGTCTGTAATCTGGAGGTGTCTGTAATGCATTCATCAGGCAGTTATTTTCAGTAACGGCCATTAACCCCTTAGACACCAGTGGGGAATTCTCTCATGCTGTTCCTCCCACTTGTCGTTAGGGAACTTAAGCACCGGACGTTTTTGGGGCGACGGCGACGTCTACAAACGAGCCAGCCTGGGTAAGAGGGCGCCGTCGTTCCCGCCAAAATCCAAACTTAAGCAAAGAGGTGTTTTTGCGACGGCAACCCTTTCGAAAACTGCATCGAAAGCTTGAGAAGACCTCTGTGAAAAATGTCTTCTCGTGAAACAATAGAGATGCTGTTCGGCTAGCATATGATGGTAAAATAATTTCTGATGAAGAATTCTTGGTCTTGTGGGAGAGCTGCCGTTCCAAGAACCCAGATTTTCCGCACAGTTCGTATGCAAGATTTGATCTTGAAGACATCAACGAAGCCGAATGTTTGGCAGAGTTCAGAGTCGATTATCGAGCTTGTTCAATCTTTCCTGGATTGACTCCCAGATTTTGCCACGGTCTGGACTGCCCTTCTTGAACTGAAACAATTCGCTAGCAATCATTTAACGCAACAGGAGAATGTCGTGGTCATCTGTCAGTTCCATTACAGGTTGTTTTTAGATAGCCATCTTCACGCTAGAGGCTTAAAAGTTCAAAAAATGACTGTAAATACTTGACAATTACTCGTACAAGCGCCAACACGATAGAATAATATTTTAAGCATCGATAAGTACAAAACATTGAGGGCAAAATGATATAAAGGAACGAAAATCATGAAGGCGAAACTCACGTTTTACACG
Organism: Pavona decussata; assembly: GCF_977016875.1. Classification (NCBI taxonomy): domain Eukaryota; kingdom Metazoa; phylum Cnidaria; class Anthozoa; order Scleractinia; family Agariciidae; genus Pavona; species Pavona decussata. Next base: position 910,466 of record NW_028145511.1, on the reverse strand, counting down.
CGACGTCAAAATAAGCAAAACAAAGTCGGCGCCGAGTCGCGACGGCTGACCATGTCGGCGGGAAACGTGGATCGGAAGTAAATTTGACTTCCGGTCGCCGTCGCCCCGTAGAAAACGTCTGGTGCTTAAGTTCCCTAATGCCTAGCAAGTACAGTATGTATGTCACATTTCACAAATCATTATGCTTGAATTCTAACCCAACAAGGGGAGGTTATCCCCTATACAAGCTACATAGGTACAGGCCGCTTCCAAGATATGGTTTTTAGTTCATTTGGTCTAAAACCGATTACAGGTATTAAATATTTTGGTCTGAAGAGGAGAATAGATTTTAGGTGCAAAGTCTGATAATAGGTATTGGAAAATATATTAAGAGAATTGGGCGACACAAACCCACTAAAAATTGCCAGGAAAACCCTCCCCCCACTGCCAGGGCAACTGATATCTAAACAACCCAATAGTGTATCCTAGTGTTCAGGGCTAGAAGACATGCTTAACATTTTATACATTGACACAGCAGTGACTTGTGCTTGTGTCCTTCATTTTGTACCAGCCATTTTTCCACTAGGCATATGTATTTCACACCCTCATAATATTTGTAGTGGCCTCCTACATGTTAGTGTTCAATTCACCACCAAAGGTGAGAAGGTCGTGACCAACTGACTGTAAGAAAAAAATTATATAGAGGATATTATATAGAGGCACAAAGATATGAATTTAATTTTCGAGTGGTAAAATATTGTTTTTAAGACGAGATAATAAAATTCATATCTTCAAGCCACCATGTAATTTTCTTTTTATTATATAGACAAATCTTTTGCTCCCCATTCTTCACCCACTGTTTGCATAAACAGCTGTGAAAAAGCAGGAAATGACGTCATCAATATCTTCACTATTGAGGATATGGAAAAAAATAGACCACTTCGGTCCCAAATGTAGTTTTGTATGAATTTTACGAGTGCTGTATTTTCCAGTAAAACACTTGTGACTCTGGGCACGGGCACTGCCTCCAAGGCTAGCAAACTTGGGCACTGTTCCTGGGCACAGGCATGGTCTGAACAGGATTTTGTCATTTCCCGCATTTTTTCCCCATGCCTCCTTACAATACAGTAAACAAAATGGCGGACTCTAAATTGACGAACGACAACACGATTGCTCCTTGGGACCAAGGAGTTTGAACATCATCCTTTTTAGTGCCCGAACACAGAGCTCTGGCACTGACACCTAGTCTGAATCGGGGGTATAAAGATTTACCAAAAACCGCTAATTAGTCGCAGTTATTAGCAACACCTGAGTCTCAGGTTTCAGATTTGACAAATTTCACAATTTGGCAACGAATTTAAAAGAGAATGTCAAATAAAAGAATTTTGTATTTTTTCTGTAAATAATTTCACCCCTTCATATATAGAATGACTGACTATTGTTCTCTAAAAACTAAGTTTGTGAGAAAAGAGGTCATTTTCCAGTCCAAAATTCCACCTTTGATTCATTTAATTCTTATTACAAAACTTGAGGATGATCATACCGAAATAATATTGAAATGTAGAAGTAAACAATTAAATTTTCCATAATTTGCACACACTTTTAATTTATTTTTCAACACAAAGAAAATTTGCTGTCTTAGAGCTGATTTCCATAATTTTATCGAGTATTACAGTTACGTTAAAATTTAATAGCCGGATCTTATTTTATGTGTCTAGCTTACTTAGCATACATTAGCAAAACTGACAAAATTAACTAGAAATAAATACACCCTAAAAATTTGAAGAGCTCGGCCAACTTAGCACTCACTGAAAACTTGAGCATGATATGTTAAAATTAATAGTTTTGTATAAATGAACTTTAAAAGGATCAGCATTTTACAAAGAATTGCTGGGTGGCAAGCCATTCTTTCTAAATTTCACAGGTTTTGAAAGGCTATCTCTCTGACAAAATTCAACATATCATCCTCGGGGGAGAGGGGTGGGGTACTCCTTGGAATTCTCGATAGGAGTGTGCCCCCCGATTCTCCAAATCCTGACCGTATTTCAGACCAAAACATGCCATTTTCCACACCTGTCTTCAGACCTGGCCTCTAAAACCCAAACCCGTTTTCAGACCTTTGTTTTAACATAGTAGGCTTCTCTCCATATATTAAAATTCAGCTTTTTAATGAGGCTTAGACAACACAAACAAAGGAAACTAAATAATCACGTTTTTTTTAATTTCTGTTGTTTGTGTCTTCTAGGACTCGCATTCAAGCTGAATTTTAATACTTTGAAAGGACCCTTCACCTCAGTGCCAAAGTCAAAAATTGGTAAACTTTACCTGAAAATTCAGCTCGAATGATATATTTTGGATACTTCTCTTTCTCTACAGTTCATTTGGAGTTGAAAAGACAAATTAATAGATACATTTATACACTCTTGTGCTTCCCTGGAGAATCATACCCAATTTTAAACCATAATGGTCAAAATCTATACCCATTTTTAGACCAAAATGGGTCAAAAACCATACCCTTTGGGGCAGCACATACTACGAAAACCACCAATGCGTGGTATAGGACCAAATTTTTGTATCACTGCCCCGCCCACTTTCGTTAACAAATTCCACAAATTCCTGGATACTGGCGGTGGGCGGCAACTTTGCGCGTTTTTTTTACTAGTAAAAACAAACACAAGAGCCGTTGTTGCGATGGCGGAAGCTACCAGTAAACGAGGTAGATGTTAAATCAAAGGGAGACCTCTTCAACTTGATTTGAGAAGAAAAATAGTAGAAGATATTGTGGAAGACGGCGGTGAAATTGTAACTGGCTTTTTCCCCGGAAATTTCTCAGCCATTGCTGAAAGAAACAGGGTCAAATTCGATACTGTGCGGAAAATTTGGAGAGAAGTGGTAGAAAAAGGCATACAGGAATCACAAAAACGCGTGCAGCTGGCGTAAAAGAAATTCAGCAGGATGATATTGACTTTGTAAGATTTCTAAAGACTGATGGAGCTTCAATGACTGCTGGTAGTTGTATAAGCATACATATGAGCATTGTAACATTGCTGCAGGAACATCAAATACAGCTATTTGGCGAGTACTCCGAAACAACATGACCGATGGAAAATGGACCTGAAAAAAGCTAACAAGGCCCGTTTAACCTCCTCTGTACTCATAAAAATCTTTATCCATTTTCCACTGGGACCCGCAATTTTAAAGACGTATCTTTCCATGATTTTAGCGATGTTTTTCTACTAGTACAATAGAAACAGCGCCAAGCAGCGACACTTCAGACAAGCAGCTAGGCGACACTTCAATGGCGGCAAAGTCACGGGGCCCCAAGAATTTATGGAATTTGTTAACGAAAGTGGGCGGGGTGATGATACGAAAATTTGGTCCCATTCCACACATCGGTGGATTTCGTAGTACCCATATAGCTTATATAGGGAAGTACCCCCTCCCTGGGGCTTATCACCCTCATCTAATAATTAAAAAGTCTGATGTGCTCTTTTAGTTTATGGTACCCATTTGTTTGTACCATGTTGTTTCATATCTACTAAAATGAACCTTAAAAGGATCAGCATTTTACAAAGAATGGCTGGGTGCGAAGCCATTCTTATTAAATTTCACAGTTTTTGAAACCTTATTTCTCTGACAATATTCAACATATCACCCTTGGCCCTATGCCCCACTGGGGGCTCAAAGGACTAAGAGAGAGAGAGAGAGACCCTCATCTGAAAGTCACCCTGATAAACAAGTCCGACATGCTCTAGTTTATGGTGTCATTTGTTTGTATTGTGTTGTTTCACATATGCTAAATGAGGTAAAATGTAAACAATGATGTCAACAGAGATTCTCTTATAGACATCCAGCTCTTAATGGCATTCAAGCCAAAAATTCTGGGGATCATTCATATTTTTGAACACATTTATTACCCATGCCAGATAGATGATCTGCATAACAAACATTCACTGGAGCAAGGTCTGAAATTATGTAGGAAATACGCTGTGCATACACGTGTATAAGTACGACCTCGAGTAACTTTTGTTTGAATGTATTAAAAGGAACTTCAGATTTGAGCACTTACGGTCGAACCAGTAATGTCCCCAGAATTGCAGCTCTTTCCAGTTTGCATGCCAGCATATAAGAAGACCCTACATATACCACTGGTATGGCAAATGATTATCTAAACGACGCAAACTAGATCTGAGAAGTTGTACTTGCCTCAAACTCGCCCGGGGGGGGGGGGGGGGGGTGGGGGTACTTCCTTATAACAGGCTAATGGGGATGTGCCGCTGGATGCGGTCGCGTTTTCACAACTGGATTGACTAGAATGGGGTTGCATTTTCAATAGAGTTACTAGGTTGGGGTCGCACATTTTCGGATTTTTGGGGTAAGAAAATTCTATTAAGTAGGGATTCAAAATGGTCTCGGTTGTTTATTAAATGTAACAATCACCTGGCATTACATTCCGTTCTTGAAAGTAGATGCATAAATAGAAAGTGACTTAGTTGGGATCACGAAAATTACATTTTCCCAAAAAGTGACTAAGATGGGGTCTATAACTGGCCACAAAATAGACTATAATGGGGTAGGGTCTCTGAGAGGCCAGCGGCACATACCCAGCAAAACTGAACCCAAGTATCCCCCCCCCCCCCGGGTATAATAGCTCATATACCATGGCCACTAAGCAAATCAAAACCCTAACAAACAGTAGGAAAGCTTGCATGTAGGGAGACTGCATGCAAAATGGCGGCCTTATCAAAACCTGTTACTTTAAGACTTCTGATTAATGGTAGTGAAACATGGATGGCACGAAATCCTTACCTAAGTCACTTTAAGATCTTCTTACCTTAAAAGATGAAAACTTTCACTGAACTTGTGTTTTTTCCCCAAGGACAAAAGGTTTTTTCTGCTCGCTGGAATCAGTGCGCTGGAATGATTATGGAACATTGTGAAATCGACAACCGGTAGCGCCCAGTCTCTTTTCGTTTTTCTCAGTAAGGCATGCAATGCATGCAGGTTTGTTTGTACCGAATATAATAAGCAGGAGCCACAATCAGGGATGGAGACCGTAAGCGTGGGGTCCACGCGTCCCCATGTGTTGTACCAAAAAATCTATAGAGAGTATGCACTGTCACGCAGTAAAAAAATAAATCGAAAACCATCCAGTGGAAAAAATTGCGCCACCCTTCACATCATAAACCCGCGCGGATACACGCAAATTTGCGTGGGGCTACTAACTTATATGGAAAATGGAAGAGAAAGTCCAGTTCGGTTTCGACAAAATTACATGACTTTTAAATACTTTGAATGTGAAAACAACTTTTTAGGCTCTCTACATTTTATTAGCCTTTACACGTTTAAGTTCCCACGTCTAACCTTACTAAACTGCAGCTGTGAACTAAAGCATTGGGGACAACTTCAGGAAATTCTCCTGACTGAGTAGAAAACATTAAACCTTAGACAGTACAAATATAAGATATTCTCCGCGATGATGATATATATAAACTTAAATTTTATTCGAGAAATCAGCTTCAACTATATATGTAAATCCTTGCCTGAGGAGACGAATTAAGGCCATCGTCTTAAACGTTTTCTAGTGACTACGCGCTCACTGGCATAAATATTCCGCGCTTCCACCAAATTTTGTAAACTGTCATTTTACGAGCATATGGTCTTACGTAATAAGCCGGCCAAAGTTGAGCATAAAAAAAACTTTCAATGCCAGGTGCCTGTGAAGCAGGTAATGGTTGAACAAGTTAGGGATTACCGAGCGAAAGGTTAAAAAGAATTCAGTTTATTGTCAGAAAACCCTTAGTCAAACTAAAAGCTGTCGAATTGAGCAGATTTCGTTCACAGATCAGTGCCAAATTTTTCAACATCGGTCAGAAGTGAATTTCTCGATTATTTTTTTTTGCCGAAAATCTTACTGCTTCTTATGACGGCTGTTGGCTTACTGCTTTCAAGAAGTATTTAAAACGCGTAAGACTTTATATTAATGTTCATTCGTTTATTAGTTGCTGATTTCTATGGCCATCCAAGAAACAAGAAAGCTGTAAACACGTTCTCATCTGTTTTTAAACTCTTTTCTTTTTTCAAGTTCGCATGATAAATGTCCTCCACACCAACTGACAACTTTAAGGTGGGGGTAAACGTGAATTTGAATGGAATTTTTAGAGGTTTGAAGAAGAGTTAAGAGAAAGAAAATGATTTTTAAAACACCAACAGACAGTTGATACCCACGTAAGAGCACCCCAGGTTTCTAGTGGACTAACTTGGTATCCGTCTATTAATTATCAACTACAAATTCTAATTTTAAAACCTCACTAAATCTTCAATATTTCTTATTTCTCTTAATTTTACCAATCCTTCTAGAAAAACTAACTCCTCCCAAATATACCCAAACTTCACCGAAAAATTCACAAAACACCCAACAACATTGATTTCCGTTTTAAGCAGAGAGATTTTGGATTGCTTGAAACGTGAACGAGATATTTCCATGAAACCGATTTTAATCGGCATGAAAACGGCCTTCAGGTTTACCCCCGCCTTAACATCAAAATAAGTTAATAATTCGCAAAATGCCTCCGGCAGTACTTTTAAAGAACTGAAAAGGTGAAACAAAACTACTAGCAGACAAACGACACTGAAGTATTCATGCATGTCCGCGGGAGTGAAAACAAATATTGGGATAAAAATGTCAGAAGAGATTTTTTACCTTATTTTGAAGTATTCATCCTCTCTTGCTAAAACTCAGAAACCAAACCAAATGTTTCAACTCGGTGTCGGCCACAGTCAAATGCATCCTCCACTGTTTTATATCCCGGCATCAGTAATAGGCTTTGTTTATAGCCAAAAAACCGGCTGCGGTTTTATGCACCTATCATCGGCCATCCCCTGGGGGGATCCCCGGGCAAGGGAGGGAACTTTGTTAAGGATCCTGTCGAAGTTCGTAATCCCCCCCACCCCTTAATGGGGACAACGAGTAGTCAATGTTAGGAAATTCCCCCTGCCAGACAGGTATAACTTTGAACAGTATGAAACCACAGTAAACCTGAGACTACAAAATTAAATATTAAGATGACCCACACAGCTCACCTGACTAGAAAACAGTACTTGACTTAAAAATAATAAGCAACTGTGTTCATATCAATTAAAATTATACGTGTTCATTTATTCATAACTGCTGCCAACACTACAATACAAAAGAGGTTATTTTTTTTACATGGTTTTCACACAATTTCAACATTTCATTTTGCTGCACGGCCAGCTTATCAATACTATGTGTAAAATCGTGGGGCTTATACACAGTACCACTGCCAACCTCGTTCCCAGGGTCTCTCCTCTTCAGGTTGTACCTCTGCTATGTTGGCTTGGACTTTCATGGAATGTTTATAACAATACTGACGGCTATTTGAGTCAAGTAAATTCTCTATAATTAAATCGTCACATGTTAAGAATTTGCAGACATCAATAGATTGAAAACATTAGCAAAAGAGTTGCACAGACTTGTTACTCTTGGTGTACAAAGCCCCGTGTTTTCCCCATGGTGCAAGGCTTTTGAAAACCAAACCTCTCCAACTTCACTTTTATCAGCACTGAGACACACGTACCATCCCCGTGGTACGTGGTATGGCCAATACTGTACGCATGCGCACAACAATATCACCCGAGCATGCAGTGGCAGCCATGGACAGTTGTATTGCCGGCTCATCAGCATGGCATAGCCGTCGGGTCAAAGAGCAGGGGTTAACCCGCGTATCAGAGACCCTTTACTGCCGAGGTCCTGGGTAAAATAATCATTCAAATATCCCAGGAAGTCCCCATATAAAGTTGTATTTTCCCGGGTCCCCTCCTCCCCCCCCCCCGGGGATGGCCTATGATAGGTGCATTACGAATGTGAGAAGGTATAATTTTTAGCGTATTTTTTTTCCCGATTAGAAATTAAAGTCCATCCAAATTTTCCTTGCATGGCCACGGAACTTGATTCCAAGCAGCAAAAAGCTCTTTTTCCAGTTCAACATGAGCAAAAAAAAACAGTGAAAGCTGACAGAGTTCAATATGGAGGTTGCGAAAACTGCGTAACAACTTTGCAGCGTCATAAGTTTCCACAACTGTTTAGACTTTCTCCAACAACAAATAATTGAACTTTTTATATTTTCTGGTACTATTTCAGTGAACCATATCATACTGGCAAAAGTGACACGGAAAGCAGCTGAGAAAAACTTAAGTTAAAAAGGTCCTTACGTACATATGCGTAAAGTGTAAGCTTTTTTCATTCATTCAACTGTCAGCAACGCACGCAGCGCCACCGTTTTGGCGCCTTTTTGACTTTAATGTGAGAGTCATGTGATCAATAGGCCGCTTATTCTAACTTTCCCCGTTTTTCTTTCAATTGTTACCTCTTCGTTGCGAGAGTCTAATTCCTTAAATGTGGGCACTAAGGAGATATTCTCTGCCAACAATTTTAAAATTTGGACGCCATTTTGAACGGGTTGGAAAAAAAATTCAATTCTCCAAGCGCGATCCTGGCCATTTACGCGCGTGCGCGCACGTGCTTATAGCGCATCTTTTTCTAAAAAGAGATTTTTTGGTACAACACATGGGGACAAGTGCACAAGTCAAAATGGCATCTCGTTACGGTCTCCATCCCTGATTATGGCTCCTGGTTGAAACGTTACTCTCAAAACAAAAAAAGCGGGGGGGGGGGGGGTCTTCGTTTTCAAGTTTTGGGGTCTTTGGGGGTCTTCGTTTTCAAGAACCCCATAATGAGAGGTGATGTGATTGTAGAGGTAATCTCCTGAGAGGTCCTTAAGTTGAGGTCCCGAGGCAATCCTAGTGAGGGACATTTCTGTGATGCGCCGTGAATCTTAACTTAATTTTTTGTCCGGCTGTGAATGTCTTGTTAACACGAGTGCGAATATTTTTTTGTCGCGTTTTACCAAAGCCTGAAAATCAGCACGAAACGGAATAAATCCGTTGAAATCATTCCTAGTGTCCCAATTCCTTTATAGAATCAAAGTAGAGATGTATAACTATCCTGCCAGCGCAACTCCAACTCAATTGAAGCCGTATCCCGTTTGCTAGAAAGATTTTCCTTGAAGTCAGCTTGCTTCTGACATTTCGAAAAAACCGCGGCAGGAACGTTAACGCCATGGACACATTGAACGTCCGAACAGTACCCTGGGAAACAAAAGTTCCCTGGAACGGGTGGACAGGGGCCAGTTGTCGACAGGCACACCATATCTTAGCAGTGGAAACCCGAATGACGCTAACTCGCCGAAATCGCTTCGAATCAGCTTGAAAAGCTGGTAAATGGCAAAGAATACAAGAAGCAGCAGGATAAATTGACTTTATTGACAGAACAATGCTAGTTTCTACCATTTTACACAAAACTGTTGTATTCCCATACAAATCTTTATGATTCAACTGTTCTCTCATATTGAGCTTGGGCTGCCTGCGATTCATCGGAGCACGTTTTTTAAACATTTTGCAAGAACTGTTCGGACTACGAAAAATCGGTCTATTAGAATAGTATTTCAGTACAAATGTTGTATTCTTAGAAACATCTGCGGAGTCCCTCAGGGATCTATCGTAGGTCCCCTGTTATTCTTAGTATATATAAATGATCTATGTAATGTGTCAAAGGTCTTAGGGCTGACATTATTTGCTGATGACACAAATATCTTCTATTCAAATACTGATGCTTCCTATCTTATGGAAGTTGAAAAATTTAGAATTGAAAAAGATAATATGGTTGGTTTTATACAAATAAGCTATCTATTAATGTAAAGAAATCTAACTTTATCATATTCAAACCGAGACAAAACAGGCAGACTTGATTTAGCTTTTAATATTAGTAATTATTCGATTGATCGTGTTAAGGAAGCTACTTTTCTTGGTGTAATCTTGGATGAACAATTAACATGGAAATCACATATGCATAATGTTGCAAGGAAAGTGTCAAAAGCCATGGGTATAATTTATATATCAAGCTTTTGCCTTAATAACTCCGCCTAAATAATAATAATAATAACAATAATAATAATAATAATATATGTATATATATTTTATTGATTTATTTACGTGATATTTTAAGTTTCGCTTGGCTCACAGGTTACGCTACGCACCCTGTGGTGCTTCTTATACCGTGCATACAGACAGTTTTACTGCGCATAATAATAATAATAATAATAATAATAATATTTATCCTGATAAAAGACCGGTCTGTCAAACAACAAAGGTTGATAGACTGGTATTAATTGGTGACCAGCACATAAGAAATGTATAAAAATATTTACATGAAATACAGCAGTAAAAAATAGTTAGAGAAATATAACAAAAATGAACTAAGGATCGCTTTTAATTTACAAATATGATTGGCCCTATCCATGTTCATCAAGTAAATGTTCTGACCTTAAACTGTGCAAGTGTCCTTGGACACAGCACACATTGATACATAAAGACACAGTGGACACAGTGTGCTGTGTCCTTACGGACACTTTATCATAGCGTTTTCTATCCGTATTTATTCTACTGTGTGAGTGTCTGGGCATCAACCTACCCATCAAACCTCAGAAGATTAACTACACTGCAAAAACGGGTTGTAAGAATAATGCCGAGGACTGGTTTCGATGCTCACACTGAACCTTTACTTAAAAACTTAAGAATTCTGAATCCTAAGGGTATCTACAAACTTCAAATAGGAAAATTTATGTATCAATATAAATCTGGCTTACTTCCTTATAGCTTCAATAACATGTTTTTGGTGACACGCCAAGTGCATTTCTATGGCACTAGAAGTTCGGAGCTTTTTTTATTTACCACAATGCAGGACTAATATAAGAAAGTTCTCCATCAGTTTCCAAGGTCCTAATTTTTTTTTTTTAACTCTCTTAGTCTTGAAATTCGAAATGCAACAAGTGCCGCTTCCTTTTCCAGTAAGCTGAAAGCATTCCTCTTAAAACTTATCATAAATCTATTCATTTGCATATTTATTTATTTATCTCTGCTTTTCACTTTCATTTTCGCTTTTTTTTTCCTTTTTTTAGCCTAACTATGATTAATATGACTATGTGATAAATTTTAAGATTTACTGTAGCTCTGGCATTGATATTGGTCCTATGTATACTCTGTTCTAATTACTTAACTGAGGGAGCCCATTCCTTAAAAGCCCGGTGGCTTCCCTTGGGCTTCCTCGCCATTAGTGTTTAAATAATAATATTTTTTCCTTAGTACAATTTATGGCTAAACAATAAACTGAACTGAATTGAACTAAGCGCCAGAGTGAAATTCCGCTACATTACGATCACTCAATCACTGCGCATGCCCGAAAGTCAACAACCAAACCAACCAACAAAAGACAGCAGCAAAATGAGTGCGCATGCTCGTCACACGTGAGCAATCTTATTCGACGAAACGGCGGCCTTTTGTTTGTTTTCGTTTTGCAGGGATAATCCCAAATCGGAATAGATAAGGTTGCCGCTTTCAGGAAAGGTTCCTTCGAACTTCCTCCATTACATACAGTTGTTTCAACAAAGGCTGTCCAAAAAAGCGTTAAAGCGTACGCAACAATTCCGAAAGGTAGTCTAGGAAATGCCCAAAAAATTTCAATAAAAGCTCAGAATCCATATTGCCCACCGTCTCAAGTCTTCGCTGTACGGTCGAGGCATTATGGATTCTGAGCTTTTATTGAAATATATTGGGTATTTCCCAGACTACCTTTCAGCATTGTGACGTATGCTTTTATGCTTTTTTTGGCTAACCTTTTTCGAAACAGCTGTATTTTATTCAACAAAAAAATATTGTTGTAACAGGTGTGAATTTGGCGATTGAAGTGGAGCATTCGTAATCAATTCTCGCTCAAATCAAAAATCTGTGGAGCATGCACACTCATTTTGCGGTTGGGACACAATTTAACAATGCCACCCTTCCAAGGTTCAGTGTAAAAATAGGTTTCATTTCTGTTATATGCATAAACTACCAGACGTCATTTACGCTACTTATACAATACTATTTGAATGTAAATGTATGAGACATATCTTTTGAACTGCAGATGAAAGATCAAATAGGAGAAAGATCCTTCTAGTTAGTATGCAACCTAAGCAGTTGCATGATCATGGGTTAGCATCCTGTTCAACCCTGAATTTTTTTTTCAGGCTTTCTTATCGCAACTGCATTAGTTGCATTCTAGCTGCGAGGATCTTTCTTCTGTTTGAAAATGCTACTTTTTGGTCATCTATAAAAGTGTTTCTAAAGAAAAACAGCTTCTTACAACAAGAAGGCGCCAAAAGATAAAAACAAGTCAAGCAAATTATCAAACAAAATATGAAACCAAGGGTAGGGTAAACATGAATTCCCTAAAAATGAATGATAAAATGAAGGTGGACCTTTGATGAAAAGAGGAATGTCTAAAAGCACAAACAACAAGAACCAAACATAAATACACAGTAATAACATTGTTCATTGCATTTTGATTATTTGAAAACTTAAAGCAACAGCCAAATAAATTGACACAAACCCAAATGCAACACACACACAAAAATGATATAATGAAATAAGCTACCTGCAACATTCAATTGTAACTAAATCCACAGAATGATCCCAAATATGCTGTCAATCTGTAATTTAGCTGTACAAATACAGGCAGCCACATCAAATGGAACAACAAATGCAAAAAAGTCTTGTCCGTTCCAGTGGAGGGTAATTCTTCTTCTCTTCTCATATGATTGTCATAGTGTTGAAGAAGTAAAGATTCACTGGAAAGTTCCATTTGGCAAATCCAACAGCTAAAATCTCTACCTATTTCGGGTTTAATTACAAGAGTGTGGGCTGGTGATGATATATCATAATCACCACGTGCGCCATATATGTTAACCTTGTGGAATGTATGAGGGTTACTGCATTTTCTGTCTTGTAACTTGCATTTTTTAAGTTTCCCTTTATTGTGGGTTCCTTCATTTCTCCTCAAGAATCCAGCCTGATAAATCTTGCACTTGAAAAATGTTGTGACAGAGCGCAATGGTTCTTTCAGTAATTCGCACATCAAAAACATTTGTCACAGGTTTTGCATTTGGAAGGCTTTGCACCAGAGTGAATTCACTCATGTCTCTTCAAGTCATTCATATTGCTGAAACACTTATCACAGGTTTTGCAAAGTGGATTCTTTCATGTTTCTTCAAGTTGTGCCCTTGACTAAAACGCTTGTCACATGATTTGCACTGGTAAGGCTTTTCACCAGAGTGGGATATCTCGTGTAGCTTCAGAGTGTCCATTCTGCTAAAACACTTGTCACAGGTTTTGCACCTGTAAGGCTTTTCACCAGAGTGGATCCGTTCATGTTTCTTCAAGTTGCTCAATTGACTAAAACACTTGTCACAGGATTTGCACTCGTAAGGCTTTTCGCCAGAGTGGATTCTCTCGTGTATCTTTAAGTAATTCGCATGTCGAAAATACTTGTCGCAAATTTTGCACTTGATAGGCTTCTCGTCAGAGTGAATTCTCTCGTGTATCTTCAGAGTTGCCAAACTGTTAAAACACTTGTCACAGGTTTTGCACTTGTAAGGCTTTTCACCAGAGTGGATCAGTTCATGTTGCTTCAAGTTGCCCAACTGACTAAAACACTTGTCACAGGATTTGCACTTGTAAGGCTTTTCCCCAGAGTGGATTCTCCTGTGTATCTTTAAGTAATTCGCATGTCGAAAATACTTGTCGCAAATTTTGCACTTGATAGGCTTCTCGTCAGAGTGAATTCTCTCGTGTATCGTCAGAGTTTCCACTCTGTTAAAACACTTGTCACAAGTTTGGCACTTGAAAGGCTTTTCTCCTGAGTGCGCCCATTCATGTCTCTTCAAGCTCTTTGCCTGGTTAAAACCCTTCTCACAGGTTTTGCATTTGTAAGGCTTTTCTGCAGAATCCATTCTTTCATGTACCTTCAAAATTGAATAAATGTTCATAAGTTTGTAGCTAGCCACAAACACTAAAACCCGTCACGGACAAAGACACCAAAGGTACAGAGAGAAGTTTTTTTTTTTTTGGTGTAGTCTTTTTAGAAAGAGTTCTAAGGACTTCATTTTGATCTGTCTCAGACCAAGTTAAATGTCTGTAATCTTGAGGTGTCTGTAATGCATTCATCAGTTATTTCAGCAACAGCCATAACCCCTTTGACACCAGTGGGGAGTTGTCTCATGCTGTTCCTCCCAGTAGTCAATGCTCAGCAAGCACAGTATGTATGTCACATTTCACAAATCATTATCCTTCAATTCTAACCCAACTGGGGGAAGTTTGATCTATAACATGAAGTCTTAATGTTACAGAAAAGCTCATCTATATTTTCAGATCTCAAGGGATGGCAGATATACATGACAAAAATTCACTACCATGTTTAATTCTGAACCAGTCTGCAGGGCATGACAAGTATAGAATGAGAAATGCCTCTGGATGTGTAAGATCTCATCAAGCTCAACCAAACTCTGCAGACTGGTCTGCACTTATTCAGTATGGCCTCAAGCAACTTTCAGTAGAATAACAATAATATTACCATGCCCAAAAGCCCAAAAAAAAATTGCTATTTTGTTGCACCATGGGGAAAGGCCCCCATCTTGGGGGAATTTTTCAATCTGTTGTACATGTCCAAACATTCCTGTATCCAGGGGAGGATTTGGGATGGCCTTTGCAGGAATTGGCTAATGCAGAAAGAGGGCTTCTTGCCATCAAATTATCTACATCAGATGTTACCAGTTTTTTTACATCGCCGGCAAGATTTCAGAGTTCCCAGGATAAACTTCCCCCGATTATTGACGGTATAAAGCTATGAATTTTTCTTAACATAATTTACAGACTTGAGTATTTCAAAAATAACAGTTATTAAATACATGTGATGGTATATTTCCAACCTGGTGGATGAATGAGAATGATGTATTATTCTAGAAAGTGACACAGGTATACTTGGAAAAATTAAATCTGAGTGCTCTTATCAGGAGCCGAACCTTAGACCTTCCAATTACTAGTTGGGGTGCTCTACCACTGAGCTACAGGAGACTTGTGGGAGCTAAGGCCATTAAACTAGGTTCATGGGACAAACATTGACATGTCAAACGTACGGTATATGAAATAAATGTGATGGTATATTTCCAGCCTGGTGAATGAGTGAGAATGATGTATTTATTCTAGAAAGTGACAATGCCTGTGTCACTTTCTAGAATAATACATCATTCTAACAGCAATTATTGTTTCTAAAGTATTTTAATTTTTTTTTTCAGTTAATGTATCCTTTTGGGAAATATTTCCAGAGAAATATTCAAGATTCCATGAAGTGCTGGACATTGCAAAGAGGAATTTACATATTCATTTCATTCTCAGAAACACTGGTCATTCCTGACGTAGACTGACTGTTATACAATAAACATAAACTTAAGACTCATCTTTTTTTGAATTATTTTAAACAGATATGAATTCTTTTCATCTTTGTAAAGCGCTTAGAACAGAACTGGATAAGCGCTATATAAGTAGTTATTATTATTATTATTAACTACTCACACTACTTATATAGTTAGCTGGTGGGCTTCAGCAATTTGTGCCATGTGTTCACAACAGTGAGTTGCAACTGTGATAAACACGATAAACAAGTAGTAGACACTCGATTGAAAAAACGCTGTTCCATGCAAGTTCAAATGAGGGGACCTGAGGAATTATGGGGAAATTTATAGCATGAGAGAAATGTGTAAATTTTTAGGATGGTGCCCCCTAATACAGAAGTATTTTTTCACAGTTTATGACTATGCGGGAAAAGCAGATCAGTATGGGCTACTGGAATCCAAAAAGAAAATTGGTGGTAGTGGGGCATATTTTAGAGATAATTAAGCAACAATAACATTATTCTAAAAGCAGTAAAATACAAAGCAATGTATGGCTTTTTTTTTAATTGAAGCTATATTATCTCTGAAAAAATCCATGGTTACCCCAATTTTCTTTTGTAATACCAATATTATAGCGGAGCTCCGCATGTGCCTTTGGTGCGTGTGCAGAGCCCCATAGCTAACAATCTCGTACCCAGAGTCTTCAGGCTTTTTGGTCAGCGGGGCAGGGCCAGGAAGACTCTGGGGACATCGAATTTTATTACCGCAGGATTTCTGCGGTAAAGCAATGGAAACCATTACGGAACAGCCAATCAAAAAAATTGAATTCTTTCGATGTCCCCAGAGTCTTCCTGGCGTTGCCTCGCTGACAAAAAAGCCTGAAGACTCTGGGTCGAGATTGCATAGCTAACAGATTTTGGTTAACCCATCAGTGCGAGAAATTTTGGTTTGGTTATGACGACACTTGCGTCTGACTGACCGTACATACATACATACATACATACGTACGCTCCTTTATGTAATCAAATGTGAAATGAGACACTCAAACCCTGTGCTGCAACCCAGGGTTTTTTTGGCGGGAAGTGGGATGGCCAACTTCTTTCAGAAAAACAAACGAGAATTTTGAAGAAAACTAACTGTTGCATTAGTTGAATATTTCGACAAACGACATATGTTGAGAAAGAAGGTAACTAATAAGGAAATTTGAAACCCGCGAGAGACTGAGAGGGTGAACAAACAGACGAAATGTCAGTTGAAAACAAACATGTAGTGAGTACGCAACTCGAAAGCTGCTTAGAAATTAAATGCAATTTTGCAGACAATAATGTCGGTAATTTTCCATATTTAACATATTTCAAACTACACACAAATTGTTAAGTTGTTGCCATATGACAAATGTTCGTGGATAATTAATTTTGAACATTCACAGAGCTTTTCACAGTTATGAATTGCCTTGAACATTTTGTGTTGGACTTAATGTGTGTTATAAATAATTATTCATTCACAGCGCATATTTGTAAACATGCAGGAAACACATAAATATTTTGGGACCACAACCAAACATTTTTCTTGTATAATTCTCTTTTTGTAAACATTTACTTAAAGACTAGAATTAGCTCTGAAGGAGAAATATTCACAGAGATATGAACTGTTTCGAACATCTTGTGTTGATTATTTTTCCTGTATTCTCCTTTTGTTAACTTTTACTTAGAGACTAGAATAATTTCTGTACAAGAAATATTCACAGAGTTATGATTTTTTTTTTGCACATTTTGCATTGGACTTATGTAATTCATTTGCCATTCGCAGTGCACATTCATAAACACACTCTCATTTTTAAGTGCTCACTGAAATATTTAGGACCACAAACAACAATTTATTATTTTTTCTGTTTTGAACATAATTTTTGTGTTGGGACTTGTATCATTCATTTGCCATTCGCAGTATAAGCATATTTGTAAACACGCTCTTAAATTTTAAGTGCTCACTGAAATATTTCGGACCACAGCCAAACATTAATTTTGCTATATTCTCCTTTTGTTAACGTTTTAAGAGACTAGAATTATTTCTGTAGGAGAAATATTCCCAGAGTTATGAATTGTTTTAAACATTTTGTGTTGGACTTGAGTAATTCCTTTACATATTTGTAAACAGGCTCTAAATAATCGTAACAGCTCACTGAAATATTTCGCGTAAACAGTTTGCTTTACATGCACTTAAGATATATATAACTCCAAAAAGGATGAGGAATTTGAAACATTATTACGTTATACAATAAGCAGACTTGCAGGTATATAAACACTTTCAAAAAGGAATTGTGTAGCTCTGCTTTTAGGTTGGGCTAAATACAGTCAACTCTCTCGTAAGCAACCACCCTTGGGGCACAATAAAGTGGTCGCTTACAGGAAAGATCAACAAAATAAGCCTAATACTGATAAATATTGATTTTTGATTTTTTCACATGCAACAAGTTTCGGGAGAAGTACAGTAGAGTGTACAGTACTTGTCAAATTATGTGTCTCATGTTGTACTTGAACTCAGCAGCCCAGGGTAGCGTCATTAAAAATTGAATTGTGTCACTTCTGAATAAACATTTACTAACGATCATACGTGATTATGTTGGGTGGTCACTTACCGGAAACAGGAAACAAGAATATGGCAAATTTCTTGCCTAAAAAGTGGTCGCGGTCCCTTAAGAAATTTGAGTGGTGGTCGCTTACGAGAGAGCCTTTAAAACAGTATTTAACTGAGAAACAAAACGGTTGTGTACCAAGTGGTTGCTTACGGGAGGTGGTCGCTAACGAGAAGTGGATGCAATGAGAGGGTTGACTGTACATATATTAGGGCACTTGCCAAGTTCACGTGACATTACCAAATTCCGGTACATACCGTACGCAGTAATTAAGCCCCAATTTATAACAAATACATATTAACAAATACATATTAACTCAGCTGTCAAGTCTTATTGCCCATAGTTCCTACCTGGCTGGCGAACGTTTTTTCAATCGAGAATGGTTTTTTTTAATATACCCAGAAACATTTAAGCTTAAGCTTAACAGTGCATAAAAATGGCGGCGTTGTGAACCCCGCTATAACTTTAATTTACTGATTTATGGTAATGTCGAAGGATTACCCGATATACTTTTTTAAGTCATTAAACGTTTTTCTTACCTTAAAAGGAGAATACTCTTACAACGTTGGCGTTTTTCCCCCCAAAGGACAAGGAATAAGGATGCGCTTCGGAATTTATACTTCGGAATGGCGTAATTAATCTCTGGACCAACCTACTAACTTACCCAGTCCCTTGCAATTTTTCTCATATAGGAACGCAATGCATACCAATTTGTCTCTCCCGAAGTGAATTTCAAAGCATGACACCATAAATCACATAAAAACTCCAAATTAACCTCTTTAAAGATAAGCTCACCAAAAAATGAATGTCATTTACGTCCTAAGTGCTAGCGACTTCCCACGACTTGCTTCCGTCTGGCCCATGATCGATCAAGAGGCCTCGCGTTTGATTCCCACCGAGGTATTTCGCCGAGGTCAAAGATTTTTTCTTAGCCTCGTGCGGCATAATATTTTCTTAGCAGCACTGATAGGTTGACACTAACCATTAACAACGAACACCACAGAGTTAATTTGAGAAATTCAATTCAATTCAATTGAATTGAATTGAATTGAATTGAATTTTCACAGTTATTTAAGCTTTGTTCTATCATTTGCATCGTGTCCTTTATAGGTCTTTATAGGTGCTAGCAGCTCAACATTCCGAATTTGATTTCTTTAAATATTTTCACACTGGGTGGCAAACGGGTTAAAGACCTGGAAAGAAAAGAAGACCACTGTGCACATTTCACAGACATTTTTCAAAACAGCGATAAATCGCGCTTCAAAACTCACGAGTTCGCACTTTGATGCTGGCCTGTCAACGGTAAATTGCTGAGCCACTGAGAGAAGGGACGGAGAGAAGGAAGGAAAGATGCTTTACACCTGTCTGCTCCATGTAAATGCACAACATCAATAATAATGTTAATAATAATGCCAGATGTAAACTTCCTTTTTTACAAATATTAAACAAAAACTCAACCGTTTTGCAAATGTTAGACCGCAAAATTAATGACAGCAATGAAAAGCGACGTTCAACGGCTGTCACATGATTGGTATGTAGTCCAAGCATTTTAGAATATTTCAAAATAATTATTATTATATAATTATTATTATAATTATTATCCTGCGAAATTGCCTAGCCGACGAAATTCGCTAAAATCAGGGGATAATTCCGCAAGATTGAGCAGGATAACTGTTTTATTATTCAACACATAATTTGATAACAAAGCACAGTTTTATTGCAGAAAAGCTGGAGATGATCTTCAGAGGTAGTCAGTTCTTTTAAGTGCTCTTCCATTTTTCTCCCAAACACATGAAATTACGTATATCTGTTGTCTATGGGCAACGCCGCATATTTTAACAATTTGACCCCAGTTGAGGCTCAGGCAAACGCTCAACAGTGGTACTCCATTCGCCAGGATACCAAATATCGCTTTCTTCAAACTGGGAGACTGAAATTCACTGGAACAACATCAAACATTATGTACAATTGTGTAGGAGTTAGTTTTATGAACTAGAACACTTGTGTTTTGTGCTGTTTTGCTCAAAATACATCCTATAGATTGTTGTGTTTAAACTGAACTGTTTAAACAGAACTGTGATCTACACGTTGTGACTTCTCAGACTGCTAAGTCCGAAATTTCAAGGAAAGAATGTCCTAAACGTGCCAAAAAATGTCTCAAAGTTTTTTGTCTTTAGTTTATCTTAAGAAAATTGCATTTTCATAATTAAAGTATCAGGAATTAAAAAAAAAAAAGCAATTGATCAAAAGTTAATAACAGAATTTAATGCAAGTATGGATGAGTATAGCTGTTTTGTATGTTTCAAACCCAACAAAAACATCTATTAATTAAAATGATGAGATGTTCTTTGAAAGCTATTTTAAAAAAGGTTACCCTAGTTGTTACATGAACTAACTGAATATTGTATCAAAGTTTAAGTTTTTCATAGATGCCATCAATTAAGGTTACCCGGTACCTTCAGAGGTGTCTCGCGTCCAAGCGATGTAGCGCGTCCGGTTTAAACTGTAGATACCTGAACCCTTATATCTAAAGCTTATAGAGCTGGCTATCCAACTAAACCAAGAATTTTGAAATAAAATGAATTGCCGAATTTTTAGCGCTGTTTTCTCGAATAAATTTTTTTCACTTGGAGGAGCCACTTCAAAGAGCTAAAACTCAAAAGGAATTTGTTCGTTTGCCTTCAAATTTGGACAGTAGCTAGTTTAACATATAAACAACAGAAACGTGTTTGCGAATTTTTTCTTTCCAAATATTTTTTCTAGGAGAGCGATTTTTGTACGATTACTCCACATTGTTTTCATCCTATTTCGAAAATGCTCTATAACTTTTCACTGCGATTGAATATGGCAAAACGCAAACAACTTTTTTTAGCGCTTTGGGTCCGGAAACTGAGGAGCAAAATAAATTAGCAAAAATAAAATTTACTTTGACTTGTAGCTTTAAAAAGGTGATTCGGACGCTCGCAATTAGAGGTCGTGAAAAATTCGACAATTTATTTTATTTCAAAATTCTTGGTACGGTTTGATAGTCAGCCCTATAAGCTTTAATTTGATATAGGGGTTTAGGTATCTACAGTTTAAACTGGACGCGCTACATCGCTTAAAAACGAGACACCTCTGAAGGCTTAAGCCTGGATTGGCCGCAAAAGCAATTGCCCACAAGCCCCCCCTCCCCCCCAACCTCCCAGGTCTTGCCTATGATTATAAATATGGCCATTCAATTAATATTTAATGATTATCATAATAATAATCATAATAATTAATTTAAAATCATATAATAATGATTATTAACATAATAATAATAATAATAATAATAATAATAATAATAATATTAATATATTAATTAATGATAATTATTTTTCCTAGAATCAAATGAGGCACAAAATATTATATTTATTTGGTATAAAAGAAGAGGTGATCATTTGAATGATACTGCATGTGGTTTTCAATGAATGACATGCTCTTCTATCAATTGCCACACAATACAATCAGTCACTTTGATGTTGATCACGTCTATCACCAATTTATTTTCTTGCTCAAAGTTCCACCAAAGAAATCAAGTGCGAAATTTAGCAGAAATTATTGGCAGAAAATCAAATGATAACCACCCATGTGCATGCAGTTAAAAGAAGAATCAGCGAATTTGACAATTTCCAATGCTTCCAGTTTTTGAAATGCTATTCTTAAACTCTTTAATAATTCATGAAGATAACAAATGAAATTACTATCAGTGGTAACCGTGAAGGAGGTTTGGAAATGTGATCTTAATATTATTACCCTAAAATTTGGTGAACTTCTGCTTTGAATTTCTCCAAGAATTATTGATTATGATTTGAGAAGCTACATCAAACAATCAAAGGAGTATTTCATCTAATTTCTAGACACCAAGAAGTTCCAAGGTGCTTGAAAATCAGATAAAACTGTCCATCTCATGTTCGATTAATTTCTTAAAAGCTTTCAAATTATACACATATATAAATGCCCAGATTATTTAGAGAAACAAATGCACACACTTAGGTCATCACTGACCATTATTTTTGCATAAAATCACTCCTTCGATAATGCTATAAATTACAAAATAATGATTAATGCCATTGCTTATTAAGTACTCTTTTCTTAAACAAAATCTCTGTTGCACAGAAATCTTTAATACAGTAGGACGAGGGGCCTGGGCTATGAAAAAATCCAAGTTTGAAAGGGAGCTAAGAGTTTTACGGGAGTATCATCCTTGCAACTCCAGTCTTGCTGTTACATTATAAACTAAATTCAATTTTGAGATGGCATTACGGCTTTATAATGACGGCTGGTTGGGGACTCCACCCAATACGGAATATATTTTCTCCCAACGCCATCATTATAAAGCCGTAATGCCGTCTCGAAATCGAGTTTAGTTTTTTATCGCGTTACTAACATTTTGTTGGAGAGAGTAAACTGTATAGCCATGGTAATATCCGTGCGCAAAATTTTTTCTCGGGGCAGGTTATTTGAATTTTTGGCTTTAATTTTTACGTCAAAACAAAGAAAATGCATAAATTTACAGTTCACAAAGCACCTAACATTGATGAAATAGACAAGCTAGTTGGTTTAAACATTTTACCAGCAAATTTTATTGAAAATTTGTTACTGCTGCGAGATAACAACAACATGAAAACAGTGATGAATAAACCTCACAACCAGAAGCAAGAGGAAAAAGAGCAACCATACTAGTACCCATAAATGAAAACAGAGCATTGTTATCCTAGCTTAGGTGCCGTGGAGATTTAAAAATTTGAAAGAAACCTAGAGGCGAAGGATACTGTAAAAATTACTGAGTCTGCTGTTCGGCGCTTCGACAAGAAGATCAAATTGACAGCCTTGAGCCATGAAAGAGAAGGCAGAAGAGCTCTTGAAGTACTTTTTTCTAGGGATAAGAGACATCAGTGGGGGGGGGGGGGGGAGACAGGGGGGTCAGAACCTCCCGCCTCCCGTACCTGTGCCTCCCGCCCTTTTTCGCGTTTCTCCCGTCCCCGAGTAAATTAGAAGGCTTCAAAACCCGTATTAGTCACAAAGCTGTACCAGGACGTGCCATTCATAGGCCTTTCATTATTCATTTTTTACTATATATATTTTGAATAACGTTAACATTATTGATAGGTTTTGTACTCTGAGTTAATGAAGTTTTGACTAACATAAAGACTTTTGTTCTTGAGCCATCGTAGCTTGATCAGAAATAATTTACAAGCAGCCGCGATAAACATAATAAACTTGCGCATTTTATGTAACTTGATGTTTCATAAGCTACGTCAAGTTAAAATGCGCAAGTTTATTATGTTTATCACCACTGTTTGTATTTAATTTTTGACTAACATGTTCGTATTGTTGACGGTTTAACCATTCTTTCAGTGACAACAGTCTTGTCCATCGTGCAGTGTAATAGTTGTTGCATTACCTAATTATTCATTTGTTGGGATCATGTAATTCAAATAGGGAAGTAGGACATGGCGAGCTGGCAGCCAAACGCCCCAGTTTAGAGTTCGGTACATCTCCCTAATTCTCAGCGCCTTATTGCGGATCCATCGCGTTTACTTGATACACTAATTATAATCTTGATATCTTTCTCGATATCCTTACTCCCTAAAACTGCGTAAAAAAATTGCTTTTAGTTCGGGAAAAGGTAAAATGAAACTTTAGGACCTTCTTTCAATCCAAGGTTTAAATCCCTGGGTTACTGGTGGTGAATTCTAAGCTCGTTGCTTCTGCTCTGAGGAAAGAATTACTGCATTAAATGCAAAAAGCGTCCGATATTAGGCCGGACAAACTGTTCATCAAAAAGAAGTCTTCATCAATGTGCCGAGGAGGCTGCACTGATCTCCTCCTACTCCTACTCCTAATCCTACTCCTCTTTTCTATAAAGTCGTTCCTGATTGCTTCCCATGCTGTTTGGCTGCCTATTGTAATAGGAATCGATTTTGCCTTGTCCATTAAACGAAAAACGGTGTCGTGAAACGAACCACTCCACACTCTCCACGTGCTCATTGAAACAGCATTCTGTTCGTAAATTCCCATACACCATGCAGCAAAATCTTTAGTACGGTCGGATTGACGGTCATTGGGAGAGGTCGTCCATGCCCCAGATTTCTCACTACCGCACTGAAAAATACTAAGAAGTACTAAAATGGACACCACATTGAATCTCTGATACTAAATTTACAAGACGCGTATTTGCTCGCCTTGCTCACCTCTTTTGAGACTTCTAAAAACTTGCGCGGCACTCACATATGTGTACACATGCCACGCTTGACATTTCATAAGCTATGACGTAACACAATGAAAGGGTTTACAATTTCACCGGAAGTAACCCTGTTTATCGCCTGAGCACGAATTTTCGTGTGCCCTCGGATATAAAATATTGCGTAAAGCCTCGGAGGACGCTAAATGGAAGACAAATAACATTGTACAACATTGTTGAGTTCTTTTTTTGATAGTATTCTAACGCACTAATGAGTAAAAAAATTCACCGTTTTGTATTGCTCTCCCGCTTCCCGTCCTCTTAGAACTCCCGCCTCCCGCCCTTTCCTCTCCCGTCTCCCGTACCCCTCCCTCCCGCCCCCTATTCTCCCGGGCTCCCGCCCCCCTGTCCCCCCCCACACATCAGAAAAGAACCAGATCCTTTTGCTTTGAAATGCCATAATTTATTGGAATTTAAGCTCATTGTTATTTACCCTGGCCGTTTTCACACTCAAGAAAGTCTTTTTAAGTAAATTTCTCTTGATCGAATTTATAATCACTCTTTTTTGCTTACTTTAAAAAAAAATTGGATCCACTATATATGGTACATGTTCACCACAAAAAAAATATTATAAGTGGTCCTTGAACAGTGTCAGAAGGTTTGTAAACTCAAATGAAAAGAAATAAACAACACCATCCAACGTCACATGTTCATTCACAGAAGTAAAATTTTGATCTGCGCGTGCCGAACCCATTTAAGTGCCGTGCTGTCATGCTTACATGACAGTTTTTGAGCCAATCAGAAACCGTCATTTTGAGACGACATTACCGCAAAATAACGTTGTCTTAGTGCAATGGGAAGATCCCCCAGGATTGCGATAATAAAGGATAAATATTATGGCTGGCCCTGGAGTAAAGGCAAATGAACTTTGTTCAGTAGAATTAATCCTAGATACAACTACTTTTATTAACTAAATGCAGCAAAAATAAACAAAATATTTATTACTATTTTTTAAGAGTCTTGAAAGACTTCCAAGTCTACTTCCCTATAATTAATGGCGCTCTCTAATCATCATGCAATGGAACAGGAACCTCCATTTCAGCTAAAACCTCTTTTATGCACACAAGTAAGTGCTCCATATCCTCAGGATACAGCTTTCCAATGTTACCAATCCTAAAACAGTCAGCATTGCTCACTTTGCCAGGGTAGATTACTTGGTTTTTGCTGTTTAGCCGATTGTAAAACTCCTCAAAGCTGTAGTTAGGGTGCTTTGGGTTGTAGTAAGACGTGATGATGTAACCTTCATGCGTATCATCTAAAAACTTCTTGAAGCCCAGTTTTCTCATTCCATCCTGTAGGACACTGCAGTTTTCCATGTACCTAGATGAAGAAAAAAAAGATAAAGATCAAGATTATGATTCAGCTAAGACAAGCTCCATGCCACTAAAGCCTGTCGCACACTTCAGGAAAGAGCTGAGCAAACTGCCTCACGAGGTGATTAGCTCAGTTGTTTCATTAATAGTGCAGTTAAGTTTTTGTGATTTTTCACCTCGTGAGGCTGTGAGGAAAATATGTCATATTTGATATTTGAGATTTCGCCTAGCAAGGTGAAATTCTCACAAAAACTCAACTGCACACTTAAGGAAACAGCTAAACTGATTGCCTCACATGGTCTCGCAATGCCTCACAAGGCAGTTTGCTCAGCTCTTTCCTCAAGTGTGTGGCAGGCTTTAAGACAAAGGTCCTTATAGGGAAATTATAAATAAATTTACATGTACTGAAATTCATGTAAGGTTGTTCCATTCTACAATGGACCAACTGCGGACCTCTTGAGCAGGTTTATAAAATCCTCAGGGAAACTTTAATTTATTTACATAGCACAATGATCAAAATGTATACCGTCCATTAGGCTAAAAAAAAGGCCAAACATTTTTACAAACTAAGGAAACCAAAGGCTTTTAACAAACTTCACATCACATCTTTTCATTAAATTAGTTATCATGATTATATTTGACCCCTTAATTAAGCAAACATAAATTATGTCCACTATGTTTTCACAAAATTAATTATGATAAAAATAACAAGGGAGTTAAGGTGGCCATATCTTAAAATAAAGACTGTTAAATAAACAGAAACATGTTATATAGGTATAAAAAATCTTTCAATATTTTTTATCAACAATGGTTAAAACTAATATTAATATTAATAATAATTATAATAATATTAATACAGTTTTTGTAGAACCAGTTTAAAGAGGTCCTGAAAAAGTGACCTCTCTCTTTTCCAGATATTTTTCTTTACTTCCATTTATGGAATTAAGGACGGTGCCTACTAATACCGAAGTATTTTTGTGCAGTTTATGACTATGCGGGAAAAACAGATCTTAACAAGGCCTATTGGAATCCAAAAAGAAAATTGGGGGTAACCATGCATTTTCCAGAGATAATTAAGCAATAATATCTCTAAAAAGCGCCAAAATTTAAAGCAATGTATGGGATTTTTTCCTAAATTGAAGCTTAATTATCTCTGAAAAATGCATGGTTACCCCCAATTTTCTTTTGAGATACCAAAAGCATTTGCTAAGTTCTGATTTCTCCGTATAGCTTTAAACTGCGCAAACATTTCCCTGTATTAGTAGGCACCATCCATAGGAAACCCGAGTATTTCGAGACGCGCAGAACGTATGCGCAGTAACAATAGTAGGCACCGTCCTTAAGTGGGTCTACTTAACATCTTAGTACTGAATTGATAGATGTTTTTTTTTTTTCAGTCAGTGACATGAATACTCGGAAAAAGAAAATCCAAGTTCTCCCAACAGGAGTTGAACCTATGACCTTCCTTTTGAATGCTCTACCACTGAGCTACAACATTGTATAGGAGACTTGTGGAACCTAAGGCCCTTAAACGTGGTTCATTCGACAAACATTCTGCAAACAAATAGAATTTGAATGTCAATGTGGGGTACTGAATATTGTTTCACTGTTATTATCCATGTAGTTGTGCTGTGAGTTAGGTAAGAGTAATTAGTTGAGGCTGTAACAACTTCAAACCTCCAAAAATCAACATTTGAAGAAGATCCTTAAAATAACATTTAGTAATATACTTAAAAATAAGATTTAGAAAATTCCCCATACCTGTTTGCCCGGCCGGTTTCTCCACCTTCAGCTTTAAACTCCGATAGAGCTCGGCGAAAAGCAAGAATAGCATGGGTTGCTGGGGTGAATCTAAACTGGCCATTGTTTTCCAAACCTTCATACTGATCTACAATGTCAAGAGAAAGACTGCGTGCCCACCCTTTGCATCGTTTCAATGAGTCAATGCGTCCAATCACAAATGAGAAGCCTGGGACTCCTTCTATGCACTTGTTGGCAGAGCTCACCATGAAATCAATGTTGGCCAAGTCTAGATTGAGAGGAACTGCTCCAAAGCTGCTCATAGCATCTACAAAAAATGAAGCACCTGGAGCATGTTCTTTTACAAGCTTTCCTACTGCGCTGACTGGGTGAATGACACCTGTCGAGGTCTCACAGTGCACCATGGCAACATTAGTAATGGATTTGTCATTTTTCAGGATTTCCTTAACTTCTGCCAAATCAGCTTTTGAGCTCTCATCTCCATGAAGTACAACCTAAACAGTCAAA
The DNA here is from genome assembly GCF_977016875.1 of Pavona decussata. Classification (NCBI taxonomy): domain Eukaryota; kingdom Metazoa; phylum Cnidaria; class Anthozoa; order Scleractinia; family Agariciidae; genus Pavona; species Pavona decussata. Next base: position 882,665 of record NW_028145511.1, on the reverse strand, counting down.
AGGGAAATATAAACACCTGAGTCCTTCCTTAAAGATCAAACAATTTATCATTGGTTACTGGATTTTCTATAATTTATATAATTGCATCAGTAAATTCTAATACTGCTTATCTCCACCAGTCCTGGTACATATCAATATACAGTAATGTTTGGATTTATACACTTATACAAAAGCGGATAACATTTTTATATTCTTTTGCTTGCATTCAAGTTACTACTAACTACTAAACCCCATTCTTGAGTTCAAAAATGAAAAGTAGAATATTTTATCTTGAACGAGGTTAGTAGGACTAATTTGAATACAGACAAAAGAATATTAAAATGTCAGCCATTTTCCCGTAAGGTCTATTCATTTGATAGTAAGATGGGGATGCTTCTTTTACACAGACAATCATCTGCCACATTGTATCAGTAGTATAACTTGTGGTCTTTTTTATCCTATGTGCAAGTCGAGAGGGTAAAGGGCTGGACACTTACATACACCGCTGGTGAGCAAAATCTGTCTAGTAACTTTTTGGTCTTTATAATCTTTTTCCAAATTTTTATCTTCTTTTAGTCCATTGGTAGTAAATTTCATGCCCAAACTTAATCTCTGTGTATTTCCATAAAATATTAAAGCTTGCAGAATAATCAATATTTTTTTCTTCAAAGTCAATGGAAAATGAAGTAGGTTATAGCAGAACATTGTGTGCCAAACAAATAGTTTTCATTCAACCCCCCCAAGTTACATTTAATTTGTTACTTGGTGATAAGCTCCAGCCTGATCAGTGTGCTATAAATACTTACTGATCATAAATAAAAGACTGTTATTATTATATTAGAAGGGGTTATAAAAATAAAGTGCTACCCTTAAACAAAAATTACGATTCAAAGGTCATTCCCTTAGCTACGCCTTCCACCAATAATATTACATGCACGCACGCCGGCTGATGCACTACTGACACTGACTGAAAAAACAAACTGTTCACAAACTTTCCATAAAGCAATAATTTTCATTTAGAGCTGTTTACCTACCGTTTCAATGCCAGCAACTTCACAGATCTTCATCATTCTCTTACCATAGGCGCCATTTTCAATGATGAAAACTTTTCCACCTTCCCTTGGGGTTGTTGTCGTAAGAACCGCCTCTACTGCGTAAGTCCCACTTCCCTGAAGCAGGATTGACGAGTATTCCTCAGGAGAAACACCAGCAATTTCCAAGAGCTTCCTGCGAATTGTTTTCACAATGCTTATGAACTCAGTGTCACGTGAACCAATGTCTCGAAGCATGGATCTTTTTGTTTCAAAACTGACACCCAATGGTCCTGGAGTAAAAAGCTTTTTGTCCTTGTGAGCTCCGGATTCTAAGTCTAAAATAAAATGATGTAATACTCTGTGAGTCAACTTATTTTTAATCACATTCAACCAAGCCGTCGATGGCATTTTGTAAATTTATTTTATAAAGGATGTTCCACCTGAGGTTTTAAAGAACCTCCAGAACTGACAAAGGTAAGGTTGCTAGGCAGGTTGGAAGACAGGCTGGCGTTAGACGCAACCCATGTTTATTAATTGAGGGTTAAACGTGTTTATTCATTGAGTAGTTAAAAATGTTAACTATTGGTGAAACAAGACCAAATTTTGATGCAAATGAACCCCAGGAGGACGCACAAGTGACAAGACAGATTTGCCAAGGGAGATTAAACAACGAAACTCAACGCGAGCAACGAAGAAGAGGGAAGACATCAGGAAACCACAGAGCAAAGACAAAAGACAACATCACTTCAAATCAACTGTCCACCCAGCCCTAGCTGAATTTATTGAGGTTTTGCGAGTCACATATAATTTTCTAGTTCCACCTGGGGTTTTAAAGAACCTCCAGAACTGATTCTTTGGTAGTCTGAACAGTTTACAATGACTTCTCTCCATGAATTCCTTATAATTTAAAACCTGTCATTCACAGTTAAACTATATTGATATTTGTATATGAATTCACTCTAATTTATTCATCCTCCAACGGTACAATTACAAACTCGCTTGGTGACCAGACTACCCAGCTAACTAGAAAGTTCACTGACAGTTGATACAGCACTAAACTGGCATCACACACAGCCATGCATGCATGGGTTTGATTCCAGTTTAGGCCTGAATTAAGCGACAAATCCCAGGAGACAAATGCTCAAGTCACATAATATGTAACTCAAACATCCAAAGTCCAAATATATTAAATATACTTTTTACCGATTCTAGCCCACTAGGTCATAAATGACTACCATAGTAACAAATTATGTGCTCTACATATTTCTATGGAGGTGTTGTTATAGGGTAGCAGTTTTATATTTAAGCTTATCTTTTTTTAAATTTCCTGTGAGATAAATCGATTTTCATCGTTTTGAGTGATGTGATACTCAAAGTAGCTCTCCCAGGTAGCCTGATGCTCCTCCATAAAAATAATTGCTTGATATAGTTTTCTTGACCTAAAAAACCCCATACAAATTACCCCAAACCAGCCTTACAACAAATGCTTTAAATTATACGAAAACTCATTCTCTCTACAGAACTTAGGATGCAGTTTACTGCGTGACAAAATCTTCACCTAAATGAAAGCATGGAAAACTGTTGTTGCCTGTGATGTGGCATATTTAATAATGAATGAACAAATGTTTATTATTTCGAAGGGTAGCGTCGTACTCACGAAAGAGAATACATGTTCAGTTCACGAAAATCAATCAGAAATGTCCTTTCTCCAAATCTATTAATTTAACTCACAAGAATAATCCGATTAAGTTATGTTAATTCGTGTTTTATTTCGTGTATATTATAAGCTCGATTTTAAAACTTGCAAGAAAGCAATTTCTCACCTGGCTCGTCGAGACTCGAGGTTGCAGCGGAACAAAGCCACCTTGGCCGTTTATAAATCGCTTGGGGAGACTTTTTACAACTGCGAGTGACAAAAGACAAAGATCTTGTGATTCCATGACGGAACGCCATCGTTAATACTCTTTTGGGAAGGAAGGAGGTAGAAATTTACACAGCACAAACTAAGTGCAAACACGCACGCATTTGCGTGACTGGTGAACTTTGAATGACTTTGCGCACGCATTGGGTAATAGGGCAGCGGGTGTTGTGAGAAGGAGGGTGAGAGGAGGGGGGAGGGAGGGGGGAGGGGAGGGGTCAGTCGTCACAACATCCAAGGTTAGCAGGTTCATGTTCCTTATTTTTCTCACTGCCTAAAATCAGATTGTATTTGTCTCTTTGAGAATTAAAAGAATATCGTCGAGAAAGATTGTCACAACTGGGAGGGAAGGTATTAAGGCGCAATCGTGGGACTTCTTGAATTTCCCCCCTCTCTCCTCCCGGAAAGAGCTGCTTTTTCCTGGGAACGCGTTCCATGCCAGCTGGTTTTAGGCCGGAAATTTAATTCATGTGAACAAATGATGTATTTTCATAGGAATTCCCATGGCCTTTTCTCTAAACAAAAAAAATGCTTTACTGACTTAAACATTTTTCTTTTCTTTGTAAATAATTTGCTAATTAACAAATCGACGGCAGTTTTCTATGGTCTATATTCTTATAGACCATAAAATGACGTCAAAAAATGTTCAAAACTCAAGTGGAACCACGAGCCGCAGGCGAGTGGTTTCACTGCCAAGTTTTGGACATTTTTTGGCGTCATTTTATGGTCTATAAGAGTAGAGACCATAGAAAACTGCCGTCTTTTTGTTTTTTACAATAACATGGAAAAAGTGCCAGCGGAATTGGCTATTTTTTCGTTGAGAAAGCGCGCGCGTTACGTCTGACGTCATTTTTATTGTCTGCACTCTTATAGACAATAGCTACGAGCCAATCAGCGCGCGGGAATTTGGACAGTTATTGTAAAAAATGAAATGGTTAGTCCTATTTTTCCAAAATAATCCCACCTTACAATGGTCGTTTTCTTTTTTTTTTTTTTTTTTTTTTGGGGGGGGGGGGGGGGGTACCGTGAGGACCAGATCCTTACCCTATTAAGAAAAAGGTACCCCTTTTGGGGTTGCTCTCAATGCCGGCTCCCCAATCTTGAGCTTCTTATCAAAGAACAGACAAACAACATTATTTTAAATTATGAAGGGATAATGGCCAATTATTTAATAATTCAGATTCAAGTTGGATTTTAATTAACATACATTTCCAATATCCAGTCAAAAATTTCCAAATGTATTTATAAAAATCTCCAGATTTCAGCTTTTGATCCCAGTTTCCAGAATGTTTTATTTCCCAGAAAAAATACTCTTCCTAATAGTTACTTCTAACAACTAATCAACAAGTAAACTTTCTATGTTTACTTGTCATTAATGAATGAAGAATTTCTTCAGATCACATGCATTCCCCTCTAAGCTAAGTTTAGATTTTAAGGAATAAAGACAATACCTGTATTAAAACTCACACCAAGTGCACAATTTATCTTCTGCATTATACTGTAAATGCTGTCAGCTATTTACACTTACAATAAAAAATAATTATTGAAAGGTTACTGAGCAGAAAGGTGCATAATACATGCCTTCAGCTGTGTGTTCATTAAACGAGAGTCGATTCGTAATTTCTTGAGCCTTAATGCAAGAAAAAACTACTTATGACAAGTAAAAAACACTAAGTTATTGTGTTCACCTTTTTGCTTATTGTAAAAACTTAAGTAAATCTAAGATTGAGCAGTGTTTTTTGCACTGTATGGTCAACAGGAATAAGAGAAGTGTTAAACGCTCCTTTGGTGGAACCTTGTTGATAAGACCATCAACAGACCATAAAGAATTGCTTTTTAAAGGAAATTACCATAAAATTCCGAATGTAAGCCAAAGGACTTTTCTACGTGGGTTATAATTTTTTCAGGGAGAGATTATTATTGGAACGTTTTGGTTTGGTTGGTTATTAAAAACAGCTTAAAACAGCCAACCCTAAGTAAGTTGATATTTATCATTTGCATATTATCACAAGAATTTCAGTTCCTGAGATTTTGGTTGGGAGTGCTTATATTCAGAATTTTATGGTATGCAGATTAATGATTTTTTTAGGTAAGGGACTGCATGCATGAGAATTTGTCCAGGCCAAAACAAGCGATCATGATAGCAAGGGCGATCATATAAATATTACACTTGCTTCGATGCACATTTGCACATTAAAATGCTCTCATACAATGCATTTCTTAAAACAAAAACTAATATATAAATACAAGACACCAGTATAAATGCTACCAAAATTAAACATTTTAGTCATGAGGTAGCCTGCACCGCATTTTTACCATGGGTTATAGTCTGTCTGCAGCATAGGCTATCATGAGGTCAACATACAATTCTCCTAAATGTTTCTAACACAATGCACATGTCTTTTTCTGGGTTATCACAAGTTCTCTTAAGAGACTAACTACAAGAAATCAGGTTAATGCATTTAGCAAACATTCTTATGAATGGTCACTTTTTTTCTGATTCAGCAAGTTGTTGCTTACGAGATTCAACTCCGATTTGTTTTGTGAAAGTTGCAAGTTCAACAAAGAACTAAGGTTTCTTCATCCTTGTGACCCACAAGGTTTTGTGAAGTTGGAGATGATCCCTGTTGAGCCTTAACAGTGCGACGCACCTTACCGTGGCCAGATTTGATTAACGGTCACGCCTCCTTGCAAGGGCCAACAGGCAAGTGGCACAACAACAAATTATTGAAAAAAAAGTTTGTTGGGTGGCCATGGTAAGGCGCGCCCACTGTAAGACTTACAAGGTCAGACTGCCTTTCTCTGAAACCTGCAGGTAAGTATTCAGCCAATGGAATCATAACCTTTTGTGTGCTGTACTTCTTATAATTATGCATTCAAATGGAATAAATTGTATTACTTTTGCAGTCAACCCTTAACGTACCAGTGACAACCAGTATCTAGCCTGCGAATACAGATGTATTTCCGGCTGTCACTTCTCTCCGTCGAGAGAAGCAACAGCCAGAAATATGTCTTCATTCACAGGCTAACCAGTATCTAACCTCTCCTATCAATACTACCACCAAAGCAAAACATTATCTTGGGTTCAGTCGTTCAAAAGCAGACCAATACTATTACATGATTAAAAGTTAACTGAGGTTTTCATCTCACTCTTTAAAAAATTAATGTTGTAAGCTAATGGTAAAGTAAAGTCTACGTCAAAACTACACTGTAAGGGACAAAAAAATTTTTGAAAAATACTTATTCACTCGAGTCAAAGTCCATGTTAATGCAGGATTAGCGTAATCGGGAGCCTTTGAACAACTGGGCCTTGATGTTTCAACATATTCTCCTAACTTGCTCCATAAAAATCAACGACAGAAGTAAGAAGAAAACACATGTTAATAACAGGGCTTGGTAAAGGTTTAGCTCAAGTTTGTCAGAATGAACAAGTTTGAAGTGTTTCTGCAGCTGTTTCAAGTTCTAATCTCCCAAATTCCAAAGCAATAGCATACATGTACCAGTCATAAATGGAAAAGTTGTAGGAAATAAACTTGCTGTTTTTAGTTATGAAATAAATACCAAAAAGACTACAAATGGTTTTCAACCAATAATTATTCTAAAGTTGACATGCATCTGGATCAGGTTTATTTCGTAAAAGTTTATGGTCTTATATCTTGATAACATAGTAAAAATAATTTCATGATATATCTGTCTGAATTATTTTTTAAACAGGAACTACATCCGTTGTAGTTATTTTTTTATCTCAGTTAATTTTTAGTTTTCTTTTGTTGTTATGGATGTTTTCCCTTGTTTTACACCCATTACCATTCATAACAACAAAGGAAAGCTAAAACTTAACTGAGATAAAAAAATTAACTACCAATAACATATCCAGTTCAGCAAAGGCTGTTTTAAACAAAGTCCCGTATCGTTACATTCATCACTCCTTTTTGCTGTTTATTCTGGCTTCAAGGGAAACATCAGCACAGACGAGGTCATGAATGTTAAATCCTCAAGCTGTCCTAATACACTCTTTGCTGCCGCACTCAGTTCAGTCTTGGTTTGTTGTGACGACAGAGGTATGGTGACTCCACCATGCTGCCAGACTTTCTTAGTTTCTGTCAATGTTATCTTCGGTAGTTTAGGACTGTCCAACTTTTGTGGCTCCACTGAAGGTGGTAAAATGTTAAGACCCAATAGGTCTTCTTCATACAGACCTCTGGACTCTGAAAACCAATGCAACAAAGATTGTAAGACACAGTGGTATGATAAGCAATCCTTCCAAGTCTTTTAGTGTAAAGTAAAGTAAAGTAAAGTAAAGTAAAGTAAAGTAAAGTAAAGTAAAGTAAAGTAAAGTAAAGTAAAGTAAAGTAAAGTAAAGTAAAGTAAAGTAAAGTAAAGTAAAGTAAAGTAAAGTAAAGTAAAGTAAAGTAAAGTAAAGTAAAGTAAAGTAAAGTAAAGTAAAGTAAAGTAAAGTAAAGTAAAGTAAAGTAAAGTAAAGTAAAGTAAAGTAAAGTAAAGTAAAGTAAAGTAAAGTAAAGTAAAGTAAAGTAAAGTAAAAAAAAGTATTTAATGTCAATAACATGGGGAGCGCTTGCACAATCTCCCACGCTGGAGGCTCATGATTGTGCTTGACAGTAATCCAGATCAAGTTGGAATTTGGAAATGTTGTTTTTGAGGACAGGGAAAACTGGAGTACCTGGAGAAAAACCTCTCGGAGTAAGGGTGAGAACCAACAACAAACTCAACCCATATATGACGCCAATTCCAGAAATCAAACCCAGGCCACACTGGTGGGAGGCGAGTGCTCTAACCACTGCACCATCCCTGCTCCCCTTGTACATGTATTAATACTTCAATCAAGCTGTTGTGAATACCTTACCTATTGTCAACAAATGTCAGTCTCTTGTGGATCATACCTTAAGCGATTACATCACAACACAAGTCAAGCATTGATGTTGCTTAACAATGTCACTTATCAGGTTATCAAAACATATAATCCTGCCACAGGAGCAATTCACTACAGCATATAAAAAGTATCCAAAAAATGCCTTGATAGCAGGAGGCAACCAAAAAGTGTTGTGTATTTTCTTAAAACATAGTATAATAAGCTTTCTTTTGTTTGTTCTATTGTCTCTGCCACACTGCACAGTGCAGTACTGTAATCTAATAAAAAATATACTTGAGCCTAGCAAGAAAGTCCCATAATTTTTTTTTCAAATTAAGGGCTGGCAGGTGGCTGGAAAACCAGTGCCACTTACTTTACCAGATGAAATTTAATGCATTCACGTTCATGTACCACTGAAATACTCAGCTGACTACGTACATTGTAAACCTAGCCGTTTGTTGTGAAGACATACCTGGCTTTCCATCTGACGGCTGGGTTGTGCTTGGTGCAAAGAAATCTAGATCAAGTGAAGATGATTCTGATGCAGTATCTGATGTGTTGTCCTTGACATCTATCAAAATAAGCATGGCATGAAAATACGAGAGATGCTTCCAACACTGGCGGCAAACAAATTAAACTCTAGAGTGCATAATCTCATCAAATAACATCAAAAACAAAGTTCATGGTGAGATGATTATACCTCAGGTTACACAATAGACACTATTACATGAGGCAATTTGTCTTGTTTACAACTTGCAAAACAACAGAGAGGAAAGCAAGAAAGCTGCTACAGAAAACATGTTGCCTATTACACACTGCATGTTATCTGTCAGTGTTAAGAAACATTGTAACATTGTAACATGTTCTCTGTGATTCTCAGTAATATATTTGGTGTTAACAGTTAGTGAAAAAGTAGACTGCAATGCTTGAAACGTCCTCTACTCTTCCTTACACTACAGCTGTTATGCTGCACTGCATAGTGTACTTTGCAACTCCTTTTGCAATGTGCTCATTAAGGTTACATTGCAACTTGTAAGAAATTTTAATTTCTTTGATTTTGGGACCAAAGGATCTATTGCAAACAAGTGAAGCAAGGAATGAGAGAGGTTATTAGTGGAGACATTTTCACTTCCAATGAACAATCAAAAAAAAAAGTTCATCTCCCGACAAAATGTATTTCATGGAAAAAATCATTTTCATGAGACTGTTGAGCAGTCTTATATTATTTATTGTAGATGGTTCACATGTGAAAAGATGAACCAAATTTCAAAAAGAAAATCACTTCAAAAAGCCTTGACACCACTGAAGCACAGATTTGCAAGGTTGTAGCAAACAAATTCCACCAGTGGTGATTTTTCATTTGTCCCTTCCCATAATGCTCCGTTTCATCCCCAAGTAAACCACGCGACAGAAACTACATATTAACTACATTTTTCAAAACACTATGGCACTACTCACCTTCAACCAAACTACCTCTAAAAGGCTACTGGATACGACACAGGGTGGGAAGTACTGGATAGATATACATGTACTGAGGTAACTGAATTGGTTTCATTCATGTTATAAACAAATTACCTGATTTTGAAGCTGTGCGTTTTAAGCCACTCCCTAAAATAAACTGAAAAATAAAGATACCATCAAATGAATACCATAATATTATTGTTTGATTTTCATGCAATGTAAGGGGTTAATTGCCAGCTAGGCCATAACTATAGCAATGACACAATAAAAACTAAACACGCTGTGAATTCAGACTAGAAAGAGAACTTTTCAGCTCCACCGAAGATCACCTTCAATTTCAAATACAAGAAAGTTTATTTTTTGATGTCAGCACTGATGGCGGCTCTTAAGGTCAATGCCTACTAATACTAAAGTATTTTTACATGGTTTATGACTTTGTGGGAAAGCAGATCTTAGCAAGGGCTGATGGAATCCAAAAAGAAAATTGGGGGCAACCACACACATTTTAGAGATAATTAAGCAACAATTATTCTACAAAGCAGTAAAATACAAAGCAATAAATTTACAGGATACATGTAATTATGTCAACACGTACACTGAGATCAGGAAGTGCTACTTCAGAATGACCTGAGTCTTGTAAGACAGCTTTGCCCTGTACAGAGTGATGAGTTGGCAGTGGTGATCCTTTGATAGGCTCCAAGAAACCCTTTATCCAAAAGATTTCAAAACATCATAACATTGCAATATCAGATTTACAGTGCAACAAACTCAACTAGGGCCACCGAAAAAAAAAAAAACAAAAAAAAAACGACACTTTGAAATTTAAAGAAATGTTCTCGTCGTTGACTGGTTTACAAGCTACCAAAGCCAGACTCCTTTGTTGTAAACATGATCTGTCATTGGCTGACCAATGAAGGGTGGCCCCGATTGAGTTCGTTGCACTGTAAATGTCTTGTATAAAATACAACTACAGTCGACTCCCGATAACTCAAACCCTCGCTAACTCGAACCTCGCGCTAACTCGAACCAATTTTCCTTTCCTTTCAGGTCATTTTCTATATAATCTTACCTTTGATAACTCGAACTTCCGATAACTCGAACATTTTTCAATTTCCCTTGAAGGTTCGAGTTATCGGGAGTCGACTGTACTGTTATCTGCTACCAAGATAGCATGGAATAGCACTGTCATACTACCTATTTTAAACAGCCCTTAAGGACGGTGCCTGCTAATACCGAAGTATTTTTGTGCAGCTTATGACTATGCGCGAAAAACAGATCTTAGCAAGGCCTCTTGGAATCCAAAAAGCAAATTGGGGGTAACCACGCATTTTTCAGAGATAATTAAGCAATAATATCTCTAAAAAGTGCCAAAATATAAATGTATGGGATTTTTTTCCTAAATTGAAGCTTAATTATCTTTGAAAAATGCATGGTTACCCCTAATTTTCTTTTGAGATACCAAAAGCACTTGTTAAGTTCTGCTTTCTCAGTATAGTTTTTAACTGTGCAAAATTATCCCTGTTTTTGTAGGCACTTCCCATAGGAAACCTGAGTATCTTGAGTTGCGCAGAACGTATGCATAGTAACAATAGTAGGCACCGTCCTTAATTACAGGCATTATGGCAATATTTTATTGGCAACCTAAGGGTTGTGACCGCCACCCAGTAAACTCAGCTGGTAGTCAGGAGTACCAAACTGCTGATCGGGAGGTCGTGGGTTCAAACCCCAGCTGGACCAACACTCATCACAGGCAGCTCTACATGAAATGCCTATGCTAGTCCAACACAGGATACCCAACATGAGGGGACTAAGAGTATTACCTTTACCCTACAGCTGTAGATTGGATACTAGTCCATTGCTGAATACCTAGCTTAAGGGACTAGGAGTATTACTATTAAGGTCCCTGGATAGGATGGTAGTCCATCACAGGATACCTAGCATTAAGTGACTATAATGCAGTCAACTCTCTCATAAGCATCCACCCTTGGGGCACGACAAAGTGGTCGCTTATGGGAAAGATCAACAAAATAAGCCTAATACTGGAAAATTAATTAATTACATGAAAATATTACCTTAGCAGCTAAAATTAGCCAAATAGAAACTAATTTATTTGATTTTTTTCACATCTATTCATTCTTCTGATGAAACTTTGTATACTATTTTGGAACAGATCACTTACGGGAGGTGGTCGCTTATGAGAAGTGGTCGCTATAAGAGAGTTGACTGTATTGGCTTTAGCTGTTGTGCTCCTAAACCAACCTAATTCAGCTGTTCTTTTTTTAATGCATTCAATCCCATGTTGCTTACTGACACCCATGACTGCAGGAAAGAGAGTGTTACTACTTACCAATCCTGGAGAAAGATGCGGTAATTTGCTTGGGGGATTTGGCATTAACACTGATCCAGCCTGCAGAATGACATGCGTTTACTTGTTAAATGTTTCATCACAGAGGGCTTGTTTGAGCCCCAAAGTGCGACAAATTATTCTTTGTAATTTGAAACTGTCAAGTAAGGTAAACTATGCTTTTGGGCTTCCATATAAAGCTTTCATACATTGTAGCTAATCAAACCTGCCATAATTTTTCCGCAGTTTTATCACACAATTCATGTCGAAGTAATGCCAATATTTAGACATCCAAAACACAATGGTAAGACCTTCATACCTGTAGATATTATAAGCTCGGGCACACAAGACCTTTCCACATTGGATGACAATGTACAGATACATTTTAACAAATAGAATCAAGTTGTTTTTACCATTCCTCCTCCAAAAGATGGCAACTGTGATGACACTATGGGCTTTAACATGGAGCCAACCTGCAATTACACATCAAAACAAGGACCCTTATAACAATACGTTTAAGGAATGGTAAAATTAAGTAAGTATCCAAGATGAAATGCACTGTAAACAACATTAACACACTAACAATGAGAAATCGCCTGTTAATACCCATTCCAACATGTCCCAGAATGAAATAATCACCCAGCCTTAGCCTTTAATAAACAACACTGTACAACAGACCTTATTTGTAATTTAAGTGATGATAATACAAATTATATTTCCATACATGCCCGATACTATTACCCTGATACAACCTGAAAAAGCCATCTTTCGATCCATACAGATGGATGTTCTTTATTTTTTTTTTAGTACTAATTTTGTCCATTTCAGCTATGGCTTGTTCGCCAAGCCTGAGATCATGAAATACAAGCTTTTAGACATGTATTTCATGGTCTCGCACAAATAAGTCCATCTATACAGGTTGAAAGATGGCTTTTTTGGGTTATAGTCAGGTCGGTATAACAATGACAGTAACATTTTTATTTTTTTTATTTTTATTATCTTGCCACACAGAATAAATTAAAAATAGAATAGAAAAGATAATAACATGAAACTTAGTATCACATTTTTCTTGTCCTTAGCTTTATGTGAAAACACAGACTGAAGCAATCATCTCTCTTATAAATAAACCCAAGGAAATGCATGGTGTATCCTGCAGCATAACAGCCACAGGGTATGAGAGGTAAAGTCGCACAAGAGCCTAAGTGGCCCACACGGCCGGAGCTTAGCCCGGTTTCTGTAGCATGCAGCAACTAGGAGTATTGCTACTCTGCCATGGATGGGATGCTAGTTCATCGCAGGGTTACCCCCAGCAGTATCTCGCTGGTACCCATTTATACACCTGGGTGAAGAGAGACAATGTGGAGTAAAGTTTCTTGTCCAAGGAAACAACACAGCAATGAAGAGACCAACCTAGCCTCAGGGTATGAGAAGGGGTTAGTAATCAGACACCCTGCACTCCCTTCTCCCCCCACCCTGCCCCTGTCCCCTCCCTCCAACACATACACACACAAACACACCCCTCCCCAATACAATAAATGCCAGTAGAATGCTTACCTGAATAGGGGGAGGTCTTTCTGGGCAAATGCTTAGTGACAAAAACTTCTTGTGTTGACTGAATGAATTTGACCAGCTGAACAGTATTTTACCGTCTTTTTCAGAACTCTCCATGCGTTGCCACAGTCCTACGTTGCTAAAATGAAAAGAAGTGATGATAATCCTAAGCACAGTTCTTTTTACATGTGAGCAATTCAACCTACATGTAAAATCTGTTTCACTTACCTGTGGAAACGCTTCTCAACTTTAGTCGACAAAACATCACATTGGCAGCCTGACACATGCCTTTGCTCTGAAGTAAAGCATGTGGAGATTGGATCTCCTGCTTGCTTGATCACAATACTGACACCAGGGGAGAAATGTGACAAAGTTCCTGTCCTATGTTGCGTCAAGTCCACATTCTTTCTTGAGGAAGAGTCTACACTAACTGCCGAGTGAGAGGCAGAACTGGAGAGTGATGCAAACCCATCAGTTTTCTTATCTCTTTCACCACTAAAATCACCAAAGTTATCATCAGTTTGTCCAGAATTATTCACATTCTTTGAGTTGGAACTAAATGCATCAAACTCTGGTGATTCAGAAGTTCTAACATCTCCAAACATGTCACTCTCTTTAGTTTTGGTTTGTGACTTGTTGACATTTGAATGGCTATCATCCACAGATTTGACTTCTGATTCAAAAGCACCAAAATCTCCAAACTCGTCAACACCATCCTTCTTTAGTGAATTGGTAGTTTGTGATTTAAATGTGCCAAAATCTCCAAAGTTGTTCAAGTGGGGATCCTGTTCCGAATGCTTCGCTTTTGATTCAAAACTACCAAAGTCTCCAAAGTCATCATTGTTTTGATTATCTTTTTGAGAACTGTCGCCTTTCAACTCAAAACCACCAAAATCTCCAAAGTCATCATCAGTATTATCATTACTTTTCAGAGAATCTTTGATACCATTTTTTGTCTTAGACCTGCCAAAATCTCCAAATTCTTCAGCATTATCCTGCTTCGGAGATTGTACGGCATCTGACTTACATGTAACACCACCAAAATCCCCAAAGTGATTGCCACTGTCATCTTTCTGAGAATCTTTGTCATTTGACTCAAAACCACCAAAATCCCCAAAGTCATCATCATTCTCAACTTTCTGAGAATCTTTGCCATTTGACTCAAAGCCGCCAAATTCCCCAAATCCACCATCATCATCATCACCTTTCTCAGGAATTTTGGTGTTTGACTCAGAATCACCAAAATCTCCAAATTCATTGTCAACTTCCTCGGCCTGAGAACCTTTGTCATTTGATTTAAAACTGCCAAAGTCTCCAAAGTCACCTTTACTGCTATCATCGTCCTTCTGGGAATCACTGACATTTGAGCTAGAAGTATTAGAATTTCCAACGTCATCTTCAATACTTTGATCCTCATTCAGCAATGGTTTTTCAGAAGAATTAGTGGTATTAAACTTCCCAATGCTGTCATCATGGCCATTTTCCCGAATTTCTTTATTTGATTCAAATGCCCCAAACCCTTCAAAATCATCATCATCTTCATCATCCTTGTTCCCATTAGACAGTGAGTTTGGTTTCAAATCAGTTGCCACAAAATCACTTTCACTTCCATCCTTTTTAACACAGTTTTCTTCAAATGACCCAAAACCTCCAAAATCATTATCGCTGTCTCTATCCTCTAAAGGAGCAGTTTCAGATTGTATAGTGCCATCAGTAACTCGTACAAATTTTGGTGCAATTCCAGATGAATCATCCATTTTTCTAACAACAGACTCCTCCATCTCATTGCTGTCCAAAGATGTTTCTTTTGATGGGTGCTCATTAAAATCAGCAAATTCTCCAAAACTGTCATCATTGGAATCCATGTTTTCTGGTGTTTTCTCAGTTTCCAAACCACTTTCACACGTACTAGAATTGCTTTTCTCATCTTTTTTTGCACTATCAGATTCTTCTTTTTTATTGTTCACAGCTGAAAGAGAGCTGGCTTGGTCTCTTTCTTTACTGATCTTGACTTCTTCATTGCGCACTGAAGAAATACCACTAGAATGGTCGTCATTGTGTGAGATTGTTGCAGATAAATCACCCAGTGGTCTTAATTCCTGGTCTTTATCAGCACAACTTGAGGAATTTTCCAAAGATAAATCTCTAGCAGTGGCTTCCCCTGTTTCATTGTCATTGTTTTGTTCAACTAGACTATCACAGTCGTCTTTGTTGACATAATGGAACGATCCGTTAGAGTTTTGATTAACTGTTGGTTCCCCTGAATGGTTGACTGATCTCTTATCAGCTAAATCACCACTATATGGGACAGCATTTCCTTCACTACTGATACTAATTTCCTCATCTTTGACAGTTTTTCCTTGAGATTTCAAACTAGGTGCCACATCTGGCTGACCTACTGTGCTATTGTCTTCACTTTTCGATGCATTCTCCTTATGACTGCTGATAGCGTTCTCCACACAAGCAAAATCACCAAAGTCATCATCATCAGATTCCATATCATGACTACTATTAATTGAAGTGTTTTTATTTTCAACTGCACTGTTATTCAACCAATCATTGTTTGATTTTCTTGGATCAGAGCTCCCATTAGGGATGTTTTCCAGATTTTTTGGACTGATCTCATTTTCCTGAAAAGCTGCAAAATCATCATATTCATCGTCATCTTCTGCCTGCTCTTGTTGGCTGCCTTTTGCAATCTCCGACTCTACACTGTTTTCGTCGCCAGTGAACCACCCTTGCTCGCCACTAGTGTTGCCTTGTCCAAAAGCTGAGCCGAAATCCGCAAAACTTGCCAAGTCCCCGAAATCGTCTTCCATTTCTGCATTCTTTGATCCTTCCTGTTCTAGCTTCCGTGAGGCTTCACCATTAGGAACACTGCCGCCGAGTCTCGATTTATCACTCAATTCTAAATGGTTGCTGGAAAGCCTCTTGTTACCCGGCGACACAACAGTCTTTTCGCTACACTTTGTTGATTTGCTGACATCGTTTCTGAACACGATTTCGTTGTCATCTTCGTCGAATGTGTCGTCTAAAGGTGGAGGAGCATCAGCGAGCACAGTCGAGAAATTCGATCCATACAACTCCGAGTTGTTAACCCCGTAATACCACGCCATTTAGATAGATTAACACCCCACAACGAATTAACCAACTTTTCAAGGCACCTTCATTTACACTTCAAAAGCTTTCCTTGGTATAGACTGCCATTTTCCGAATAAATTCGTGATTAGCTTGTGAGCAATATTACTTCTCAAAGTTCAATCAAAGTGAAGTGAATGCACCTTCACAAAGGAATACGCTAGAAAACCACGTACAAATCGAAAAAGAACCTCCCCAAATTCTTTCTTCCGCGTTTCCAAATTTGGTTGTTTGACTGTATGCAGTATAATCCTTCAAACTAATTCCATTTGTGACTATACAAGCGAAGACACAAATTATTATATCACCAACCTACTTTCCCGGTGATAGAGCGCCATTTTGTTGAACTGAGACTTGCCTCACTTTCATTCATGGCTTAGGGCAGGGGAGTGGGGTGAGGGTAGAACGCGGCAAGACTTCCGGTTCACAATCAATCCAGTGAAGCGTGAAAAATAATAAACGAGCTATGACTTCCAAAAGGACTTTCTGTACGATTGTTTCCCTCCCACCCCAGTTCTACTCTCTGCAGTGTGGAGAGGGTTTGTAAATGAGTGTCTTCTTCTCAAAAGCCTTTGTTTTCCTAGGTATGTGAATATTGGGATCTCCAAATTGCTTTCTTTTCTGCAAGTGGTAAATCAAGAAACCCCAACTATGTAAGTCAGTAAGTACTGCGGACATGACAGACATTTGACCGCATATCTTTTTCTAAAATTTTTGGAGACGGTAGCTGTAGCATTAGTGGCGATGTAAGTAGCTGTAGACATAGTTTAAGTAGTAGCAAGATGTTGCTTTAAGTGTAGTAAGTGTAAGATTTGTAAGTGTAAGTGCTGGAATTAAATAATAGTAATAATAATAAGTAAAAAATAGTTTTAAGTTTGTTAATTGTGTAATTTATTCACTTATTTTGCATGAAAGTGTGTACATAAGCAACTGAACAATAAAGTGTGACCATTTACACGTAAAAACAACAACAACAAAAAAGTCAGTAAGTACTGTATCGACAGTACACAGTGCTACGTTATGTGAAATGGGGCCAAGAGAAAAAGGTATGAATTAAGATCTAGTCCAAAGCATTGTTGACACAGAAGGTAAGAGAAGAGACTGATTGGTCACAGAATAAAATTAAGCATTTCTAGAAATAATCAAAGGGCTGAGACTGCAAAAAAAGAGGTAAAATTTAAAGTGTTCCTGTTCTGAAATCAGCTCAACAAGAAACAAACAAGAAACAACTTGTTAAGTGAATAAAAATTTGATAACTTGTTCTATTTTTGTACAAAATTATAAAAATTTACTATAGGCCCTCTCTCCACTTACATAACCCATTTAATTACAACTGTTCACAGTTTTCTGATTCATACTTTTAGTGTCACAACAGTACAGAAAGAAGTGGGAGATATAGCATAAATTCTCCTTGGAGTAATTTGTGAGGAAACGGGATTTTTTCACTATCTTTATTGACTTTAAGTCTGATTAGGTTACATTAATAATGACCACATGAGTACAATAAAAAGAAACACGATAGAGAAGCTTATATAGCTTTGGTGTTTCTTGCTGTTGCTGAAATTCTGATTCAGCCCTGCTAAAATGTGCAAGCAGCTGGCAAATTTGCCACCTATAGCTACCTATCAACTATTTTAGTTGACTACCCAATGTTGCCCAAGTCTGACTGGTTTAAATAATTATTGTTCATCTGACAATTTGATAGGATTCATTTGCAGAAAGACACTGTCACACAATAGGGTCCATTGGGAAAAAAACACTGGTCAGGGGTAAAAATTAATAGTTTCCCTTGGAAATTCAATTTTATTAAAACAATTAAACAAGCGTTGTAAGCTAAATTTTTTGAGAAACTCAAATTTCCACAGGCAACTCTCATCCTAGCCTGATTCTCAGACGTCTGAGGTCATTTGTGGCCCCCAGAGAAACGAGTGGGCTGCAAACGAGCTTGGACGTCTGAGAATCAGGCTACTCTCATCCAATAGGACTCTACCGTTTATCAGTAATCATAGTACATATAATAATTATTATTACACTATGTCTTATGAGTCTGACAAGACAACTCTCTACAATGAAGTGTATTTCTGCTTTCATGCAGCTAGCTACACACAAGTATTAGTTTGTAGGTTGAAGTAAAAATAGAGACATGCTTTACATCCAGGAGTTATATCTTTAAAGAGCTCCTTAACTTGACTGGATGACATCCCTTTTTGGAATTCCTGTAAAAGATAAAAAACATGCTCTCTTTGCATCAAAAAGGAAACAAAGGTTGCAGAAGAGGAATAGCTGAGAATTCAATGAGTGTCTTAATGTCAAACCTTGAATACTGCTGACTGGCTATCTTGTGAGCAAAAAGGGATGCGAGAAATTACCTTAGGCAAGGGGTGGAAGCAGGAATAGTAAGCAGGAAAAAATGAAGAGAAACACCATGTACACACTTGTCAACATTAAGCCTGAGAGGGGGAAAACAGCACCATTGGCTTTAGCAAGTATAGTAAGTATACTGTGTTACAAAGTAAAAGTGAGTCAAGATGGTGGAGTCATTGTGGTGACCTGTGATCAATTCTTTTTTTTATTCACCACAATAGCTTCCCCTACATGACTTGCACCATGCAAAAAAAGAAAAACAAAACCCTCTGGCGTCTGGGGCAGTAATAAACTGTCCTTCAGCAGGGAATATTGGTATAATATTGTACAGTGGAACCTCTCCTTATGGACACATCTTTAATACAGACACCTCTCTATTACAGACAGTTCACTTGGTCCCTGAGAGACCGAAAATTCATATAAGCCTACTTCTCAAAAACGAACACCTCTATAATGCGGACACTTATTTCTATCACCTTGGTGTCCGTAATAAAGAGGTTCAACTGTACTGTCTTTAAAATGTAACATTAAGCTTTATTTTTAAACTTACCAATAAATCAATTAGCAGTAGCTCTGATGACTCATATGCCTCTGGCCCACCTTTGTCGTACAACTGTTTAATTTCTTCACCAGTTAAAGAACATCTGGAAAAGTGGAAGATACCAATAACACAAAGAATATCTTTTTAATTCTATTGTCAGTGATTATAAGATGTCTCATATTGCCTAAATATTCTACATTCAAAGGAAGTAAGAGAAATCTGAGCTTTGACACTATCACTTTTTTTCTTCATTTATGTCAATGATTACCGCAACATCCAATTTTTTGTGTCCAGAGGTGGCTGTAAAAATGTTTTCAAAATTCATGTTCAACTACATCTGTATCTAAAATTATTTTAATTAGTATATACCTGATTCTAAAACATGCTCCTGGTCTGTTCCCAGTTGTGTGATTCTGCTGTATTCCTAGCAACAGTGGCCAGTTTATGTATTCTTCTGGGATATTAACCTAAACAAAAAGTAAATGAAAAGTTAAATGTTTAGGAATTTTACAGTATGTGTGACACATATAGGGGATCATCATTTTCACCAGGGTTTCACAGGTAGGCAAAACTTTCAATGGAGTTGCTTTACTATAAGGGGTTTTCAACCAGCAGGTCAGATGCTCAAACCAAGAGACAAAATCATTGACTCCAGGTTGTCCAAATAATACTTAGCCCTTGATAAAAGTCCTGTACATGTGCCTCAATCCAGAGGATCAATAAAAGTCCAATCACTATAAAATGTGGTGAAAACTTATTTAATTAAAAGATTATTAATCACAAGCATTATAAGCACTGACTCACTTCATCTCTGACTTCTCGCACAATGGAGTGAAAGAACTCATGTACAACTGCTTTTTCCTCCATGTCATCTAAATCAACTGAACTGTTTTTGTCAGGTTTACCATCCTGAAGTTTCACTTCCTGGCAAACAAAATAAAAACAAAGATTTCATAAAGTGATTTTGAGCAAAAATAGGCTTCTTTCTTACAGCTACAATTAGAAAATACTACCTGAAAGGCCAGTAAATGTATTTTCACAAAACTCATGAATTTATAGAGGGCTGTCTTCTCTTATTACTGAGCATGGCCACAAGGCTTATAATAAGATGTGACCTGTGTGTGTAGACAACTCATGCTAGTTAACATAATGTCTCATTATGTTCACCTTCCAAATTCTCTAGACTAGTTTGTAATATTATTTATGTGCTGTTTTGTGATTGTTTTTTTGTTATCATAATTTCCCATTGCCAACATTATTTTACCAAATGTATAGCAGCATAAGGCACTATTGAAGTTACCCATTGTTCTTAACTTCATGTAACAAAAGACACTGTTTGGAAAAACCGAACATTCATTTGATGGGTTAGAGGTTTCAGCCCACAACCAGAACTTTCACGATTTCATTTGGCGGTGCAATTTTACCCTCATCTTGTCATCATTGTTTTGGTGTCTCGGGTTCGTCTTATTTAAAGACATCAAAACAAATCTAAAGCGAAACAGGAGACTTCCAGAAAACAGAGATGATATTAACATTTGCATAGCTTTAGATCCCTAGATCCCACTATCCCCAAGGGAGGGAAGGGGTACTTAGGTATATCAGTGTCAGGTAGGTGTGAACAGGCCAAAGTTTTAGACTCCCAAAAAAATCCCATTAGGATAAAACTAGATCCAAGGACAGTCCAATGGTGCAAAACATACCAACAGAAAGTCTATTCCTTCTCTGCATCATCCCATGGTCAGAGAGCTGGAAATGGAACTTTCTAACCCGTCCATCCCTGACTCCCGCAAAAACTGCCAGAAAATTCCTAACCCCAAAAGCGCCCAAATTGCTATCCTCACTGAAAAAGAAAGGCTAGCACACCACCCGTCACTAAGATATCTGAAAACCCCCTGTATGCCATTATCTTACAGGTGTGTATGCCAAGCATTGCGGGTTTCACAGCTTACACTAGGTTCTGCATGCCCTCCAGGGGTATCCAAATGGCCTGGATCTTCATAAACTTGATGGCTTCTTCTGATAAAAACCAATTTATTGTCACTTGTTTCAACAATGGAACCAACTCCCAAAGCGTCCGAAAAACAGGCTTGCTCATTGGCATATTCACGCTTGCCGTAATCACTTAAAAATCCCCAATGACCATTGTTCATATTTGTACAAACGTAATCTCTGTAGCAAGTTTGTCCTAAGTGCAAGGTCACGGGTTTTCCTTCCTCATGGCTAACGCCATGAAGACGAAATTTGGAGCCGTTGAAAAGGAATGGATTTTGCTCCTTACGTAAAGCCCATGTCTTTTCGATTTCAGCTTCAAACTGTTCACTACAAGGCTTCCTATCGTAATCATGAGACAATAAAACTGTCACGCTAGCGTCCTTTGTTCCACCACAAGAAGAGAAACTTTCGTAATGTCCGCAGTTGAATATCTCCGTAAAATGTCCTTCATCTCTACATTTTTCCACAAAAGCTTTGAACTCCATTCTCCAATCGTTTGAATATCACTTCAAAACTATATGTACCACTACCCGCCCACCAATCTTTTTTTAAAAGAAGATTCAATTCAGTGAAGCCGCCATTTTAAAATGAGTTTAGCCTCGATATAAAATCAATTTTGATTGGTTAAGTGCAAAACCTAAGCCAATCATATTCCTTGTTAGATCTTGTTTCTCCGTCTATGAAGCCAGCGGCTGCAGACAAAAGTGCCATGACAACATAGCGCGCGTAACAAAATCACAGAAAAAGAAGAAGGGTGAAAGGCTGTCTACTTTATTGAACCAAATTTCTCTCCAGAACTATGGAATCAGAAGATCTTCATATGTCAGTTGACTATGTGGGAAGTAGTGGTGTTATTCTAAGTACAGAACAGAAGGCAGCTTTACAGTCCTCGCTGGTTATTTTGAAAAGCAACTACAAGTTTTATCGTGTGAAATTTTGGGGCAAGATTGTCGGAGTAAAGTCTGATTACTTCATCGTGCAGGGAGTTGGAAAAGATGAGTTGAAGGATAGGAAAACGCTCTACAGGTAAATGAAAACGCAAACTAGTGGGAAATCTCTTTCTCAAAACAGAAGGCTTTATTAAGCTTTTATTTCCGATTAAGAGAACATTTTTGTCTTCACCAGAGCTTAGTTTTGCAGATCACATAAGCTTATAACCTCATATTCACACAAATATGATGCAATGTATAAAACAGGCAACAAAAATGATGGTGCTAGGGAAACTGATAGCGGATAATCCATTTTTGCAATCCCGGTGTCACTGCAATAATTGAAAGCATTCAAAATGAAGCTTAAAACTGTTGCATTACCCCAAAATAACGAGGGAGGATGTGTTTATCACTTCCAACTGAATTCCCACTTTGCCACAAGTTGTCCCTTCTTCTGGTAAAGGACAATTAAGTGTCAAGACGAACAGAAAATTGCCTGCTGTAATCTAAGAACGTGATGCGTGGGTGGAGAGTCTGGAAGGAGGGAGTGCTGACATTAGCTGCTGACTAGAGAAACTTTGTGCATGGGACAAACTTGGGCAAACATCTGTTGTGCATTTGGGTACTAGGTCATCTAGCATAAAGATGGTCACTTGATGGTTAACACATCAAGACGTAGATTTGATTTGCACATCTTGAATGGCGTACGTATTACCAAATGCTTCACATCAATATATGTGTGCAATTTTGCTGGCTTTTTCCAATTCCTCAGTCACTCTCTTGGAGTAGGGTCATGTGTGGCCATGGAAGATAATTTATATTTTTAACAAATTATTAGGTTGAAAGCATCCTTAGATTTTGAATAAATCTACAAGGTACATATGCAAGAATCTCACAGTGACTGTACTTGTCAGAGTGTACGGTCTAATAATATTTTTCCCATTATTTTTCCATACAGTCTAGACTGTGTACAGTGGGGCTTATTGCCAGTAGTGACAGAAAGCGTGAGGCACAATTGCTCATTTGTGAAGGGGCGCTTTACTGGGGACCCTTCGTACGAATACGAGCACACAGAGACAAAGAAAGTGGAGAGCCAAGATGGGGAACGAATTGAGGGAGCTGAGGAGGAAAATATTGTAAGTAATGCATGGAGACATTTGGGGCATGCTGTTGTAATCACAGGAAATAGACCCTTATCACTTGGCAGCCATGTTGAGTCTCAGGAGAATTATAAGCTTTGTTTTTGCCTGGCAAGCCTCGCACTGAATTCTTCTGAGCAAAACGAACAATGTATTGATCTGAGATCTGTTAATACTCACAGCCCATCAACTGAGTAAGAGTCAGAAATATTATTTCTAACTCCGACTCAGTTGCTGGGGAAAATTGATTGGAATTGTATTCAATACAATATTATTGCAGTCAGTTTTCCCCAGCAACTGAGTTTAAGGTTGTGTTTTGTTATTTGTCTTCCACTCTTGGAAACATGACCACAAACATTTTACTGCTGGAATTTGTTTGAGTGAAATTTTTGCACCTGTGAGTACTAGGCAGAACTGAGTTTGGCAATGTCTGGCTAACTTCCATAGATTATGGTCAAAGAAGAGGACAGGCTAGCAGCAACCATTGAAGCCATAGATTATGATGTCAGGATAGTCCCCAGAGGTGCATACTGTCGAACATCTCTTGGAACTGTTGGAGTAAATAGAAGTTTTGAAGGTAGGTATATAACTGGCCTATTTGTAGATCTGGTTGAAAATTGTTAATCATGATTTCTGCTCCTGTGGCAATTTAGCTTCTTGGCACTAATTACTGGAACACTGAGAATGGGATGCTTCTTTCAAATGAACAATTTCTTATTAGAGGTTGTTAATGAGAAATCCTTATCCGACTTTCAAACCGCCATACTGATGTCACTGACAGCATGTATTTAGATATCAAAACTCTGAGATCAGTAGAGTACTGTTTTAAATTTTTATGTCCACTTATAAAAACAATTACATTATTAATGCTATTAGTTATCTTATACTAGACCCTACAAGCTATTAGCTTTAAAATTTATGGAGTGTGTGCCCATTACCTTTTCTAGTTTGCTATTTGGCAAGTCTCGTGATTAAAGATATGTGTGAAAAAAGTGGTACTGAGATTCACCTTTGTTAAATTCACCTGGGTTATACTGAATTAGTGTCTACTGGTTACTGTGCCTTTAAATAACACGTAGAATCTGAAGTTTAAGTTTCAACAACTTTTACATTTTCCACTGTCATCAAACAGTACAGCGGACCTCTTTGAAAGCAAAGTTATTTGGTTCAGTGGGGTCAATAAGTCAAATTCAAATGCTATGATCAGAAGATTTCAATCCATTTTGTCAGTTTCTGTATTTTTGCTGTCAATCGGTTGTGGCTGTAGTAATTATGACTGACAGCAGTAAAACAATCAAGTTGTTAGTTTAGGTTTTGAAGTTCGGAGTTTGTATGCTATTGAAACTGGCGGAGTAACAAGACAATTAAAATGCTATGTTTGGTTTAAGAAACGATTTAGAGAAACATTTCATCAAGAAAATTGAAGTCATCGAAACGTCATGCTGTTTTATTATCGTTAATTTTCTTGATGAAAATAATGTTTGCTTTAGTTTCAATTGCAAAAAAAAAGTTTTTGTAAAATGTTCATTTTCTTTCAACAGGTTTGAGTGTTGCAGATTCGGGCAAGCTTTCAAGTTACTTCCACTTCAGAGAACCATTCCTTCTTACGCAGAAGACCCTTCTTCAAAAGGTAACATAGAGTCGACACCAACTGATGGTTTTAGAGACCAATTTAGACTGTACAAATTTTGCTTACGACTGTTGTATGCAACTTCTACGGCATGTGCTGCTTATGTCATACAAAAACATCTCAGAAAATTCTTGTCATCCAACTTTGCCTATGCCTTTGATTGTTGTACAATTTGATAAGTAACATATTTCAAATTCTTGGTTACGACAACAGTCATACCATTGAAATCATCCTTAAGAGAGGTATGATAATTTAAGAGAGAGCTGACTATGAACTTAATTATGATTGGCTATTTTACGTGGTTATGTGATAAATACAGTGTACACTGTTCACTGGGCCTAGCTGGCTGACATCAAACCCTGGATCATCTTACTTTAAAGACAAATGAGAAATTATAAAAGGAAATGATTTTTGTTTAATGATCCCTTGCAAATGGATGAACAATTGAGACTTGTTACTCTATCAAATGTGCTAAAACAACTGTTTTAAATGAGTTAATATTTTTATTCCTGAACAGGCTGAGCTGGATAAAGCTATTGACTTTCTTGATCCCATTGACACTGATGTACCAAAAGGAGGTAAGAGCACTCAGAAATATTACTTCAAATATATTCACACGAGAAGAAGGGTTGATGACAAAATAATGGAACTCTTTCTTTTGGTCAACTGCCATCTTACATGTACATGTACTCTCCTAAAATCTCAAACACTTTCATCCAAATTAATTTGAAATTGTCAAGAATTTTCATTCATTGTACATAATGACTATCTCCTATAGTAGAGTTTTTAAAATTGATAAGCAAGACTGGAGAATTCTTAGTAACGTACTAATAGATTGAGTTATAAAGCTCCTAAGAGTTCCCTGCCTGGTTGCCATGGGTCACCAGGCTCTTGTCTGTAAGGTGACAGTCCTGAAAAAGTCTTACATTCATGTTCATTTGCATGAATTTCCACTCCTTGTACGACTTTGTAAATTGGTTTTGCATGCCCAAGGTTACATCCTTAATTGACTTATGATAGTTAATGAGAGTTGAAAAAAACTTTTTAAACCAATTTTCATCTTGTTTACCTTATCAACATCCATTTTCATTGGTAATACTGCCTTAAAATCAACTTCTTAACATCAATGTTAACCCTTTAAGCCCCTCTCTTTACAATGTCACTGCTTTATTAACATGTAAAGGAAAATTAATAATCACCAAAGATGAAATGCCTTGATTTTTAAGTAGCTCTAATAACTGCAAGGCTGATCTGACTGTGTAGAAAACTTAACACGACAGCGACAGAGATCAAACTAAGAATCAAAATGCAACCGTGGACAGCTGTTTCGAACTGGTTGTCTCTCGTCAGCACGGTGTAGCACAGCAAAAAGTAGAACAACAAACGCGGGGTCAGTTGTCCACCAAATGCACATGGTAATGATTCCGGGTGGGCCCAAATACAGTTGTTTACCCACGTCATAGCGCGTGACTACAAACAATGAACAAAGTATCTGAAATATCATGTCCCTGTCACAATGAGTTAAGTGGGGAAAGACAGTACTTTGCTTCATGAGCGCATGGCCAAACCATGTTTAAAAAAAGTGCAGCATATCGGATCTAAAAAGATGTACAGTCCAAAATAGAAAGAAAGAAAGTAAAGTTATCCAGGGTGCATCAGCTACCTGGTATTAAATAAATCATGACAATAAATATAAATATAAATTAATTTAAATAGTTAAGAAAAACTGACTTGTGCTATCTCACATGCAAATGTTAGAAATGGTAGGGTTTTTAAAAAAAAGTTTAAAAGAAGAAAGCAATTCTGCTCTTTGAATTTTAGTAGGCTGTGAATTAAGGTGGCTCTATACCATTTCTTCAGTTTTCGCTGGTAGTGATGTATATTTTTCTCGATGTTCTGGTTCTTTCAGCCCTGTGAAATTATGTGGGTTCAAACATAGTTCCGAGTACCTTAAGTCCTTGTGGTTTGTTAAAAACACCGTTACTACTGGTAAACCTCGTTTCCATGGCAACCAGCAGATGATACCTCTCTTGATTCCTTCACCCCTAGCTAGTTTCAAAACGGGTCTGTCCGAATTTCGCGTGTTTCAATTTCGCTATTTTTTGTGTAACGAAGAGAGAAACTCCAAAATATCTTCTCGTAAAGTCAAAACAAATTCTGTACATACGTTTGGCCAATTTCTGCAATTTTCGTTTTTTCCATTTATTGCAGTTGTCTATGTATAATTCTCCCTAAGATTTTTTGGAGTACAAATACCAGCTACATCCTAACTTTGAAACAATTTTAAGAACAATTCACTGTGGAACACTCGTTAAAATAGCCTTACTTTTCAGCCCAAAACTGGCCTTGTTTCGCGCGCGAGCATAATTCCCGTATCAGTTAGAATACTGCGCGCGCTCGCATCATTTTAGTACCCAGTCGCCGCGCGCCAAATAACTGTCTGGAGTCACCTTAAAAAGGATTAGACCTGAGAATCTGAACAGAAAGTATGTTCACCAAGGCTAAGGGCGCGTTTTTTTATCCACAATTCTGGAATAAGAATGGTTGGTACGGAATGCTAGGAATAATTCGGATTGTTTGCATAAAAAAAACCCCGTTGGTCCTGGCCGAGTAAACATTGCGTAACAAACAAATGATGGTGGCCGACGAAGAGGCTGCCATTGCAGCCGTTATCGCAGCAATTTTCCTTGTACTTTTAGTACAATGAAATAAGAAGCAATTGTCCAAAAGTGTAACCTGATTTTTTCCCTTGAAGAGACGTATTTGAATCCGCAGCGCTCACCTCGCCGTCCGCCATCTTGGATTTCATCGCAACATTCTGTTCATTCTGCCCCTGGGAGCAGAATGGATGGAATGGCATTCTGTCCATTCCGGAATAAGAATGCGGAATAGAAAAACGCGCGCATTTTACATTCTGTCCATTCTCATTCCAGAATTGTGAATAAAAAAACGCACCCTAAGTTTAGGCTTGGGTAGATATATATCTGTTTTTCTACTAATGTTGTAGCTATGTACATCACAATTCCTTATAAAAGAGTCGCATAAATACTGAGTAAACTGCAAAGGACCGCAAACGAAAATACTTGCAGCATTTTCGTTTGCTGTCCTTTACAGTTTATTCTTGATTTTTAGACAAATTCCCCCACCGAGTAACGTGAGAGATATATGGAGGAAAGTGCAGAGAATATACTTGTTGATATTGTAGCCGAAAGAGTTAAAGAAATGTTTGATTTTGCCTGTTTGTTTGTTTGTTTCAGGTTCTTGGAGCATTCAGTTTGAGCGAGGAAGTGGCCTTGTGACTCTGCGTAGCCTTCACTGGATTGGCTTCAGTTTCTTTCATGTGCCAGGAACCAGAAAATATGGATCAGTATATTTTGGTCTTGGCACCAAAAATCTGGACTTGCCTTTTATGCTGTGAAGACCAGGGAAATTCTTTCACAACTTTTGTGTAATATAGTTTATTTATAATATTCACACTTGAGTAAAATGCGTTTATCACTTAGTCAGGGTAACAAGGATTGTTTTGTAATCTTAATCAGCCTTAATGTATAGCGAGCATCTTGAAGTAAACAAAAAAATTCAAATGGCTCTTTGGCTGTTTTTTGAAACTGAAAGTCTTTAGATAATAGGGAGCTTATTAAGGCAACGACGACGGCAACAACAACGCCGCAAAACAACAGGTTTAATGAGCAAAAACAATCGCTCTGCACGTGCGTTTTACATTTTGGTACATTTCTTTACCGTCCTCTGCAAAACAACAACGTGAAATGACCACATTTAAGGTTTTGTGGAGAACGTGAACGCATGACGGTAAATTTCTCATTTTCTTTTTTAACTTGTTCGCCACTCCTACCAATTTGGTTCCTGGATAGTTCGCCATTTTGTAAAAGTTGAGCGAGTTGAAATAATCGCGAAGTAGCACAAATGAAATAAAGTTATATTTTCAGGTGACGTTTTTCGTTGCCGTTGCCGTCGTCGTTGCTTAAGCTCCCTAACAACGAGCGAAATGCCCTTTTAAGGCGAAATAATACATTTGATAAACTCTTTTCTCCCTTTTTTTTTGGCGGGGGCGCTTGTTGAATGTCCCCTAAAAGTCCCATTTTGAAATTATTTCGCCTGTTTGCGAGGCAAAGTTTTGGCCAAAGAAGTCCAAAATTCACTAACTTGCTGTAATGAGATCGAGTTAGTGCACTCCTTCCGATAAACGCTCTATCGATTGAATGCTTAATAAACGCCCCTTTTTAATAAGTACCCCTATTAAAAAAATCGCCCTACAATAAAAACCGCATCCCTATTTGAGCTCTTGTTTTCGATAAGTGCCTCTTTTACGCAGTGGCTCTTGAGGAATGACTACTCGGAAATCGTATTGTTACGATTGGGTGCTTTTACTTTCTCTGGTGTTAAAATGATGTTACACGAAACAGTTTGTGTTGCGTTAAAAATTGTTATCCTGCTAATAATGGCAGCTTGACTTGTTTTGATCTGCCCCTCGAACTTCATTGCCACAACGAAACGTTGCGCTAAAAATTGTCCGCGCGCTATGCTTCGTTAAAAATTGTCCCGTGTAATGCGACTGGGGGATTGCGATAAACTCTGTCCCGGGTCATGTGAAGTGATGCCATGCATCAGTCATTTCCATGTCGAAAAGAAAAAAAGTGCCCGCCCTTTAGCTCCCAAAATAAAACAAGCGCCTGTGGCGGCTTCCTTGCGAACAGAGCTCTTTGTCCCCAAGCTATCAGAGGTATTTCGAAAGAGTAAATCAGTTTGCCGTTTTACCCAACGAACGAGATCCCGGCGTTAGCAGGCAACGGGCCATGACGGGCGGCCCTCAACTACTTGGCTAACACTTACAGCACTTATACCAATTGTCTTGATTACATGGTAATGCAATTTAACGTCAAATGTCATTTTAATTTGTTGGCTTCCAGACATGGCAACATACGTCTCCCTTGTGTTCACAAAACCAGCGAAATGCCTCAAGTTGGCCTAAAAGAAAAAGTACAACGTCGCCGGAAGCTCGGTTCACATCAACCCTTTAAATTCTTCCTCTTAACTCTCACTTTCTTACTGTCGTCTGCTTTCGCTGACTAACTATCGCGTGTCAATGATGAGACAAACTGAGAAAGGATATCCACTCCTGTCTGCCTTTGGATCACGGTTGTACTTCAATCCAGCATTATGGTACCGTGTCCTTATACTGTTTAGAGATGCACCAAGGAGGGGGGTGGGTGTAGACACAATTGGGGACTGGTAAAAAAGTATAGGGTGGGGTGGGCTAGAGCATTTGGAAATGTGGAGGATAAAAAATACGTCGTCCATCCCCTCCTTTTGGCACAAAACTGACTGACCCACCCCTAAACGAAGGTTGAAAATTATATGACCCACCCCCTATTAAACATGGTTGCATTAAATTTTTGGTTGCAATGTTAAGGAAAACACGTTTTTTTTGTACGACAAAATCATAAACCTCCTCGCTTCAGAAGGGATTAAGTTTGGTGAAGAACGCTTAATGGTACATCGCTATCAGTGCCACTCCAACTGCTGGATACCAGTTTTGCGAAGGGATATTATCATGATAGGAGGTATTACTCCCACCTTCCTGCGCAGTCTTCACATGCTTCTGAGCCGCTGACTCTCGATTCAGAGGCACTTGTGTCTTTGCCAGTGAATACACTGACACCAAGTGAAGCTTGTTTTGTTTTGTTTTTTTTTTTTTTCGTTTTATTTCTTTTCGGTCGTCAGCTTGTGTCTTTCGATATACGAATTAATGACAGAAACTCTTTGCTTTCTCAGCAAATTAAGGAAAGACACTCTTTGCTTGCTCAGCAAATCCTCACAGGAGTTTCCCCCACCCTACATCCTCATAGGTCAAGTAATACTCTCTCTTTCTGCTTTCTCCCTTCTTCCTCTTTCTCTCTTTTGTTTCATCATGTTAAGGTACGCAAGGTGATGTATGTATTTCACTACCAGGTCTTGATCTGCCGCACATTTCTCAGAGAATTAAGCTTGAACACTTTCTATTTCTAGTGAAACTTAACCTGCAGGTTGGTAGATAACTGTGTGCCTATTCCTCTTAAAAATAGAATGACCCACCCCCCATGGGTAGCTGAAAACTGCACGACCCTCCCCTTACCATGTGCTCAAAAACTGATGACCCACCCCACCCTATAGTTTTTGACCAGTCCCTTACAAGGGGTTTCTTTTCTCTCCGGACAACTGTATAAGAAAAGGCATTTAGGACGAGGTAGTAACATCAGGTAGATAAAAATCATAATCTTTTGGCGGAGCCAAATTTATATGCTGCGATCTTTTACACCCTGTTTTGGACCCAGCCCCGAAAACTGGACTTTTTTCATCCCAAAACTGACCCTAAATGTCTGCAATAATACCGCTGACAATACAGTAAAACTCTACCTATTTTCAGACCAAAGCTTATATCCATGGAAACTTTGTGCAAGATTCGGAAAGGGGGGGGGGGGGGGGGAAGAGGGGGGGGAGTGGATGGGGAGGAGCGAGATTACTGAGCTGGTTTTCTTGGTGGTTATCTGCCGACTATTCGCCGACCATTAAATTTGGACCCCGCTTTATAATAATAATAATAATAATAATAATAATAATAATAATAATAATAATAATAATAATAATAATAGTAATAATAATAATAATAATAATAATAATTTTTTTTAATATTTTTTAAAATAATAATTCTTTATTAAAATATTCCACACAAATTGCTATTTACAAGTTAAAAGTATATATAAAAAAAGAGCTATTAAAAACACCTATTCACAATTCATTTCGATTAAAAAGAAAGATGATATTTTCAAGCAATAATTTTTTTGTAAGGAAAAAGAAAAAAAAAACAAATGTCATGAAGTTTTTAAAAAATTAAATTCGGCATTTTAAAATCAGTTCCACTTGATAAAAAGGAAAGAAAAAAAATAAACAAAATAAGCATCTCTCAAATGGCCCCTTCTGCTGTTTCAATGTCAATGTCCGCGTTCTTGATGTCACGTTGAATTCTTCTTAATGTCCTAGAACCTCTAAGACAGACGAGTGCAGATCTTAACAGGTCGAATGAAATTCGGCATCTGATCCATGACATGGTTTTGGCATATTGCTCCCCTTTCTTGATAGCAATCAGCTCCGCTAATCGACTATGGTATCTCAAACATTCATTGCCCATTCCGCCAGTTGTAGTGAAGACCAAAGGTGTAAATGTTCCATGCCCAATGTCGAGAACTCTCCTTGAGTACAGGCGCTTTTTCTCATTCTCATGCGTACGATAGATCTGTTGCGGCTCCAGGTCCTTATACGACTCAGCATTGGGGTGGCAAACCCTTACATCAAAGAATGACGATCGTCGTTGCTCCCAGAATCCACGTGCATGGATATCCAATCTCGCATCTTGTGCTTTGTTGGATCCTTTAATTATTAATAATAATAATAATAATAATAATAATAATAATAATAATAATAATCATAATAATAATAATAATAATAATAATTTACATTTGTATAGCGCAAACTTCTATATGGATATATTCGGTTGCGCTTCACAATATTGTTAAAATACAATTATGTTAAGAGCAACTAAGAACACAAGAAACTATTAAAAACTACATGCCCATACAATCAAAGGCAGCGATTATCTAGTCAATAGACCGGCTAGTTAAAAGACAAGACATGAATAAAAATCTATTTAAAGACTAAATTAGAGAAATGAGTTTTAAAAGCAGTCTCGAAAGTGTCCAATGTCTTTATGTTCCGAATTGTTGAAGGTAATGCATTCCAAAGTTAAGGTGCCGCTGACTGGAATGCACGATCGCCAAGGGTTGGACGGGTCTTAGAGCTCTTCATATGAGCCCGGTAAGCGGGACAAATTTTGTTTTCTGTTCATATGGAAAATTTAATCCCGGTTACCGAGATTAAAAATGTCCAAATGGCCCCCAAAACACCTGTGGAACCGTCTTCCGACTTGTTAGCGACCTTACAAGCCATGTGCAGTTGAAAATGTTTCGTCCCGGACAGTACCGGTATCCGGGCTGGAGTGTTCCCCAAAAAACTTCATATAAGAAAAATTTCCAGCTCGGTTACCGAGATATCGGTGGCAAAAACTGACATCTCGGTGATCGGGACAGCCCGCCTTCTCATGTGAACACATCGAAATTTTGGTAGTGAAAAGAATGGCAAGGGGAGTTTAGGAAACCGAGCCAGCCCGGTCGACCGGGCTCATATGAAGAGGCCGTTAGTGCTAGGTAACTCAAGTAATAAAGACTCGTTTGACCTAAGTTGATGGAAGTGATTTTTATTCAAATCAATACCCACTCAAGAAATCGGGTAAATTTCTTAATACTTTAAATTGGGAAAGACCACAGCGACTTTCAAGGCATCGAGGAATACCTTATCGTTCGCAGATCTGGATCAGTAAAATACTTTAGATAATAAATTATAAACTACAAAAATTAAGACTGATCCTTAGGGAAGTAAAACAGAAATATGCTGTTTTCATTTTCTGTATCGGACTTCAACAAAATGTTTTTGTTTTTGTCTTTTTACAGTCTTGCCCTCTATGATGCAGATTTTCTTTATACTCCGTTCTAGACTAATTTACCAAATTTCAACAAATTCCGTTTCAGAAAAAAAGTTGTTGCCCATGGGCTCCTGGTTCTACTGAAACAGTCGACTCCCGATAACTCGAACCTTTTTTCACTTCCCTTGAAGGTTCGAGTTATCGGGAGGCGACTCGGTACTTCCAAAATATTACAGCTAATTGTGCTTCTCTATGAATTCTCTACGAATGGCCTGAGAATCTATATCGCAGCTGATATTTGGGAGCTTGCATCAGTTGAGTGCGTTCGCAATATTACACTCTAGAAAACGCCTCAAATAAAGATACCCCGTTTAGGATTAGGAATCGTAGAATCACGACCTCGTTGAGTGGCACATGGTCTTAATAACATATAGACCTTTTGGGGGTTTCCTTCACCCCCCTGACCCTTGCCAAAAACGCATATGGACTGGCACGAGTTAAATAATCATTTTTGCCGTGATGCTCGACAATAAATATCAACAGGGGGGCTCCTGATATCAAAGGCTGTTTTTGCCATCGATGATAAACAAACAAAGGTTTACCGGTTTTCATTAAAACAGCAGCTCACCTGGGTTCCTCATTCATGATTTTAGTCGTCATCGCCAACTGCAATTGATCGAGTATTTAGACAGCGTCTGTAACTTGAGAAGGGAGGGGTGGGTGTGCCCTTCTTTTCTTGGAAGTGAACAGCACGAGAGTTGAGACTAAAGTTTTATTTTGACATATATTATGATAAGTTTTCAAACTACGAGCTACCGTTAGGAAGTCCAATAACTAGCCGCTAATGACTGTCGGAAAACTAAAACCAAGATTGCCACGGGCAACCAATAAAAACAGACGGAAATAACACGTCAAATTGGAAGCTATTGCATCTTGAACCCGCGCCAGGCGCGGGAAAAAACGCGTGTGTTTGCGGTCCTGCTTTTTGCTCCTGATTGGATAGAAAAAGATTCATGTTTGCTCTTAGCGGTTTGTTAAAGCGCGCCGCGTGAGGTTAATTTTTGAAACAATCTTAGTGTAAATTGGGACAAAATACTTTTTTTTAATCATTTGAAAAAGACACTTTACTTTTTATGTTTCAGGCGCATTGATATTAAACATCATTTGGAAATATTGTTTATCATATAATTTTATTCTTATATAGCGTTTCTTTTCTTGCTTACTCGATATTGGATTTCACTTTAATACTGCACCCCCAGGTCTCCTGTCTCCTTTTGCTTCCGGCTAACTTTTCCCGCGAAAAATTTTGCGGAAAACGGGAAGAATAGTCATAAAATTAAAAAAAAAAGGCTTTCAAGAGAGAAAGTCTGATTAAGTTGGTTTAAGTTAGTTGGGAAAGAAAGTTGTAATTCTCTGTCCGTGCCTCTGTTAATGTGTTAAATTTTCACTGTTTTAAAATCTCAACATGTAAAGCTGAAGATTGAAATTTTAGCCAGTTTTAATATTTTTCATCAATCAGAAATGATTAAGAGGTTTTTCAGTCGGACCAACAACCTTCCATAATTATATAACAATAAAAAATGTACTTCCGTTAGTACGAAAAACAACGTTAAAAGGTTTCCTTTAGCGGTTAGTTTTTCCGCCGAAAAAAAAAATATAATAAAACAGTGGAAACAAGCTTGGGTATTGTGCCAAAAAAAAGTGGAAAAAAACATCCTCGTGAAGTTTTGAACAAAGATTTGTTTTTACCCAGAGGCTAGGATTTTTTAATTGATAGCAACTCAAACAATTTTTTTCCGGCAAAGCCGCGTTATGTATGCGAGTGCTTATGCGAGTTCTAGCCAAACAGTTTATTCTCTTCCTATTGTCTTTTGACCAATCAGAGTACGTCTTGTAAATTCCTCAATGGCTGCCATAGTGGACTACTGATGCGGAGTGTATGCGAAGTATTTGATCTATGTCACAGGTTTGACGATAGTGGGACGGATTATAAATGTCGCTCGAAAATGTCGAAAAATCGCCATTGTTTTAAATTGTCTTAAGACCCAAAGTTCAAACCTCTTTTTCGGGTTGAAAGGATCCATTTGTTTGGGAATTATGTGACCCGAACGAGCCTCTTTATACACCGACATGGTTCGCCAAAAAGCATACGAAACGACGAGTACGGACGATTTAGTGGACTATGAACTAGACTCCGTCGATACTTCGTTGAAATCTGATACGGCCCAACAGATCATTCAACAATGGATTGAGGTATGGTCTGGAGACGTTTAGTGTCAATTTACATCATCTTTCTGAAGTGCATGGCGTTTCGGCGCAAAAGTGCTCATCGCCTGAAAACGACCGGCTAAAGTTCCCTAATAACGTCTTTAATTTTATCCAGGAGGCTACTGGGCGAGTGTTTGGTTCGTCAGGCTTCTTAGAATCTCTACAAGACGGCGTTCTATTGTGCCAGTAAGTTGTTAACCTTCGTTTCGCTTTGTGGATCGATTGCTACGGGTAGATCTAGAGATGCACATACCAAACTCAGCTCGCATATTTGTTCTGTATATCCACAGCCTTGTGAAGCGAATACAACCAGATTCAGAGATACTTCAGGATGTTATCGAAGTTCCAAATCCCCAGGAATCTCAGGTATGAAAAAGCACTTGTATTTTCGTGCAGTAAGCTTTGCTTTTCCACGGAAATAAGCTTACATTTCTAATGCCTTCTTTTCATATTCCATCTTGTGAAACCAGTGTTTTGTTGATGAAGCATTTTGTGGTTTCTCGGCGTTTAACGTGAATGAAACGTGTGATATCTAATTATTGTTTTGAAAATTAAGACTCAAGAATAGATCTATGATGCCTGTTTTTGTTTCTTCGAGTTGTTGTGCCTCAAGTTGATTGTGTTTGGTATACGTGACCTTCCATTCTCGGAGAACACTGACAACACTTTCAAAAATATTGAAAGCGACATCAATCTGTACACTGAAAGTTCTATTTGACTCATGTGATTTCTTTCAGAGATTTTATGATAATCGTTTATTTTCTCCAACGAAGTTTGGCGATCGTTTTAGTCCTGAAAGAGGCTATTTTCCACACTTGCTAGTGTGAAATTTTGGGTAAGGTGACCGGAAACCAGTTTAATTATATCGCACGAGAAGCGCCATTGTATACAAGCTTACGTTCAGTCGTCATGCAAAAATATTTTTCACGATGTATTTTGTCCCAGATTATTCCACAACGAGATCTCCTTGTTCGCATTCTGTAAAACTAATTGCAAAGAGCCCGATCGCATATTCATGGAATACTTTTCTTGTCACTAACGTGTTCAACATCACACAACGTTCGTTGCATCAATCTTGAGCATTTTAATTTGCATTTGTTGACAGAAACCCAATGTCTCGAATCGATGATTTCATTCAATTAACTCGTCTTTTAGTTAAGTTCGAAATAAATAGCTGATCGATTCAAAGACCCTTGTTTGCCAGCACAAAAGTTTTTGTTTGTCATCCGATCAGTTTTAACTCCGTACACACTTTGATCGAAATTTTCGTAACAAATTGAAGTTTTTCTGAATATATATTTTTCTGTTGAACTTTCCCCATATATGCACTGTGTTATGCTAAGTGCCATGGCTCTTCTCCAACCTTGTTTGTGCAACATTACCGGTTTTCGTGACTAGCGGCCACATTATCGCTTTAAATCCCAAAGTATGTTATTGTTGTCTCCCGTTCGTTAGCGGTGGACTAAAGTGCATATTTGAAACACGAAATGTTCAAGCTGTTTTCATCAATTAATCGGATTTTTTTTCACTAAACTGTTATGTTAACTTCACTTCATCTTGCAAAAAAAAAATATTCTTATAAAGGCGTTTTTAGATAGAAATCCTCCCGTTTAAAATTATACGTACTGTTAAAGTTTCCTAACCCTGTACTTTAATTTTAATTCAAAGAATAAGCTCTCCTGATCCAGTGTGAATCGTCATCGTAATTAAAGTAATTTAATTCATTATTTTATTCTTTGCCTGGCAAATGTCATTAGAAGACGACAAAAAACAGTTATTATAGTGAATAATGGCCAGTGAAAATTGTGGAATTTTTATTTTGAAGTTTAAGAAGATAGAAAAGCATATGATAAATGTATTACTAAATACTATATTTTGGCTGTGTTACCAATTTCTTCGATAATACACTCAGTCATAACCTTATCTTCCTTTCCTTGGGTAGCACAAGTGTTTATCCCTCGCTCTCTCAATGGATTTCCATTTAATCGCTTTAAATGCTAAAAAATGTTGTTGCTAAGTAAATATTGGTGCTCACATCTTCTGACATAATATGTTGGTCTTGCTGTCGTCATGTTGTCAATCACAGAAATTCGTTTTTTTTAGTTTGCCATAGACCTACCGTCTCACAGATTTTTTGTGTGTGTGTGTGTGTTATCAACTGTTATCAAGATTTATATTGATGTATTGTTTTATGAATTTAGGAATATTCCTTTAAGTGTGCTAATTGGAATTTCTTGAGACAAAGAGTGATAACTATTTTTGAATAATTTAAAGGAACGCCTGAAATATGTGAAAATTGTTTTTTTGCCAAGATTACAGTAGAAGTGTGAACAAAGAATTAAAATCAAGCTGCATAATTTTTACAATAATTTATATTGATTTTCTGTAAGGATTTTGTAGAAATCAAAACCTTGTGCCTGTGTTGTAAGCCAACTGTTGCTTAAATGATGGGAAAGGGTCTTTGGAAGTTCATTAGATGTTGTGAAATGTTGCATACTGCATGGCTGTATTTCTATCCAGAGATAAAAGATTTGCAAAACACCACTACTAACATGCCTTCCAATAAATTAATGGTTAGCTGTTTTCCTCCCATTTTGTTGGTTTCTGTAGTTTTGTAATTTCATGGTCTGTCAGTTGTTACAGTAATAATGACTGAAAGCAGTAAAAAAACATAAATCATTAGTTGGATTTTGAAGTTTGGAGGTCATGTGTTATTTATTTAGGCATAATAAGGAATGGAAGTGGTGCTATAAAACACTGTCCTTTCTTTTTATACTATTCAATGTTAGTATTGAATGTCTAGTTCTGCAGAGGGACAGTACTCTGTTAGAGGTTGTATAAATGAGGAATGCCAAACCCATATCATCAGTTGGCATTGTCATAAGTGACATCTGTAATGAATGTTAGTTATGTCATGTAACAAAAAAAAAACTTCTACAACTGTCATCATTTTAACATTGCGTAGACCTGTGATTGTCATATGGTTGTAAAATGTTTGAAAATATGTTTTAAGTTCATCATGTGACAGTTGTAAGCAGCTGGTCATAGGATTGATTTTCATGTAACAGTTTTACAGTACTTAGCATTGTTACAAGCATGTTGCATACAACAAAGTTACAATATTGCCATCTAAATCAACCTTCAGGAAAACTTGACAAAATGTTAGGGGTTGGGTGGGTGGAGAAATATTAATATACATACTACAGGTCTTCATGTTGTGTGTCCTGTGATGGACTAACAGATCCCAGGCAGGGGGAGTAGTACTTAATTCATAGATAAGGGGGTAGTTTTTAAAGAAACTGTCATGCTGTGTCTGTGGGGAGTGATATTTATAAAGAAATTGATAAAGAAAGGTAAATTGGCCAATGTAAAGAGATTTGAGTGCTGACATTTCAAGCATTAGCCCTAAATCAGAGAAAAT
Source organism: Pavona decussata (assembly GCF_977016875.1). NCBI lineage: Eukaryota > Metazoa > Cnidaria > Anthozoa > Scleractinia > Agariciidae > Pavona > Pavona decussata. Next base: position 843,553 of record NW_028145511.1, on the reverse strand, counting down.
GTTAGTGTCTTCATACTGGGTATCCTGTGATAGACTCACATCCCAACCAGGGAGAAGCTTACTAGAAGTAATAACTTTTAGTCAATTCATGACAACTTCTAGCTGTCTTGTTTTTCTTTGGCCTGAATGTGACTTAACCCTTTCTTAGTTGTGGTTTATATGATACTATAATAAGCTACTGACAACATCTATATGTAGATCTTTAGTTCTCTACCTTTACGTCAAAATATTAGCTATTATTTGTGTCCCAGATGTGGCAAAACCTCTTTCTATAAGTGGCTCCTTCAGGTTTGGCAAACCTGTTTATTATTTAATATTATGAACTGCACTTTGTGTACTGCTATACATGGTTGCTGTGTGTGTATTCAATGATTAAATTAACCTGCTAATTTTCCTTTTAACATTAATTTCTCACTGGATTGACGGAAGACACCTTAGTTACAACCTTTGGTAAGGACTTCCTCAGAAGAGCCCCACCTGGTGCAGATCGAGGAAAAAAAAATGATTGTTTTCCGACACTGCAAGCGCCAAAGGCGGGAGGTTCTAGTGGCTTCTGGGGGCATGTTTCCCCAGGATGTTTTTATATTTTTACTCCTGAAAGTGCCATTTCCTGGGTTTTCAAGTCACACTGATGGGTATTTTTCATACTAATCTTAATCCTGGGAATTATATCATGCTATTTATTGTCAAAACTCTGACCGCCTTCCGTAAAACAATGGAAACCGGTCTGAATCTGCACCTGCCCACTGTAGCTAAAACTTCATTTTAGATACGTCTGAGTTCTGGGCAATGTTAAGAACCTCATGGATTATATTCTATGCTTCACTCATTCATCTAATCAGTACTTAAGGTTCAGAACTACAAGTACACTGGGGCTACTTTGTTAAGGGACTTAAAAATCAAGTTATTGATTGCCTTTTCTTTTCTCTTCTCTTCTCACAAAGTCTTTGCTTATCTTATAAATAAAGTCTTGTGCCTTATAGCTTTGTTCATTTCTAAATAGGTTTGAATTCACTATTTAATCCCCACAAAAGGTTTGCAAACACTAATTAAAAAATTAGATTAGTTTTAAACAGGATGTAGTCTGTAGATTGCATGAACTTTATTTCCTGTATTAAGTCACCTCTGACACTGTCGCCTGTTATTGGCATGCCGTGTGAGGTTCATATTACCCAAAGAAGAAGCAAGAAAGTGTTTTTGTGGCTTATTGGTAAAATATACCATACCATGTGTAAACAAGTTGCCACAAATGGCTAGTGAAGATGTTTTACGTTACATGTCAAATAAACTTGAAAGGATAGAAAATACAGCCTGTAAAGTTATTTGGATGTTTAGGAGCACTTGTAGGAAATTAAAGCTTTTTATGGAATTAGAAGGTAAAGTGGATTGTTTCTGCAGCTTTTTGTGTTTTTCCAAGTTTTTGCGATTGTAGCAATAACTTTATAGAAATGTTGAAAGCAAGTCTTCCATTTTTTATGAAACAGCATCTCAGTTTCTTTGTGTTCAAGGCATTATTATAAATGGTATTTAACTAATAATATCATAAGACAAATGAACAGTACTGTCGTAGTACTTATCATATTTACTTAAAGAAATTATTTTATAGATTATAGAACACAGGGAGGGAGAGGGGGGAGGTCAAGTTGCCTCAAATCACAGGTGGCTCATACAACCAGAGCTTAATTAACCTGGTTTTTGTAGCATAAAGCAGCATGGAGTATTGCCACTCCCCCCCCCCCCCCCCCACCCCCAGATGGGATGTCAGTCCATCACAGGGTTTCTTCCAGCGGTATGTCGCCAGTACCCATTGATCATTTTAACATTAAAAGGCGCTATATTAAGTGAATACCATTTAATAATACACATGGGTGAAGAGAGACATTGTGGAGCAAAGTTTCTTGTCTTAGGAAACAACAGGACGGAAGATGCTACATCATGAACCACCTTCCGTTCTATCTAATGCCTAACACACTCACCTCTATAGACTGCTACAGCTCCACAGAATGAAGAGCAGAAACCATTTTAAATTTATGGTTTAGCAGAACATATTTGCAAGTTCCAGACGTTTGTTTTGATTTAAAATTCTTTTTTTAGAAATAACTATTTGGAATTGCCAATACAAATTGTACAAATGTACCTTATTTATAGGCATACATTTATTACATATTTAAATTATCCATTGTATTAATATTTTATTGTGTTCTTGTTGAGTGGATATTTAAGAAAATTGGACAACTGGATATCCACTATTTTTAGACTTCTGGTTACTTAAATACAAATCATTTCATCTGTATAGTTATTTTACAAGGAGTGGTTTATACAGTTTGCAGTTTATTGTTACATTTGTCTCTTGCAAAAACATGTAAATCTCAGAGAAGCTTCAGATACAAGAGTGCACAGACAGTAACCTTTCTTATATTATTACTAGAAATACGTGACTCGCGAAGCTGGGGCTGGGTGGAAAACGCTCTTTACTCGTATTGTAGCATCAAATGAGGAGATTAAAAGGTTTCTGAGCATCAAATGAGGAGATTAAAAGGTTTCTGAACATAGCAACTATTTTGATGACCATGGTCTTTTTGAGGTTCCACAGGCTAGTTTGCGGTTGAAAATCTATTTCTGACGCGACGAAATGAACAACATGCGTGAAGCGCTGTTGCGTTCGATGAATGTATTTCCCACTGAAAATTATTTTACCGCGGCGACAAAAACATTTTATGAATTGAAATGCAGAACGAAAGGCCAGCACCAAGGCTAACATTGGTCCCTTTAGCTGTAAATATTTCTGTAACATTTAATTGTGTATTATTTTGTTATTAATTGGCTTTTAATCATGTCTAAGCTTTAGTTAGCGTATTAGATGTAAATAAATATTATCTAAATAAATAATAAAATAACCTTTTAATTTTCAGATTAACTTGAAGAAATTCTTGAGCGTTTGTGGAGATCTTGGTCTTAGCGCCTGGCAACTCTTTGATCCAAAAGATTTAGAAGTTGGAGATAATGTGATGTGAGTTTTTAAGAAGAGTCACTCTTAAAAGTATTTTCTAGAGGATACTGTAAACTTTATGTATAATGCTGTTGAACAACTGTGAAAAAGCACAATTTTTATCTTACCCTGTACAACCCAGTAGAAGGTACAGCAGAACTCTCTTAAAACATGACCAACTTCAGGCCATGAAAACGGGGCCGTAATAACATGGTGGTCTGATTAGCAAGGCTGTAAAACTAAGAATTCAAAATAAGGGTGATTTTCCACTGGCTGAGTGGAACGAAATAAGTGGAAAATGTTTTTGTTTTTGTTTTTGAAGTTGGAGAGGTACTACAGCAGGTATCATAACCCAGGTTGCGGTGGTTGGCTTGACATGGCTCCCAGTGGTGTGTGAGAACTGGACTTTCAATTTGTTTGGGGTACAAAAAAGTGGTTGTATGTAACGAGGTGGTCATAAGGAAGGGTTCCACTGCATTCTTCAGTTGCACTTGTCCAGGGCGCTTGTTTTGGGTGCCTATTATTTACTTTTATCTAATTCATATAGTCATGGTAAATTTCCTTTGTCTGTAGTTCATTAACAGAGATCGAACTGCAATCTCTCTTTTCTCTCCACTTGACGTGGAACTGTTTCCCAGTGCAGGAAATGATGGCAGGTGTGAGTGGGCTAGATTAAAGAAGCGAGAGGCAAGGTGGAGGGAATCCATCCATCCAGCCAACCATACATATATATATAGACAGACTTGTTAGGGCATGGTATAATGGTTTTTTGGTAAATCACCCCAGGTGTTCTTGCTTTTAAAAACTGTTTTTGATGCATGCTTGATTGTTTTTAATGTTTTAAAATCTCTTTTGTTTTGTTTAGCAAATATAACTCAGAAGATGAAGTGATACAGAAGGTAGGGCAAGAGTTCTAGTCATAGATTCTACAGAGTTAGAGGATGTGTGTAGCAATTATTTATAACGGATGATAATAAGATAATTAAAAAAAAGAGTCACAGGGCAAAAAACTTCCACTCGTCCGCCCGTCCGAGACGAGTACTCTCGAATCTTGGACGAGTAGATTTCCAAAAGCACTTGTCCTACGAGACGAGTAGAGTTTGCCTAAATAAAGATGTTCTTTCCACTGAGGTCGGAGTTCCCAAGCATTTTGGACTTTGTAAACTAGCCTGAGTTTCGCGAAGTTTGATTTCTTTTCACGGCAACTTACCTGTTTTCGCTTCTGTTTTCCGAGAATATCTGGTTCTGTTGTTTCGATGAAGACTGGGATCCACATCCCATACATGGAAATGTGAACCTCGTTTGAGGCAAGGCTTCATTAACACTTGAACGAGGAGATTACCGTTGTGGCAAGTTTTGTGATCATTAAAGAAGTAATAAAACCTTTTAATATCTTTGCTGTCAGTCTAATAGTGTAATTTAAACAACTTGAAACGCTTCAAGACATTCTGCCATATAAAAGGCGCTGATGCTTTGAAAATGTCGCATGACCCACCTAAACAACGCGGGAAATAAAATCAGATCACATGCTACGTTTTCACTGCCAGTGTACAAGATGTCGGCTTATCTACTTGACCTATGGAAAATCGGTAGTAAAAGAAAACCTGACTCCAGCAAAGAGGAACATCCTAAGAGTGAGAAAGTGAAAAAAATATGAAGAAACTCAAATTCGAAAATTCCAACCAACATGGAAAAAAGAATTTCCCTGGGTTAAATTTGACGGGAGAAGAATGAAATGTTTTGCATTGTGTGCCGCAAGTATCCGACAGTAGCCGATAAAGCGAGCAGGCTTTATGTCGGCATCAATGGATCGTCCGCCACTGGTTTTCGCCGTGATTCTCTTGTGAGTCACGAGAAGAGCCATTGTCATTAGTTTTCTTTTCAACGAGTAAAAACCGAAGAAAAACCAGAGCAGGCGCCGCTACCGCGAATAAGCCGTAAAATCGATGAGGAGTCAAAGGAGAAAATGTTAAAATAAATACTCGAGATTTGATACAAAACAGATTATACAATTTCTACGTTTTCTAATGATATTTTGTTATTCACTTTAATAATTTTTTCGGACTAGTGAATTTAACTTTCGGACAACCAGAATCTGAACGTTACTCGTTCAATGGACAAGTGGAATAAAAAAAAAAGTTTTTTGCCCTGAGTCAGTTGATAGACATTTTAATTTATCTTGTTATGATATTATTCAAGAAATATTCATTTCAGTCCCAAACTGTAAAAAATTAAATCTTAATTTCCTTGTTTTTCTATATATTAAATTTCTGGGAAGTTCAATTTTCAATACATGACAATTTGATTTTCCTTTGTTTGTTGTATTTGAATTGTTTTCTCTTTATTTTCATTACTTTTACTTGAAACATTTTAAGTAATAAATAGACCATATTATTTGTTTTCTCTGTATTAAACCGGAACTAGCTTGCACACGTGGCATAAGAGAGAATCTTTTCATTTGCAAATATTTTTTTTATTATATTCCCCCGCAAGAGCCTCCATTGCAAGCTAATTCAAGTTCAATACCGAGAATCGAACATGGTCTATTATACCAGGTTGAAATAAGTCATTTAACATCTCCTGAGAATAAAAAGCCAACGGAAATGTATTTAAAAAATAAAACTTGATAAAAACCAGTGGAGAAATCCTTGATCAGGTCTCAGTTATCAGTTTACTCATTGACAAACACTTTTGTTGCTATAGAAGCCTCACCCCTTGTATATGACAAGATACTAATTTCACAGCAAGATAACCTGTAATGCAGAGAGTTTGAAGGAATGTTATGACTCCCTCCCCACCCAATGCCAAAACTGCCAAGCATAATACAGTCAACTCTCACCTTGCTGACACCTCCCTGTTACGCACTCGCCGATATTATAGTGTCCTTATTAGCAAGAGTCCGTAATAGCAGGAATTTATTTCAGTCAAATGTTTGTAATTTAGTTTTGCTGGGGATTTAGCTGCTGTCCGCATTATTGGGGTGTCCCGTAATAGCTAGGTGTCCCCAAGACAAGAGTTCACTGTATTACGGATTCTCGCTAGCAAGGACACTAACTTGTGGCCCTGAGGGTATCTGCAATGAAGGGAGTTGACTGTCTTTCAGATCACTGTCCCTGTTAAGTGATGCAGGCTGTCAGACATCCTGCCTCTAAACAAATATCTCTTTTAGAACGTTAATTTGTATTTCGCTCTTGTGATACTGTAAATATTAGTTGGTGTCAGTAATGGTGGAAATATATTGTTTACAGGTTGTGAGCACATTATACTGGCTTGGTTGTACTGTTCAAGGGATGTCGTACTACAGAGGGCCCAGACTTGACGTCAGTAATTTCCAACGAGAAAGTGATGGCACTATAACAGTTAAGGTTGGTTGAATGTTGGTGCAAGAATTAACCATTTGCTCTGATTTATGATTTATGTGCAGTATGCTCAAGACAAGTAAAAAAATTCGTTATTTTTAAACAGACGAGACCATCAGTAAAAATGAACTTTTCTTGAATTTTCAGACTTCAGGATTTCCTCGGTAGACTTAATACTCTATACTGTATTTACCAATAAACAGTATCACAGAAAGTACAGTTCAATAGCTTTCATTTGTAATATCTAATAATAATAATTAACTTATTTTATAATGATCCTCTTCCTGTAAGGAGCTTTCGGGGATAATGAAACAAACAGGCAAAAACAAATTACTGTTAGTAATATTTCAAATAGAACTCCTCATGCTCATTAATAATTCATGAAGAGAAAACAATGGAAATCACTACTGATTGTGAAGTAGTTTTGGAAATGCGATCTTGATTTGAATTTCTCCGAAAATTCTTCATGGTTTGAGAATCTATGTATCAAACACTCAAGGGGGTTTCATCCAATTTACAAATACCTCGAATGAATAAGTTTGATTGTTTAGTTTACGAAATGTTGCTAATTAGAGAGTTAACACCATCTCTCAATGTCCAATCGAACTCAATTCAAGCAAAGCTATTTGCGTGACATTGCATATTCAGATATTATGTCAATTTTGGTGAACTATTTCTGACATTGACTTTAATTGAGTTACTTCGAACTTCATAATGGTGTCATGAGGACACTGAAACGTTGTTAGTTTCTATCCTTTATTTTCACTCTCCTATGTATATCTAAACCTTTAAATACCTCGAAGTTGGTTAAATATGAAAAATGAATTGGAGCGGGTTTTTTTTTACCCACTTCTTGGTGTTTGTGAACCAGATGAATTACTCCTCTTTGTGTTTGATATATTACTTCTCAAACTCATTAATTATCCATGAAGAGAAAACAAAGGAAATCACTACCGTGAAAGAGGTTTGGAAATGTGATCTTAATTATCGTAAAATTTTGTGAACTTTTTCTTCGAATTTCTCCAATCAATAGTTTGAGAACATATGTCAAACACCCGAAAGAGTGTTTCCTCCCATTTCCAAACACCTCAAAGTTGGTTAAGAAAACTTGGCTGCGCCTCGTTTTTCCAATCTACTTCTCGGTGTTTGGAAATTCTCTTCCTTGTGTTTGATCTATTACATAGCAAATGCACATCTGTGAAAATATTACAGAACACAATTTTGATTTGTTTTTGTACCACGTCATTTGTATTTGCTAATTTTGCTGTATTCTTTGTTATGTAACATTTTCACAGATTTGTGTCCGCATCACGTTATTCATATTAATTAGCTATTATTTCAATCTGCAAGTTATAATTAAAACTTCCTTGTTATCTCTGAGCTTTTATGAAGTCAAAAATTTGTAGACTTCCTTGAACTGATGATGACTACCGAAGTAATCGAAACATGTCCTCCAAACTCAAACATTGTGTCCTTGTTTGAAATGTTTGTAGTTATTTTCAAACTCTAAATAGCTGGCAATCTTCACTGTGCATTGTAGCTGCTGGCTGTACTTCAACAGTAGTTGTTGGAATTTTGTGGATGCCATGAATGACAGCCATGTCAATATTCTTCATTTGGTCACATTTCTTTAAATTGAGTGAATTTTGATCGTAGTAGCACTTAAACACCGTGACCTCAATCCAGCTGTAATCAGTAATCATGCGATCTTGACTTGGCTTGAAAGGTGACATACATGTACAAAGTCATGTACCTTGTCAGGCCATCTGATAGGGTGCGATAAAAAATCTGAAATTGTGCGATATTTTCAAGGTAGATTGTGCGATAAGAAAGGACTATTATGCGGTAAATTATGCAAATTATGCGATTTTTCCCTCAACTATTTTAAGCTTGTTTTCCCAGGATTCTGAGAAAGTAAACCCCTTTATGCTGCTCTAGCGACGATTTTTTCATAAAGGAACAAAAAGTAAGCAATTATGAGTGAATTGGGATATAAAAATTGAATTTATGACACAAACAGTACCGTGCAAATGTAAGTTGACAGTCCCTCAAAACTCGAACTTCGTGACTCGATCCTCGAAACTCGAAAGCAGATTAAGCAGGTTGGGATATTGGCAAGACATTAAGTCCTGATGCTTCGAGTATCCAGGCGCGAGTCGAGTGCATCGAGTTTCAAGGCAGGGAAACAGAACTTTTCGCATGATAAGTTTTTCACACGTGATCCGAGGCCACAGTTCGGTGTTTACGTTCCTGTTGGAGCGATGTGTATGATCGAGATGGAAAGAGTTTGCTCCTTAAGCATTTTCTCGGTTCCTTGCCGATTACAACCGAAAGTATTTAATTAAGGTACAATCAAGCATAATTTTGTGCATGCAGCGTACTGGTTTAGCAGGGCTAAAAGCGATCGCGCGTGTTTCCATTCTCAGCTTGTGAAACAGCGGCCGAAAAAGTCGCAATCTTTTAGTTTCGCTTCCTTCACTGTTAAGACTGGGTTTAGTGAACAAGTAATCCAGTCATCTGTCAGACGAAGACACTGTTACAATCCGAAATCAGTTGATAGAAAATGAAGAAAACGTGACATTTGCAGATGATCTCGATAACATTTATGCAAATTTGTAACGCTACGCCGAAGATGTAAACATTCGCGGCAGCTTTCAAAGTCTGCTCAAAAGTAAGCGAACGGCCACGTTGAAGTCTCCCTGGTTCCTTGCCGAATTCCAAAGAGGTATCATGCACCACCTTGGCTTGAAGTTTTTTGTTGTTTCTCTCTGATCTATTGCAGAAGGATCATATGTTATGATTCATATCAGCAATCCTAATAGGCTAACTTAAAGAGAAGAATTGTTTGCGTTGCACCAATAGGCAATTCTTAAGAATGAAAAAACTAGCCTCAGGCCCCATAACTGCCAAAACGAAAATGACACCTTGAACCTCGATTGTTTGTGAAATCGATGGTTGCAGAACGTTTCTTGGGCTTTTTCGAAATTAAATCGTCTTGAAACTAAGTGCAGACGCGGAATTTTTTCAGATAAGGCATTTATTTATGGTTTTTATTTAAGAATTGTGCGATTTTTTGTGAATTGTGCGATTTTTTATGAATTGTGCAATTGGATGCGATTTGAGGTCAATTGTGCGAAATCGCACCATCGCATAATATCAGATGGCCTGCCTTGTGGGTAAAGCATAACAAACAGCATCACAGGAAAGAGTAGTACCACAAACTTCCTTGTACAATACAATAAACAGCACCACAGGAAGGTACTGCTCAGTAGCTTTCATTTGAATGGCCACACTTTAGGATTTCATCCACAGACTCATTTTTAGAACCACCTTGTACAGCATAATAAATAGCATCACAGGAAAGTACTGCTCAGTAGTTTCATTTGAATGGTCACACTTAAGGATTTGGTCCTTAGACTCAAAAATTAGAACCACCTTGTACAGCATAATAAATAGCACCACAGGAAGGTAGTGCTCAGTAGCTTTCATTTGAATGGTCACACTTAAGGATTTCACCTACAGACTCAAAAGTTAGAACCACCTCATACAACGCAATAAACAACACCACAGGAAAGTACTGCTTAGTAGCTTTCATTTGAATGGTTACACTTTAGGATTTCATCCACAGACTCAAACGTTAGAAACACCTTGTACAGCATAAATAAACAGCACCACAGGAAAGTACTGCCCAGTAACTTTTATTTAAATGGTCACACATTAGTTCTACAGACTCAAAGGTAGGACTACCTGCAGGAAGGTTTACAGCTCAGTAACTTTCATTTGAATTGTTACGCTTAAGGATTTCATCTACAGACTCGAAAATAAGAACCACCTTGTACAGCAGAATAAACAGCACCATAGGAGAGTACTGCTCAGTAGATTCTACCTGAATTTTAAAACTTGATGAAAACCACCTTGTACTGCTTATCTCCTTATATTTCACTGGAAGGCTAATTAACCTTGCAAATTTTGTTTAGGAAATAGCTCTTAAGGCAGACAAAGAGCTGACTGTGTTATCATGAAAAAGACATTCAAATGATTTAGTGCCAAGTCCTCAAAACATTATTTTGTCTACATTGTCTAGTAAGATATTAATTAATTAAATTATCAATATTAAACAAAAGGCTAAAATACAATTAATTTCAATATCTGCTCTGTTCTTTTGCTTAAAAATGTTTTACAGGACTTGATTTTGTTTGGCTGAAAACTTATTTGTGGAATGTTTTATCAATATTTACTTTTGTCATTCATTCTAAAGGTCACAAGTGTTAAAAAAACATTTCCTTACTTTCTTTGTCTTGAATATGCAGTATGCAAATTGAAAAATGCCAACGCTATATCTGTCTTGAGTGCTTGATGTTGGATGCTTTTTGTTGAACAAGTTATACATTCTTTCCTGTATAAAATTAACTTGCCAGTGAAAGGAGTGCAGGCTTTCGATTTAGTACACATGTACACTTTACAACAAGCTTCAACTTGTTGTTAGTAGCTTTATTTTATGAAAGAACACAGAAAGAATGCAGACGCTTGTCTTGTATTAACGTTCTGGAACAAGGCACATCACAAGCCAGATGACAAAGATTGTTCATGTGGGTGTAGGAAGGTTATATAGCTCAATCTCGACCAAAACATGGTAATATATACTTGTGTGGTCTTTCCATTATAATTATTGGTCAGGATCTTCCCACATATCTCTCTAATCAGTGTTTAGTGTCTGTTAAAGAATTTTCCATGGGTTTAATTTTCTCTGTTAGTCATGTGGAACAACAACAATCAATTTTGAGAAATAATATTGTTGACTGAAAGGCATTTCAGGATTGAGGTGGACGCATCAGTCTGGGGCTGCGTTGTAGTTTTTGTCGCTTTAATTAAATGTTTTTATTAGCTATTAAGAACTTAAATTTATCATTTATCCATGGACAGCTAGTAATATGCTGGACACAGTTAATTTAAATTTATTAATTTATACTTAATTTATTTTTTTCATAAACATCTTTAGAGTAGTACCGAAGGTAGACTAAACTTTCATTGTGTCGTACTTTTCTGTACTTCCATTCAACTGTGTCTTTATATTGTGACATAGTGATTTTTGCAATAACTTAACTTATTGCCACCTTAAAATTTAACAGTGCTGTTGCGTAATACTTTCCTGTGATGCTGTTTATTATGCCTTGAGAAGACGAATAATTCGGCTCGGAGCATAACCTGCTTATGGTGCTACAGTATTTTGATTGCTTTATGCTGTTTCAGCTCAGATTCACTGGAATTTTTGCATGTCACCTTCAATTCCTTCAGGAAATGTTGCTACTAACAGTGTTTTACCATTGCTTTATACTTTATTTATGCAGTAAAGCCTATGATTATGGGCAAAATTTCGGTTTTTATCACAAAATAAACACAAAGCAGCAGATATTAAACTGGGAGCTATTCACTGGTACTACTTGTATTAAATCTCCTGTGGTGCTTTTTATTATGTTGTACAGTCTGCAGTTGAAATCTTGCAATATTACCATTCATGTTTACTGTTTATCACTGGTGTGCTGTACATGTGTTAGGTGATTCTAATTTCTGGGTCTGTATATGAAACTCTTGATTCAGAAGAGTTCTTTCCTGTGGTGCTAGGTTTGTTTTAATTTTCAAACCAAGCAAAAATTTTATGAAAGGTGAAAGTTTCCAGTACATGTTGTGTTCAATCTCTCTGCTAATTTTTCTTCACTTTGTTCATCTCTCAACAGCCGAATGCCAGGCCATCTGGCCATGATTATTCGTACCGTAGAATGGATGCCCCCCATATTAATGGCGGGCCTCCACAGAATAGCATGGTACCAGTGCATCTTACTAATGGCTATGCTGAGAATATGATGACCAATGTATGTACCATGTTTTGTTACTTTTAAATGCATTAGTCAATTCTGAGAGTGTCCCTCCCCACTTCTCGACTTACCTTTATTCATACCAAACTACAATCAAGAACATAAGGTCTTGGAACAAGTCTTTCAAAGTAGAAGTGTGACCTGACTTATGTTTCATATTTACATTTATTTATTCATCTTTCACAGGTATATTACGAACTCACAATATGACCAGCTCCCAGTTGGCTTGATAGCTCCATTGGTAGAGCACTGCGCTGGCATCGCAGAGGTCATGGGTTCGAACCCCATTCAAGCCTGAATGTTTTTTACGCTTTCTTTTTGCAACTGCTTAAGTTGCCTCCTAACTACGAGGATCTTTCTTCTATTTGATAAAGAAGCCATGTTATCTTTTTGCAGTGCATTTTACTCCCCCATACCCTCCCCCCATACAATGTTGAAGTCCCACAAGACATTTTTTCTTGCTCGGGCTCAACATTGTATGGGGGTGGGGGTCAGTTACCAGATATTTTATGTTCTTGCATAATGTGTTTCTGTCCGGTGCGTACGAGGACATCGTGAATTTATTATTCGAATTTGTCCCAACCCTTTTGTCCTTGATTGTAGGTCTCAGATACATCCTTTTTCTCAGTATTGTAACAGAGACTGTTCGCTGTTCGTTTTATGGATCGATCATCTTATTTATGTCCTTCTCAGACAAAGTTAATCAAGAATTTATTGTCTCTGCTGGTGAAACGAAGTGACAGAATTGTGAGGTGAAAATCAAGAGGCCGTCAAATTTCCGAGAGTAGACTAATTCCTGGCCCCCGTAACGGGAAGTTGCAGTACCACTGATCACTTCTTGCTTCAGCAATGGCATCCAAGTTGCAGCCTGTTGTATAAAACTGTCTTGTTGCCCTTGCTTTGAGTCAGATATTGTTATTTTATCTCAACAGGGAGATGATGCTGTGGAATTTGCCGTCAATGTCAGGATACTTGGAGATGAAAAACGGTTTGGTTTCTCTGTGATGGGTGGGGTAGATGAAGGATTTCCTCCAAGAATTGATGAAATTTCACCAGGTATAATGTTAATAATAAATAAATGATAATAATTTAAAGACTTATATAGCGCTGTCCAAGAATGCTTTACATGTTTAGAAATATCAAAATATATAAACTAAGAGCATTATAACACCTCAAACAGACCCTAGCATGAGATAATTCAATAAAATGCCTTCTTACAGTGCAACGTGCCTTACTGTGGCCACTCAACAAACTTTTTTACAAGTTAGCCAACCAGGATACGTGAATTTGATTAATGGTCACGCCTCCTTGCAAAGTCCAACAGGCAAGTGACGCAACAATAAATTATTGAAAACATGTCGTTTTGTATTTTATGAATAAGGAGGAAGATATCCTGATTGGCTAACTTGTAAAAAAAGTTTGTTGGGTGGCCACGGTAAGGTGCGTCGCACTGTAAAAAGAAATGTCTTAAGTCGTTTTTTGAAACTCTCACCAGAGGGGCTCAATTTCAGCTCCACTGGCAAGGCATTCCACAGTCGTGGTGCACAAACAGAAAAGGCCTGGTGTCCATACGTGTGTATGTTGTGGTAGAAACCTGATATGTGATAGTTTGTTTGATGTTCAAGGCTAACAATGTTTGTTCCGTGTTGTAGAATCTCCTGCCGCCAAGACTGGTCTTCTTGTGAATGATGAGATTCTGGAAGTTAATGGAGAACATGTGATGAATCTCACACACACAGAAGTCATTTTAAGTATTCACAAAGTATGTAATTTTGAGTAAAAATTAACTAAACTACCTTCCTTGATCTTGTGTAATTTGAAAGACTTGGTGAAAAATATGGTAGTCTTAGACCTTCCACTTTATTGTTCCAATATTTTCTTTTTCCAAATCTTGCAATATTCCTTTCTTTATTTTACAGTGTCTAAGAAACAGAGTTATTGCTCTTAAAGTACGAAGAGGAAGACAATTCTTCCAAGGTCAGTAAGATTGTTCTCTGAATCTTCTTCCTTGAGAAGATTTCTTTTCAAAGTTACTTCCTTTTTTTAATCTGTAAACTGAGAAGACTGTTGACCAAGAAAACTTCCAGGGAGCCAAAAATGTAAAAATTATGTTCAACTGTCAGTTGCATGTGATGGTGCAAATAAATTAAGTAACTAATGAATAAACCACTTTATTATTCCACCATTATGTCATTTCACCAAATAAAGTCAAGAGAATGCACAAAATATAAGACCGTAATACACTGCAGTGTGCCGGTTTGACCGGTTCACAACAGAGCGAATACGGACTAAGACATTTCACTTGCTTTCTGTGTTGTTTATGCCATTCGCACGCGCCGAAACTAATGGACAGTTACATAATGCCGGGTGTATTTCAACACTCTTACCAGAAAAGAAAATCTAAAAAAAACAAAATCTTTTAATAGTGGAATAATAAATCCCTTATTCGATGGTTATACATATAATACGCGCGGATATTTTGCTCATTGTTCTCATTTTACTACGAAACTCGCAAAATATCCGCACTTATCATATGTAAAACCATCGAATAAGATATATTATTTAAGTGTGAACTGTATTTAGCACAGAGTACGAATTGGGGACACCAGGCCCCAGTTGTTCAAAGGCCGGATAACTTTATCCAGTGGGTAAGTCACTATCCGACAGTTTCAATCTGTGCAAAGATTTCAGTATTTCCTCTTGTACAACCGAATATGTGCACTCTAACCACTGCTTAGTTGGGGAGTGTACGAAAACCTTGGAAAACATTTAACGTAAAGTATATCTTAGACGCCTTTGAACAACTGGGGCCAGCCAGATTGAATTGGAATTTGGAAATGTTGTTGTAGTTGGACTGAAACCACAGAGACTTATGAAGAGGCAAGGGGTGTTAATCCCAGAGGTTTACCCCTCTCCCCAAAAAGCAACATTTCCAGATTCCAATTCAATCTAGAGTCCCCAAGTAGTGCTCTGCAGTAAATACACTGACACGTAAAGGGGAAGTATGGTGTTTTTGACCTCTTTTCTTAAAAATGGTGAAATAAGACCTTCACTTAGCTACAAAATAATTCTAGAACAACGAGAGGAAAGAAATCAACTCAATTCTTGAAAGGAACATCTCTTGATCTGTTCTAGCGCATTTTGGAAACAAAAAATGCGAGAACTTGAAAAACGGCAGCCTGACATTTTTCAAGTTTCAATCCATTCTGACATACTGTCTCTGACTATAGAGGCACTAATCGACAGTTTCGTTTCACTGGGGCGATAATTTATAACAAAACGAAACAATTGTTTTTTTGTTTCTGTTGACAGACAAACGTTTTGGGGTTTTCAAATGACATCAAATTCTCGTGATACTTCCCCTTTAAATAAGGCAATTTTTATTTAATTTTGTATGTAAACAGGATACTTTACTTTGCAGGGATGAACAATGGTACAGACAGCCATGATGATTTTAACGCTAACTATACAGGAAAGGTAGACTCGGACACAAGAAATAAACTACAAAGAATCATCCACGACCACGAAAATGACCCACAGTTCGAGTACTACAACTCGGATGCAGAATCGGAAGGATCGCACAACAGTCGGGAATTTTACGGCAATGGTGACGTGGGTGTGGTGTCACCTGGTCTGGGTTGGAGCAAGGATGTTGGAAATAAAAATTTTGGAATATCGGGCAAAAACTTAGCGCAGTCAAACTTGCAAAAGCACAAGTCTTTGTCTACGCCTCTTTTTGACTTGACAAAATTAGATACTATTGAGGCGGATGTGGATATTGAAGATGGCCATACTTATGCTCTTCAAAACGAGGCTTACGATAGTGACCACGATCAGGACGAACCTGGTGGGTTCTTGTTTTATTCTCATTAATTTTATTTTGACTTAGAGGGGAATTTTGCTGTTTTGTTGTTCAAAACTTTGTGAAAATTTCGCTAAGTAGCTTAGCTTGTACACAAATGGATGTTAGTGTTTGGGGAAATGTCGTGAAAGTTTGTCTGTATTCAATTTTTTTGGGGCATTTACATGTGAAAACTTGCTCCAAAGCAAGTTCCATACACAGATACTGGTATGACATTGTGATTTTGTACCATGTATACACGAAGGGATGAGATTTCATTGCACGTTTACAAGAAGGAATACTTCATGCCAGCCATTTTGGATTTAATATCAAAGACGAAGCATGCTCTTCCTGTTCTAGACTCCCGGGAAAGTGATTTCATGCCTGAACAAACAGTCGTATTGTGTTTACGTGACATCGGAATGAGTTTTCTTACCGGAATGAAAATCTCACTCCGGTACTGTGACTGGGGTGAACTCGCACCAGTATGACTCGCTCTAGTATGAGATTTTGTGCTCGTATCTTGTAAGCGAATGCAGAGACACAAGAAGGAATTGGAGTGAACTCGTCTGGAATGACAGTCGCGCTGGTATCATGTAAACACCCTTTTTACATAGTAGATATTTTTATTCTAAACATATATGTATTGCACAATTTTCTATGTCCTCAGGAGAAGCTGAAAAAGAATTACTGTTTCCCTGCATGAATGAGGTCAAGTCAAAACTGCAGTCTGGCCAGGATAGAGGGGAAGTTGAATTTGTTGAAAATCTGTTTGAGCAGAAGAATTTTCAAGATGCTACAAAAGTAAGTTTGAAAACATAAAAATCAAATTCAACTTACTTTGAAACCTTACTCTTGAGTATGGTGTTAATATTTACTTTGTTGTTGTACTGTACTTTGGTCAACATTAGCTCTAATTCTGTAAGATTGTCAAGTTTACAGGCTGTTGAGATGACTATACAGACATTGTAATACAATAAAAAGCTCTGGCTATTAAACGGATCCACCTCCTCTACTTAAGTTAAAAGTGTAGCCAAATGATTTTTCTTTGGTCAGATTTTATGGATGATGAGATAATTAATCATTCTTGCTTTCCTTAGGTTTACACAAAAATGGTGGAACTGGAAAGATCAGGGAGAGGACTGAGTACAGTCAGGCCTGTTGTGATGAATTCACAGCACCTTTCTTCACAGGTCAGAAGCCTATTTACAATCAATCAATCAATCAATCAATCAATCAATCAATCAATCAATTAATCAATCAATCAACATGTGTCAAAATTCTCAAATCTGATTGGTCATTAGCAGCCTTGATTTACAGTCAACCTACGTCACCAAAAAACTAGAGCTGCGCTCCACGCGAGACAAGTTGAGCACCTCGTAGCAGCGGAATTTTTGCGTAGTGAAAAAAGAAGCCTTTCTAGTTGCAAGCTGCGTTCGACGTAGTAAGAACGTACTCCTAATACAGATTGGAGTCGAGATTGTATGAGACAATCAACGAATGAATGGATCTTGGGGCGCGTATCTGGCATCCCTCGCAGATTTTGCAGGGACGGATGACATCATCACCAACTTAGCAAAGGAGAGAGCCTGGGTCTAGATCATAGAACGCACTCCCTGATCTTTGATTATTATAGTAAAAATAAAAAGTATACCGTCTTGTATTAAAATACGTACCTCGATGGTTAAAAACGTTCCGAAAATATTCTGCAATTGTCACGCAACCAAAAATTAAAATTTTTTCCAGTCAGAACCGTCGCGGACTCGGGTTCGCCTCTAATCTTGTAGCTTCAGGGTGAAAGAGTAAAATAATTCTTCATGTTTCAGATTTTTGTTCGCCCATTAAGTTTGCTTTTATTCAGGCTCGGTTAGCAGCAGTAGAACCGTGGGGATTAATTTGAAAAGTAAACTTCAAATATTCGGTGAAGATGAAAGAAAAGCTGCATAAAAAGTTAAAAAAAACGTTGAAAGGAATTAAGTCAAATTGAAACGAACAGGAAATGGCCCACCATTGCTAAATTTGCGGTATGTGAGGTTTCGAATGCACTCCAACAATCTGTGATTACTACTAGTTATATTATTAAATGTTACCGTACCACTTTCCAGATATAAGCAGTGGCTGTAATCAATTTGTTTTGATTTAAAAAGATCATTGCAATCCTACTACATGACCATATGATTTCGTTAATCACTTGACATGTGTCATTATTGGTTTGCATACTTTCAAGAGATACAATGTTAAAACACATTTTCCTTCTAAGAAACCAACTCAGCAGCACAAGAGAATGAACATCTTAGGAGAAAATGCTCCTCCACCGTGATTTAATACGAGTCGGTAAACGTTTGCTGTCAATGAAGTAATGTTTAAAACACGAGCACCTCGTGGTTTTAAATCCCGATAAAACACGTGCTGCGAGTTTTTTGAACGGCTTCAAAAGCATTCCTGGGAAAGCGTGTGTCAAGAGAGTTCATAACAATGATGCTTTTGTGAACGTCGGAAATTAGCATACGAGAAAAACATTAACCGCATACTAATAAGGAGGAGGTTTTATCGGGTTTTAAAACCACTGCACGTGATGTTTTATCGACCATTTGATAGGTCAATGGGCTTATGAATTATTAACGAGTTTTGAAACCTTGTGAAAGTGCGAGAGTTTTCTAAACATAAATGTTTGAATATTTCAGTTGAGACATTCTCTAGAGGCGACAAGAGACTCAAGGGATGCAGAAGAATTAATAGAAATTTTGCAATCACCGAACTTCCAGGTAAATTAGTGGTTTAGTTATGTGTTTTGAATAGTGTTTTATTTAGTTATTGAAGTAGTTGTCTGCAGCAGCTGTTCACAGTGAAAAGCCTATGGGAAGCATTAATTTAAGGATGTAAGGATTTAAAAATGTTCAACGTACTTCTCCTGAATTTGGAATGTTGTTGAAACCTTCGGATGATAAATCAAAGGAAAGCTATTGAGTAGACCTTTCCTTTGGTGCTGTTTATTATACTGTAAAATGTGGTTCAAATTTCTAATTTTTAAGTTTATGGATGAAATCAAAACGTTTGGCAATTTCAAATGAAAGCTATTGTTTATTGTGTTGTACAAGCTGTTGTAGTCCGCGGATTAAATCCTAAAGTGTGTCAACGATAAATGAAAGCTACTGAGTAGTGCTTTCTTCTGGGGCTGTTCGTTATTGTGTATAAGGTATTCTGAAATCCTAAAGTAGGACCATTCAAGTAGTGAAAGCTTACTGAACAGTACTGTTCCATGGGGCTGGTATGTTTTTGCTCTGTTTGTTATGACGATATATATCCTGTGGCACTGTTTAATATTCTGTACAAAACCATTCTAAATCAAGAGAGATTTGCTAAAGCAAAGACGTGTGAATATTAAAGAATAACTTTATCAGTAAAACCTCGACGTTTCGTCTTTCTCTTGATAATAGAGAAATTAAGCATCGCATTTACGGCAAACGGCAAACGCCAGGCTGAAGTTTTCTCTTTGATGAAAAACAATGAAGCTTTTGGGTTAAGCTTATCTCCACCCAGTCGGCGACAGCTATCAAAAAACACGAAAAAGAGAGAAGTGAGTACGAGAAACACAAGTTTATGCATTTTAGAACAAACAGCGGCTTGACGTTTCCCGTTTGGCGTTAGCCGTAAACGCGAAGCTAAATCTCTCTAATGGCGTCATGACGACGTCGAAACGTCGAGGCTTTATAAGTTTATCTTTAATATTCAGAAAACCATTCTAACCATTAAAGTAAAGACTACTAGTGAAACAGTATCTTCTTAATATACCGTTCTGTGGCTAAAATCCCAAGTGTGGTTATTCAGTTGAGAGCTGTTAAGTATAACTTCCCTGTGTTGCTGTTCAAGAAATTTTCCTAAGTGGAAATTATCTCCAATTTCATTATTCAGGGTCTCTTGCTAGCGCACGACAGGCTAGCATTCAGAGAAGCTCTTCCGAGCGAAGAAGATGAACAAGAAATGGAAGCCGAGCGAGATCAGCAACAAGAACCGCAGCAAGCTACAGATGATTTTTCACTGGTGGAAGACGACAACGTGAAGATAGTGAGAATCGACAAGGCGACTGAGCCGCTGGGTGCCACGGTAAAAAATGAAAATGGCACAGTCTTGATTGGAAGAATTGTCAAGGGTGGGGCAGCAGATAAGTGTGGTAAGAAGAAACTTAACTGTTGTTTACGCAAATGACAGCATTGTTTCGGCTGCTCGGGCCACAAAGGTTTGAGTTAAGAGAAGGTAAATTGCTGAGAGCAAGTTGTAGCGGGAAAAAGGGTTATCGTTTCGTCTTAGCGTGAACTTAAGTTAACCATTGCCTCAATTGACTGTCGTACAACAAAGTGATCACTAAACCTGCCTCAAAACATTAAAACTGTTCAGTGCCAACCAGGTTACTCAATGTCAGTGACATGTAATTGTTTCCAAGCGCAGCAAACCTTGCACCTGTTGCCAAGTGCTGGAAAATAAGCAACTGTGTAGAGCGCGGGAAACATACAACTGATGCCAAGCGCGGGAAAACTCGCAACTGTGACAAGCGCGCGAAGCATACAGCTGATCCCAAGCACGGGAAATCACGCAACTGTGACAAGCGCGGTAAAACAAGAAACTGTGCAGAGCGGGGTAAACATACAACTGATGCCAAGCGCGGGAAAACAGGCAACTGTGCAGAGCGCGGGAAACATACAACTGATGCCAAGCGCGGGAAAACAGGCAACTGTGCAGAGCACGGGAAACATACAACTGATGCCAAGCGCGGGAAAAAATAGTACTGATGCCAAGAGCGAAAAAAACAAAACATACATCACGCACCGAGCGCGGGAAAGAAGGTTTAAGTTCGCCCAGTCATGAGAGTTTAATTTTGCGTATTTACACGCGAGTTTTCGCACGAGACTGCCCAGAGTAACAGCACACATTGTTAGTGAATTAGCCCTTTAATGTTTTTTGTTTTTATGAACATCAAACCCTCCAGCATTTAAATGTCTTAATTCCAACCAAGGAAATCGTGTTTCTGAACTATTTCACCCATGGTTTCTTAGGTCTCCTTCAAGAAGGCGACGAGATCCTTGAAATAAATGGAGTGGTTATGAGAGGCAAAACTGTAGCAGAGGTTTGTGAGTTGCTAGCAGATATGAATGGTACGCTGACATTTGTCCTGAACCCCGCAAATCGGTCCCGGGTTCCCTCGGACAGAGAGGTGCACGTACGAGCGCATTTCGACTATCATCCATACGAGGACGAATTGATACCGTGCAGGGAACTGGGACTAGCATTCAGACGAGCCGATATACTGCACGTTGTCAATCAGGAGGATCCCAACTGGTGGCAGGTGAGTGACGTCATGTGTCCATGGTTACATTACAGTAACTGGCGTATGTAAAAGTTGAAGTAGCGAACTGAATACCTTTTTATGGTCTTTACTTTCCCAGTATGTTTGTACACCAGAGCTGAGTTGCTGGAAGCATGGTTAGCGCTAACCATTGGTTAGGAGGTATTAAAACCTATAGGTTGTCATGGCATTTAACCCAGGTTAGCGCTAACCATGCTTCGAGCAACTGGGCCCAGCAAGTTTCACATGGCAGTTTTCTTGTGATGCAAATCGGCAAAAAGAAACTTCACTGTTCATCAGGGAAATTGGTTTTTAAGGGCTCACAAAAGACCCAAAACGTGACGAGCTTTTAAGCAGTGGGATATGTTGTAAACAACATGTTTTGAATATATATGACTTCCATGGTAGTGGGCGGGGTGGGGTGTACTCTCTTATATAAGTTATATGGTGTCACCCCAAGGGGGTATGGTTTTGAAGCGGTTTTTTTCGGAAAATGGGAACAGATTTTAATTATTTTGGTCTAAAGTTTGAAAAGGGGTCTGGATTGTACAGACCAAGTCTAAAACGGTATGGATTTTAGAGGCAGGGCATGGAAACGGGCATTGAAAATTTACATATTTTAGGTGTGGAATCAGGGTTACAAGGACCGGGCTGCACACCTCCATTTAAAGTCCCGAGGACTATTTCCCCCCCCCCCCCCTTCCCTGGGATATCACTCCCATGTTTGGTTTGAATCATACGTCCAAGTATTCTATTTTTAGAAGTAAACAACAAAGGCTAGAACAACTGAAATATATTTTAAAACAAAACCTTCCTCAGGGGCTCCTGAGGAAGATTTGTATTGCAAACCGAAATATCAGGCAAGACAATTGTGTTTTAAAATGTATTTCAGTTATTCTAGCCTTCGTTATTTATTTCTATCAAGCTCGTCACCTCCGCCGTTAGGATCAGTCTGCCGCTAATATTTTGTATTTGAAATAATTTGCTGATCCAGGTCAACAAGGGATCCGGCACCACTCATCGGTTTGTCGCTGTGGAATTGCAGATTCCAATCGTATTCTATTTTTTGTTTGTTTAGGCGTGGAGACTTGGCGAGGAAGGCAAAACTTTAGCTGGACTTATTCCATCCAAACATTTCCAACAACAGTAAGTTAAATACATTTATTACTGGACAAACAAGCATTTTGCTTTCGTTTCTTAGAGTACATTGCAGATTTTAATGGACCCCATGTAAAGGGTAAGACTGTTAGCCTGCAGAACAGGCGTTATTTTTAGCGCTTTTCAGGCGAGCGGAGGCAAACACGAAGCGAGCGTGGAGCGCGAGTGTCGCGCGCGACTCGCGCTTGCCTCTGCTCGCCTGAAAAAGCCCAAAAAAATAACGCCTGTTCTGCAAGCTATAAGATTGTGAGCCTTGTGGCCTCTAACTGCCAACATTTTGTATCGGTTTTTCTGGAATTAAGCGAGTAGGAGTATTATTGCCCTCCTTGGGTGGAATGCTAGGCCATCTCAGGGCTACCGCAGCAACTTTACAGGCTTCCCTGACAGTTCGCTCATCGAGAGCCTATGTGGTGTAAAGTTTCTTTTCCAAAGATTTAACGCAACAAGACCCATTCCAAGCCCCTTTCCATACGGAAAGTTTTGAGAATTTCAAACCTAAAATTTCGGCTAAATTGAAAGCTTCAAGGGCTGTCCGTTCTTTTGACGTCTCGAAAGCATAAAGCCGTTTAAGAAATCACGCTGGGGATCTGGATGCATTCTCTGATAGATTCTCTGTGGCTTTTTATTTCGACAGGAAAGAATCGATGAAGAAATCAACTCGAGAAACGGAGCCAGCATATAAAGAAAGTAAGAACCTTATAACTGATTTTTTAGAGGAATATAGAGGAATACCAAGTCTCCAACGCTGACGTTCATTGGCTCCGTCACGTCACGCACGGGAGGAGTGCGTGACACGTGACAAACCAAAGAACGTCTGCGTTTGAGGCTTAGGACTACCCTGTTTCCTGTTGCTTTAATGCTCCCATTTTTACACGATAGAGTGCTTTTCAATTGAGTGTCGAAAGTAACTCGCGTTTGCTTTGGTTTTGCATTACTCACTCTGTGATTGCTTAACAAAACTCGCGCCACTTTCTCGACCAATGGGAATCCAAACCAAAACGCGTTTTGCCGCGCTTGGCGCCAGTTACATGTATTTGCTTCGAATTTTGATTGGTTCATTGTGTGGTTTACATCTGTTGCGATTGGCCAGAGTAATTACTTTTGTTTTGGTTTTTCGACACTCAATTGAAAACCACTTTCGCTGAGGAAGAAATTTTTACAAGAGCTTAATTTTCTTTTCGAGGTTTCTCAAAAGCGCTTTGCGTTTCTTGGTAATAAACTCTGTTTTG
This sequence comes from Pavona decussata, assembly GCF_977016875.1. Taxonomy (NCBI): domain Eukaryota; kingdom Metazoa; phylum Cnidaria; class Anthozoa; order Scleractinia; family Agariciidae; genus Pavona; species Pavona decussata. Next base: position 819,763 of record NW_028145511.1, on the reverse strand, counting down.
CTTGTTTCTTACTCCAGAGAGGGGATGCCTTTGTTTCAAGCGGAAGCGAAGAAAAAAGGTCCTGTACAACGCGCAACATAACGAAGGTTTGTAATGTTAGAGATATCGTACAGCTTGAAACATTTCCCTTAGTTAACTGCGAAAAGTTGTTTTCTTCTTGAGAATTGCTAAATTTGATTTCATTTGCTTTGTGTTCGTAGAATATGTTGCAGACGAAGTTTTAACGTACGAAGAGGTAGCGCTCTTACAGCCTAACCCTCAAAGAAAGCGACCGGTGGTGCTTATAGGTCAGTGGAAACCTTTCAGTACCTTCGTTAATTTTTGGCAAATGTTTTACATCTTTGTGTTTGTTTTCCCAACTTCTCATCCAATCAAACCCATTAATCACGTGCAAACATCTTTGTCCTCTCAGCAAACCAACAACCACACGCGCTTTTTAAACCACCTTGTGTTAACAGCCAATCAAAACCCAACAAGTGCACGTGTTTGTGTTCTCAGCCAATCACAACCGAACAAGTGCACGTGTTTATGTTTTCAGCCAATCAAAACCCAACAAGTGCACGTCCTTTTGTGTTCAGCCAATCAAAGTCCTACAAGTGCACGTGTTTGTATCCTCAGCCAATCAAAACCCAACAAGTGCACGTATTTGTGTTCTCAGCCGATCCGAAACCCACCGCACGTGCAGTTTGTCTTCATTGATTTTCAGCAAATGTTCAACGCGCCGGCTATTCAGCACCATTCGTGCTTCACAAAATGTTCCCGGGGTTGCCTAACGATCCAGCTTTGTTTTATCTTACATCTTCAGCCTGTTATGACATTGTTAATCCTTCGCGTCGAACAAACACTCTCCTTCTACCCGGTCGTGGGACCAATTTTTTTTTTTCGACCATTGTGCCTTATCCCCGAATATTTACGCCTGACACAGATAATTTCAGCTGATTCGCGCCACCTTGAAAATAAAGAATTTCTCTCAATTCTCTCTGAAAATAGGGGGAATTATTTGCTATAACTCTTCTCCCTCGTTTATTGTAAACGGACTTTGAGTTTTCCATGATCGCGCATGGGTAGCTTTCAGTGTTTAACCTCTTCATTGATTGTCTTTGTTTCCAGGACCTGACAAAGTTGGTCGAAAAGAATTGAGGCAGAAGCTGATTCTTTTTTCACAGGAAAGATTCGCTGGAGTGGTACCACGTAAGCAAACTTCGTTATTTTCAGTAGATTCATGCAATGCAGTGTTTTAATTAATAACCGCGGTGTTTATGAGCTAGTTAAAGGGAACCTCCACTCCGACAACAAATTGACGGTTAATTGTCGGAAAGAGTATCTAAATTCTAAATTTTAGTTTAAAAAGTAGAAGTGACGTTTAAGTGTGCTAAAAATTAGGCAATTTCCAAGTTACTTTAAGATGGTGAAAATTAGTTTTCATTCACAAGCAAACAAAACTAATTTTCATGTTAGTCAGTCCATTTATCAGTCGGTTGGTTGGTTAGTCAGCCAGGCAGCCTATCCACCCTGACGCCAGACGGTCAGACAGGCAGACAAACAAAACTAATTTTCATGTTAGTCAGTCCATTTATCAGTCGGTTGCTTGGTTAGTCAGCCAGGCAGCCTATTCACCTTGATAGCCTTCGCATTAGTTTGTCCGTCTGCCCGACAGTCAGTCAGGCAGACAGACAGACAGACAGACAGACAGACAGACAGACAGACACACAGAATTGGAGATATGAGAACTCTGGTGAGCACCCTACACCATATTTGGCGCCTTATTAATATTCTCCCGGAACTGATTGCCTTTCGTAGCGATTTGTGATTTGATAAAGTTTGTTTTTCTTTAGACACAAGCCGGCCAAAGAGGCCAGAAGAGGTACATGAAAGGGATTACTATTTTGTACCGCTGCCCGCGTTTGAAACAGACATCGTATCGCACAAATTCGTGGAACACGGAGAGTTCGAGGGTCATTATTATGGAACAGCTCTGGACTCCATAAGAAGAGTGGCTAACTCCGGCAAATACTGTATTTTAAATCTTCACTGTGAGGTATGACATTAACTTTTGTATCACTCCCAAGAGGTCCAAATTTTCTGAACTGAGGATAAACAAATGGTGCTGTAAAAAAAGAAAATTTGATCAAGCAAATTGTCATGTACACTTTTAAATGTTTTTGTAAAAAGCTGTCAAGTTTTTAGGCCTCACCGTCTTTAACAGGGTAAATTAATAGAGTAAAATGATCGATTGATTGAGAGAGTGATTGATTGATTGATTGATTGATTGATTGATTGATTGATTGATTGATTGATTGATTGAGCGATCGGTTTGCTTTTTCCCCCAGGCGCTGAAGATGCTTAAAGCTTCAGATGTGAAGCCTTACGTGGTATTTATATCGCCGCCATCTTATGATAGAATCCTCACCCTCAGAAGAGGAAAAGTTGATCCTTTTAATCCTAAACCGACTGGTCAAATGACGGTAAGTCATCAACGACATTCCCAACATCATGTAATATAAATTTTTGATAATGTATCTCGCGCTCTTTTTGTCGGGTGGCCGTTGAAGTAGCTCTCAGTAAATGGAACTGGACACAACCAAAGTCAGCCTCGTCCCAGTCGTCGCGCAGTCAAATGTGACGTCATCCGTTGAGTTGATCGAAGACGTGCCCCAACCCCTAAAGCCCCAGATCGACAGTAAATTAAGACAAAACAAGGGATGGCCTTATCTGTTTACAAATCAACGGAGTCGAAAGACTCTCAGTATTGGAATGTTAAATACTGTTGATTTCCCTCTTAGGACGTGGAACTGCGTGATATGGTAGACAAAGCGCGAGAGATGGAAGAAACATACGGGCATTACTTCGATAAAACGATCGTAAACACGGACTTGGAGCGAACGTTCGACGAACTAAGACAAACGATTGATAAACTTGATGTGGAACCTCAATGGGTTCCAGCCTCCTGGGTGCATGATAGCCGAGGCAACGTGTAGCGGAGTGGGAGCATGGGCACTAATACAAAGGACAAGCAAGGAGAACCCGTTCATAACGCGATATAGAGACTACTGAAAAAATCTGCAGGATGAACGAAGGCTGACAGACCAAACGAAGGTATTTTTCCACGAAAGGGCAGCTTCTAGCAAAGAAACGTAGAACGACATTGGACTTATGCTAACATTAAACTGTTCATTTATCAAAAGATATAATTATCTACAAATGTATTTTTAGCCGTGCGAGTTGTTTACAGTAAAGAACCAATTTGGTCGAGGATGAAGCATATTAGAGATGAATCGCCTTATATTTTGGACATGTTGCAGTAATCATTTTTTAAAAAAATGTATCAAGGAGACTTTAACTGAATTTAAAAAAAAAGGTGCTCGTATTGTATATAAGTTTTTTAATTATTGTGCTGCCTTTCAGAGAACTTTTGTTCAAACCGAGAGTTCTTCCAAATTAGTTATGTATATTATCTTTGCATAATTTTTTAATGCGACTTGCCTTGGCGAGGTTGTCATTTGTATTGTTTTTTCAGTTTCTGTAAAATGGTTTAAACTTAGTTTAATTTGACAGACGAAAGACATCAAAGACATCATTTGTCAACGGACGGAGACTTTTTTCGTCGTCTGTTTTCATGGATGGCAAATAAAGTATATATCGGTATTCAGTTAATTTAGATTTATTGAAATGAAATATAGGTTTAGTTATCAACACGAATTATACCTAACTTACGTAATTATAATATTATTACCCTCTGTATACATTTATATAAACGGACGCTTGCAAATCTTCCAGTGAGAAATAATGACGTGGCAATTCCTTGCTACAAGGATGTGTTTCCTTCCTGACAAAAGAGAAACGAATAGTTAAATTTAAGAATTTATTTCAAGCTTTTTTTTTGACACAAGTTTGCTCAATTTCAACAAAACATTGATATTGTCAACAGTCCGTCTTGCTTTTAAAAATTGAATTTGATTTTCATATATTACCTCCCTAATTATTGTCACTTATATTTGGTTTAATTGGGGTTTCATAAGTCTTGGTTTTAGAGCGGCTTTTCATTGAGTGTCGAAAGAAATTCGTGTTTGCTTTGGTTTTCCTTTAATACGCTCTGTGATTGGTTAACAAAACTCGCGCCACTTTCTCAACCAATGAGAATTTAAACCAAACCAATCGTGACTTGCTTGAACGCGTTTTCCCGCGCTTGGCGCCGGTTACATGCATTTGCTTCAAGTTCTGATTGGTTCATTTTGTTGCGTGCGTCTGTTGTGATTGGCCAGACTAATTACTTTGGTTTGGTTTCGCAACAATCGATTAAAAACCGCTGAGTAATGGTAAATTGTAATTACTGTCATTGGCTGCATCAAATTAACGACAACAGAGGAACATAAGTTTTGCCAAAATATTGTAATGCGCCAATAAGAACCTTAATCAGAAACATGTCACCAGTAGCAACCGCTACTGAATCGCAATCGCTACTAATCGTTACGTGTGTAACGTACCGTGACCCGTTGCAAGCGCGGGAAAACGTGCCAAATAATTTGTGCCTTATTAGGGCTGGAGAAAGGACATTCTTTATTGTGATTGGTTAGAAAACGCTACACGGGTCTTTTTATAACCAGCTATAGCTTTACCAGTAAATTTCTTTCGGGGGTCATTCATGATAACTAGCACTGTATCAAGAAATAACAGCGCCAGCCGCAATAATTTTTTTCGTTTTTGTTCCTTTTTTTTTTATTAATGTACGAATAAATTCATTTTGTATACGTTGCATATCATCAGAAGCATATCCCTTTTTCATAGAATAGTTATGTAAATAATACATTTATGTCCAGTAGGTTTTTTAGATAGTGTAGTCTTGTGAAGTCTATCTTTTTTGAAACAAAGTTTTGTGCAAATTTTCGACTTCACTGTTACGCCAAGAATCTATTCACTAGTAATAACAAATGCGAAAAAAAACAAACAAATAACTTAAAGGAATTACGCACAAGCAGAAAAAAACGTAATTTACAAAACTTGAGGCCAAGTAATAAGGGCAACATTTTCTTGTAACTTGCCGCGCAAGAAATGTCGCGTTGCAAGGTGCGACTGTTTGTTGACCGTATTACCACCTTCGCGTGCAACAAATATACTTTTGCAGAAGGTAGGCGTCGCTTCTACTTTTTGCAACATGAAATTTACTGCGCGTGAAGGTGGTAATACGGTTAACAAACAGTCACAACTTGCAACGCAATATTTCTTGCGCAGCAAGCTACAAGAACTGTTGCCCGTATTACTTTGCTTTTTACAAAGATTTATTCGGCAACCAAAGAGCAATCTACCCACAATGTAAATTTTTAAAAGGCTGTTAATAATTTCGAAGCAAATATTTTTATACACTTCGTGGCTCGTAAAATATTTAATTCTTTCAATATGACGGTGAACCTTAATTAGTTTTAGATTTTGTAATTGTATATGATTGAAAGTGTTAGGCATGGTGTTCTGAGAAAACGGATGGCATTCTTACCCATACCTTGGTTCCTCGTATGCCGAACGCAGCGGAATCGCGAGGGGACGAAATGTGAACGCAAAGTAAACGCATTGTTAACGTGAAGTGAATGAGGCCCGTGAAATGAACGCAACCTGTTGACGAAACGCTATGTAAACACGAAACGAACGTGATTTGTCGACAGGAAAGATGCGGTGTGGCCGTGAGAGGAACGCGGTTGGGTTTGGAAAAGTCGTCTGTTTTCTTGAGCTATACTGAAGTACGAATGGTAATGGGATTAAGAACTTGTTATGTGAAATTCGTCAAAATTTAGTGAATTACTTATTCTGTAAGCAATGTATTTTACGGGATGAAATAAAGGGTGATTACAGTGTAATTTGGTTTTGTTTGCCTCAGTCATCGTCGCCGCAAAGGTAAATGATGATTGGATTTTCCATTTCGACCTAAAATGTATCGTATCTTAGAAGATCGTAATTTGAAATCCGGATGAGTTTTACTTTCGTCCCCTAAAACGCAAGTCAGATTTTGTAGTAAGCACCGCTACCCCTCTCCCCTATCAGGAGTCCATGACCCTATCTAAGACCCTCCCCACCAACCCCACCCACCAACCAGCACCAAACCGATTTGGGACATCAGTTCCTAATTAGATCGTGTTATTTAAAAAAAATTAAGACCGTTAAGTTTTGCCCCCGTCCCCCAAACCGCAGGTTAGATTTTGTAGCGAACACCCCTACCCCTCTCCCGTCTCTTAAGGCCCGCCCCACCCGCCAACCGGCACCTACACGATCTGGGACATCAGATCGTTCTTTGACCTCTAGCCCCGCCCTCTATTCTATTAGCCTACTCTAACATTTGTCATTACAGTCCAGTAAGGAAGAGTTAGTTTTAACTCGCCCCCACATCTTCTCACTCTTCTCTGAAAAGAATTTATCTGAATACGAAATTGGCGAATTTTCAATTCAAGGAACTTGATTGCGTCCCTTCTCAACAGACCATTGCCATCGTATCAAGAAATGGTGTATTGTTCCGGCTCAACCTTGGGCATTGTGCCGTTAGACAATAGTCCTTTTGTCCTTGGTAGCGCTGAGGGACTTTGGTCGAAGCTAAGCGGAAAAGCTCACGACTGATCGGGAAATTGTCGGCGTGACAATTTAGCTCTATTGGGGTAGTGGGCAGAGTAAATTTGCACTCGTCAGGTCAATTGTCACTGGTGTACCCCAAGGAGGACTGACCACCGGTGCGCGCATACGCCGCATGAGTCTCATTCAGATCGACCACTTCTCTCTTAATAAAATGCCTGGTATAACTCGAAGCACTAAAACATAATTTATAATTTATTGCGCGTAATCGAAAGCTGAGTGGCGATCAGGTGAACAATGCCCGGTGTATGACTTGAGGCGCTCAGCTGTGCTTAGGGTCTGTGTATAAATCATCGAATTGGAATTTGGACATTTCTCCTTAAAAGAAGCCTTATGCTAGCTGATTACATTTGATGATTAAGAATATTCTGATCAAGCATTTTTCCTTGTTTTCACCGAATTCGAAGCGCTTGCAGTATGATGAGCTTGCGGTCCTTATGAAAAAAATTACAGGTCTTGCGCGTGTTAATCTCTCTCCGAAAAACTGTCATAGTTCTAACAGTCTATGTAAAGATATACTGTTCAAAACATTTTTTTCTAGTTTTCGCCGAGCGTACTGATTATGAGTTTTCAGTTTGTTTTCAGTCGAGCGCGCTGCGCTTCATGAAGGAAGTGTGATTTTTCTTCTTTCAATCAAGCGCGCGGCACGCAACTGAGGTGTGACTTTTTTTTGTCATTAATTGCAGAGTAAGTCGAATAATAGGTCTTGCTCGCTGGTAAATAGGTATCCAATAGCTTTTAAAGTCTTAAACCGAATCCTAACAGTCATTTTAAAAGAAATGATGTTTAATTTTTTTTTTAAGTTTTCGCAGTGCACAGTTTCACATTTACGCAAGTTGCATAGTGGATATCACGCGTCATGTCTGACACGTTAGTAAACATAAATAAACTTTCACAATAGAATACCGTTAAAGGTTAAAAGCGGGAAATATAGTAGGCATGAGAAACGAAAAAAAGATAAACGGGTCTTGCTCGTAAATATGTCCACAAATACTGTTATACTGTAGATTTAAACCGAAAATCTTTGTTAAATATATTCTGCTCAATACGATTTCTCTAAGTTTGCAAGGAGCGCTTGTATTTTTTCAGTTTGTTTAACAGTCACTGGAAAAAATGACTGTTCAGAACATTTTTTTTTTATAGATTTTGCAAAGCCTACGCAACTTTGTAGATATCAATCAAGCGCGCGGCACGCAACGAAGGTGTGACTTTTTTTCCATGAATAGAATATGTCGAATACTAAAGGTCCTGCTCGCGTGATTTACGGATGTCACGTAAAACTGCAATTTCCAATACTTTACGGTGCGACGCGCCTTTCCGTGGCCACCCAACAAACGTTTTTTCCAAGTTAGCCAATCAGGATATCTCCCTCCTTGTTCAAAAAATACAAAACAATATGTTTTCAAAAATTCGTTGTTGCATCACTTGCCTGCTGGACTTTGTAAGGAGGCGTGACCGTTAATCAAATTCGCGTATCCTGATTGGCTAACTTGTAAAAAAGGTTTGTTGGGTGGCCACGGTAAGGCGCGTCGCACTGTAAAACCCATCTTCACAGATCGATTTATCATACCGAATTTAGAAAACCTCATCATATCAGCCTAAGTTCCTGTTGGTAATTTTTGCAAAGGAATATATATTTGTCAACCACTTCTGGTTCACTGACAATTAACAAATCGAGCTGTTGAGATTGTGTTTTTACACTCTTTTTTTATAAGAATGTTGTTTTTCCGGCTCAGGCTGAATATTCTTATTTTTCTGCTGATATTAGACTGAAAATACTCTTGTATTTTTCTTAAATTATAGCTTACAACATTTCCGTTTTAGAACGTATTGGGGGTATCAATAACAAGAAGAGAAAATTTTCTCCTGATATCAAAGAAAGAATTTATCATGATACTTTTTGCAGTTTAGTTCATTTCTTTTGTGCTGTATACTGTACATATGTATTACATGTACCGTTCATCGAACTGTCATTAGCATTGAACATTTGGCTACAGCTAGCGCTAGTGCAGGTTTTTTCGTTTTGTTGCCTAGTTTGCCGTTATAATAATAATAGGAATAATATTATACGGTAAAGTTAAAAACATATAATGGTATTCTATTTACAGATTTTCAACACACAAATATATCCTTTTCAAAATTTCAACCTCTGGTTTATTCTTAAAATATTCTTAAAATTTCGCAAATTTCAGCCTCGATATTCTGATAGAGTATATTCTTATAAAAAAAGAGCGTATTTTAATGAAAATTGTAACTTTGCGTGTCATCAAGAGAATGACTGGACAGGTGACACATTTGCCCATTGTTGTTGTTTTTTTTTTTTATATTATTTCTGTACCTTTTCTCGTCCTTCCAATTTCAAGCCTTGAACCACCGTATAACCAGTTGTTTTTTTGTTTGGCTCGTGACTGACTGACAAATATTGCGTGACCCAGAATACGCGTGAGTTCATGCATACGCACTCACGCACGCTCTCTGAGATGAAAACCTTTGGTGGTCGATGAAATATCGTTTAAAGCTTACGAAGCTTGAAATATTTCACAGCTTTATGTTGGTGGCATTTGAAGGACCATGAATGTTGAAATGTTGACTGGAGAATGAACACTAAATTATGAAACAAGGCTTTTGAACAGCTGGATCAGACACAACAACGACAATGGGTTCCAACCGAGCGGCTTCGTCTTCATCCCTCGGCTTCCTGTATACGACGAAAGCAAGGGCATGTTTTGCGCTGATAATTGTAAATGTAGTTTTACTTGTGGGTATCTTCGTCTCTGTCTCTAGAGGAAGAGAAAACTCTGCTCCACAGAACACTAACTCAAAAAATGTCGACACAACGGAACAGACTCCATCGGAAAGTATTCGATTGCAGTCAGTGAAAATGCAAATACCTGTGGACATTCAAAACTTCCTCATGAAAGTTCACAGATATATGGAGTCAAATGTGGAGATTAAAGCTACCGCAGAATGCCAATTTGCTTGGAAATATGACCCAAAGAACAAATCCATGGATTTATTTATTTGCAAATAATTTACATGTATGGTTCGATCCAGCACAGAATGCGGAAGTTATTATCCGATCTTCATGGATGTAGCCTGCGTCACAGACGGATGTTGCTTTTGTAACAATCTCCCCAGCGCAGCAAGTTTTTCATGAGTGGTCACGCAATGCTCCTGTCAAAAAATATTGCTAACAAATGAAACGTTCTAATGTATATCTAGAAAAAAGAAACCGTGACTAGTAATACTACTTAGTTCTTTCCATCCGAATTTTCAAAATCTCATTCCATTAAGACTCAGAGGTAGTTCAGGCAGAACTAAATATATGAATTTGTATTGGGTGTTGTGTCTCGGTTTTGCAAAAGAACATACAGTCGGACCTCTATTACGCGGCCACCTATTAAGCGGCCACCCTCCATTAAGTGGCCACTTTCCAAAGTCCGGAATTATGTTTTTGTCAGTACAGTGCTGTATTCGATACCTCTATTCAACGGCCAACCTCTATTAAGCGGCCAGTTTTCAAAGTCCCCAAGGTGGCCGCTTAATTGAGGTCCGACTGTAATTTGTACCCAAGTTTCCCTACACACCACCAGCAGATGGAGCCTCTCTTGACAGATAGAAAGGTCTTGCTTGCAGCCTGCCTACAAACTGGCAGCCAAATGAAACTCAATTTGCTAGTTTACCGGTAGTTCTAAATGGGGTAAAGCATAATAGAGAATACAAATCTGACTCCTATAGAGGGCTGGATAGCCAGGGAACAGGCTTCCCTGGCGCAGTCAGACGCCCCTTCCCATCTCAGCGCACCAGGGAAGCCTGTTCGCAGGCTAAGAGCTGAAGAGCGTATTTTGAAAACATCCAAATTGGGGAGGTTTGGTCTCCAAACCCTGACTCTATTTCTGACCAAACTATGCAATTTTCCGAGATCTTTTTCAGACCTGACCTCATAAAATTCACACACATTTTCAGACCTGGTTTCTTGAATCCATACCGATTTCAAGACTTTAGACCAAAATAGTGAAAATCTATTCCCTATTTTAGACCAAAACAGCTCAAAACCATTCCCTTTATTTTCGTGCCACACATACCTATATAGCTTATATAGGTGAGTACCCCCTTCTCCAGGGGAGGGACTTAATTATAAGGGGGCAAATTAATACTTGAGTTGGGCTGGCACAGGTTGCCAGTTTACCAAGATGATGACAAGTTTAACCCCTGTGAAAAAAGAGCTGCCCAGCAAGTGGAAAAAAACTCGGCCTGGGGCAAATTTTAAAACTCTTTCACTTGTAGCTAACAAACAGTGCCCTTCTAATAATCTGTAATTATTACAGACAGATGCAGAAAGTGATCTCAACGGATGATACAAGTCATTCAAAAAACGTCTGTGCCAAGATTTAGAAACTGAGTCAGCTAACCGGGCTTTAGCCTGGTCATATAATCTAGCACCTTTAGAGAAGGGGGTGTTTTATACAGAGAGGGGGGTCAGTTGTTAGAGTGTGGTCATGGTATGCATCAATTGTACCACCAGTGTTAGCAGTTGGGCTGTGAATGACCTTTTAGGCATGTTTCACAGGTTGCTTCTTTTAGAGGGCCACTGGGGAGGGGTGGTTTGTTAGATCTCATTCTGGAGAACTTTGATTAGCCTGTTACAGGCATTTAGGTAATGGAGAGCAGTCTGGAAAAAATTGCATATATGAAAAAACGAGAAGAGACAAGTCTCCCCACCTACAATTATCATTCGCTCACATAGCAGTTTTCTCCACGCCACTCCCCACAGGACACAGCAGTATTTCATTCACATAAGGTTTTTTTCTTTTATTATTTCATCTTTAACAAGAACTCCGGTTAGACAAAAATAGGAAACCCTAGACCCAAGCTTTGAGTTGTATAATACAGATATAGTCACACTGTCTAGTTCCAGAAAATACCCATTTCACCCCCATGGAAATAATTTTTCTAATACCCCCTCTATTTAGGTTCACATTTTCTCTAATTAATTTAACCTTTGAAGGTAGTCCCTTCTATCGTGACCACTCCTAGAATTTCTAATTCCTTCTAAATAAAATTCTTAAAAATTTCCATATAATTATTTTGCATTCGTAAAACAATTTCTGCTCAGAAGGTTGTTATAAATATTTTTTTAAAATAATGTATTAATTAAAATAAATATATGCTAGAAACATTCAACCATAATTTTTGTAATACCCCTGAAAGAAGGGTCTTAGTGTTGGAAAGAAAGAAAATTGGGGGATTTCTAATTAAGGACTGTAAACTTGGGAATAAAAAAAATTCAAAAAATATGAAATGAAAAGATTTGAGACATCACAAACTATTGATAAATAATACTGTCAATTTTTGGCACCCAATTATTTTCAAACTGGACTTATATCATGGCCAGAAAATCTGGGAAACATCACAATAAACCAGCCTAAATACCACATTTTTTACTCTACAAATCTAAAAGACAAATATTATACTAAGGGCTTTGCTGAGATTCCATCCTTATCTATATCTTGAATTGTAAAATTGGCCGGGTGGGGACTGCGATATAAAAGTAATGGGGGTGATCGTCAAAAACTTTGAAAAGAACCCCCAAAAGGTATCAGAATTCTGTTTTGTGGGCTTGGTCTGAACAATTTTTTACCCCTATCAGTTGACTGACATTTACTTCCTCTTGTATTTTTGGCTCAATACCCTAAAAGGTACCACCATATCTCTGACCAAAGCCATTTTAGATGTTAGCACCCTAAGGGGTACCAAACCATGAATTTTAACCCCTAAAAGGTTTGTCGATCACCCCCCATCACTTTTATATTTTATATTTGTTTTATTTTATTAGCTTCGCCTATTACATCATACAGAAAAATAAAGGAATAGGTATGTGCTGAAACAAGGAATAATATACTGGAGTCCCCCCCCCCCCCCCCCCCCCCTCCCACAACTGAAATTATAATGTATGCATTGGACTTCAATAAATAGTAATAAAATATAGGATAGAGAATATTTATATATTTATAATATTAATAGCTGCTGCTAGCTAACAGTAATTAAAATATTGATTTTAGACATCGGTAAAGTCACCTTTTCTCTGAGATGATGGGGGCAGCAAATATGGAAATTCAATGGAACTGGTTTCAGTTCATTGACCAGCTTTAATTATTAAAGCTGGTCAATTTACTGATCAAATTAAAAGGTTGGGCAAGCACGTACTATTAAATAAATACATAAATTTTGTACTTTCAGAAAGTAAAAACATATTTTCCTTGCAGTTTATTATTTGTATATTGTGTTGTTCCAGAATCAAGTGAACTCCAGATTGTGTTTTCAATATAATTGTGTTAATTTAAGCTCTTTTTTAAAGGTTAGCATTAAAAATAATATTAGTAAAGATATTAATTATTTATTAATAAATTATTATTATGATGGCCAACTTTCCAATTAAGGTAATATTGACATACTAAACTCCTGGACCAGCTTTTCTTGTTCCTTTGTCTCTATGGAGCCAGGCCTCTTTCTTCTAACAATGCTAATGGCTTCCTCAGGTGTACAGTGGGTTGTTTTTACAAGGTAACAGGCTAACATTGTGCCAACTCTGCCTAAACCAAATCTACAATGTACCGCTACTGCCTGCAAAGTGACAACACCATTTATTAGTCAGAAATGAAGATATAAAAATGTTGCAAATATAAAAATTTAAAAAGTGGTTAATATCAATGGGCGTGCAGGCCAATCGCTATCACACATGATATTTGAAGGAATTTGGGCTGGCCTGTTTCTGCGACAGTCCAGGTCGCTTGCAGCCACACACTCTCTCCAAAGGGAGAGAGTGTGTGGCTGCAAGTGACCTGGACTGTCTGAGAATCAGGCTAGGATGGTGCCTACTTTTACATATAATGAGATACTCGGGTATCCTATGGGTAGTACCTACAGTAATACAGGGATATTTTTGTGTGGTTCAAAATTATGTGAAGAAAGCACAACTAAATTAGCAAGTGCTCTAGCTTGCATGGTATCCAAAAGAAAATTGGGGGTAAGGATCCTTTTCTCAGAGATAATCAAGTTCAATTTGGAAAAAAATGTCATACATTCCTTATTTTACAGCTTATTATAATTATTGTTGCTTAATTATCTCTAACAAGATGCTCGGCTAATGGCATTAACACGAAATGCTTAATGTAGCCCCAATTATTCCCCAATGTAAATATGTTTCGCAGATATTTAAAAACTATCCTCCCTTGGCAATTGAAATAATTGTCTGAATGGCTTTTTTCAGATATATTGCGTGATACTTAATTATCGTTGTGTAACTAGGAATCATACCAGAAATGGCTCTGCAATAACGTCATGACCCCGCTGAACTGGTCTGGCCTCCTATAGCTCTAATCCTTCACGTTGATTATTTGATCTGTTTTTGAAAGCGGAGTTTCTTCGCTGTGAACTCTCCCAATTTCCACCGTTTAATTCAACTGTCGAGTACTACTTGGGAGTTATTATTTCAATTTACCGCTAGAAAAAGGTTAGTTTTCTCTCTAAAAACGGCAGATCAGAGTCTTAAATTCATACATGTGGCCGCCATTGAACAAAAACAACTTTTCGAAATGATGAGTTGCTTCGTCGTCACACAGGTAGAGATAAGTGGGTCCCCTCCCTCGTGAAATACGCGCCAATTATAGATTTTCGATTGGGCTGTTTTTGTTCAAGACAATCAGAACAATAAATCCCTTCTGGGAGAGGGTAGAATTTAATCAAGGTTTAATGAATAATTCAAATAATGATTTAACGTCACACAGGAAGGGACGAGTGGGTCCCCTCTCTCATGATATGTGCCCCAATAATAGATTTTGATTGGCCTGCTTTTGTTGAAGACAATCAGAACAATACATCCCTACCAGGGGAGGACATATTTCAATGCATAAATTAATTTGGCGATTTGTGACTACGACGAAGAAAAAAAAAAAAGACACCCAACCCAAACCTAGACACGGCCTGCCCTGAGGGCATTCCGTGTAAAAAAATGTGTAGTTATAACCCCCAATTTTCTTTGTGGATTCTGATCGATAGCCCTTGCTAATATCTGCTTTTCCTGCATAGTCATAAACTGCACAAAAATACTTCTGTATTAGTAAGCATGACCAGAAAGACTTAATAATTATTATGAAACAGCAGGAGCCTGGCATTTATGGCAGTATATATCCTAAAGCTCTAGCAACTTTGCCTTTTATTGGTTGGTTAAAGTAATTTTAATCATTTGTTTATGACTGTTAATTTTGTTCATGCTGTATTACAGACCAAACGAATTTCAGCACATATTGAGCCAAATGTCGCAACTACAATCAACGACAAAATGTTTTGGGAAGGTTAACTCAACAAGGCAACAGAAAGTGGGTATGAAATAAAGACATCGGCACATTTATTACTTTTGTATGTTGAGGCCTTTGTTTGTCGTTTCCCCTTCCCCCCTGCCCCCCTGTTCAATGTTGGATTCCCCACAATTCATATATGCGAAAAGATTCATTTTTGAAGCTCAACATTGAAACAGGGGAGGGGAGGAAGGTCGAATTGAAGTAGAACTTTGGAATCTTCCCAAGATTTTTTTCGTTGATTGTATGTAGCTTCTGCAAACCCAGAATGCCTGCAACATTTAAAGGTCTTATCAACTGGGTTTTCAGCTATAAGTCATAGGGTATAGCCCTAATTATTCTATTACAGAAACTTGAACAGAATTTGTGGATCATTTTTTATATGTGAACCAATTTGTGAAAGACGGTTTATAAACAAAAAGAGAAATGTTAACACTGTAAAACAGCATACCATATTTTTATAACCAGGGAATGAACTTGACTGTGGATAGTCAAGCTCACTGGAATTTGGGAGACTGGAAGGTGGAGAGGTTTTAAGCCTGGTTCGTATTACACACAAGCATGCATATGAAAAATAGTGTGTAAACTAGTGTGAGAATCAAAAAGCGTTTTTCATTTCTTGAAAGTGCTTAATGATTGTGCTAATATCTCCCCATAGGGGGTCTCCCATATAAAAGTGACCGCGGTGATCATCGGAAATTTTGAGAAGAACCCCTAATAGATGTCAGAATTCTGTTTTGTGGGCATGGTCTGAATGATTTTTTACCCCTGAAAAGTACCAAATCAGTTGACCAACATATGTCCTTCTCATCTTTTCTAGCTCAGGTCCCTTTAAAGTGCCACCATACCTCTGACAGAAGTCATTTTAGATTTTAGCACCCTTAAAAGGATAACAAACCATGAATTTTAACCCCTAGAAGGTACGACGATTGCCCCCATCACTTTTATATGGGAGTCCCCCCCCCCTCTCCACCCGGACTTATCTCACACCATTTCCCACTAATGAAAAACTTAAGTAATTTAAGCCCTGAGGGCCACATGTGTGCATGTAGTGCTACTGAGGGACAGGTCTTTTTTGCAGGTCACATTCCACACGCCACATACCACAGGTCCCTGTTGCACTAGTATACGACTAATGCAAGTGGGTTAATTAGCGTGCCGTAGCCCTGAATTAGCTTTTTAGTATGGAGGTAAGGGCTAGGAGACCCTGTTTAGCTTGTTTAAATACAATTATCGCAGTGACCTGTACAAGAAACCTGCCGGCCGCTGAGCTCTTACGTTTATAAATGCTTGTACTTATCACATGCAGGTCCAACATGGAATTAATTATATTACATCGGTTCACACAATTTTTATTTGCTTAGATGCTTATTGCACAAGTAGGAACCAATCTTAAGTGTGTGACTACCCCTGCGAGACTAATCAAGTCTTAATATTTCTGTGGAGTAAAGTCGCCTCAAGGCTAGCGTTTATAAAAGATCGATTTTACTGTTTGTAAGCTTACTTACTTCACCTCTCCGATGAGCCATTTCGGTAACGCTAAGAAACTCGTTCACTTGTTCAATTGAAGGTGCTGTCATGTCTTTTATGGGAATATGAACTTGAGTCATCTTCATTCCATACAAACACGGCGGCGTCTTCGTCAAAGATATCAGTTTTTTCACCCCATTACTGCATAAAAATTCCACATCAGTCCTCGAGGTGGGGAAGCCAAGCGCGGCTATTTTCTCTGGTATAAACCACGAAAAATTTGTAGGTGGCATTTGTGAAAAAAGCTCAGTTTCAGTGACGGATCCAGATCTTTATATCCAGTTCGGGGCCAGAGTGAATACGTTTCCACAGTTATAAAAATTTTGGCCGTCTAATTTTGAGCTACATTTGTGTTTTCTCTAATTCTCGCGCAACAAAGAGTCAAAGCTTACATGCAACGTGCTGCGTGAATTTGATTGGCTCTGTGTTGGCAGGTTGACCAATCAGAGTTCTTCTTAGATTGCATTCAATGGTAGGGAAAAACCTGAGAAGATCTGGGTACTAGATAAGGGGAAAACCATCTTTGCATTGGTGGACTTTAGACTGTTGGTGAAAACTCTTCAAGTAAGGTCTCCCTCGCAGCCGTTTTTAGTGTCGTCACGCAACGGGGAGGAGCGTTGCGTAACGGCTGCGAGGGAGACTACTAGGCCGCAGACGCAAATTCAGTCTGCGGGGAAGCCGCTTTTATTTTGTTCCACTTCAATTTGTATTTATTTATTTATTTTTATTTCTGTCCCTATGAACTCAAAATTGCCTGATTCAGATGGCTTTATTTTTGGCTCAAAAAAAAATTTTTTTTCGACCCTGTACTGGTTTCGTCGTCACACATACACACGCATCCCTATTAATTTAGGCGATCCAAATCTCCACGTGCATTTCTGACTGACTGTTCCTATCAGGAAGCTTCCCCGCCTCGGCAGTAAGTGTGCCCGTAACACGGATTTTTTTCTCCCTCTCTTAACACCAGAATAAAAACAAACAAAAAAAAAGTAAAAAAGAAAAACAGCAAAAAATGTTCTCTCTCATCGTTTTTTTCATGGTGAAACAATAATCGCTGCGGCAGGCACACGCGTGCACGTGTGAATATGCTGACAAAAAAAAAGATAAAGACCGTTTCCGTCTCACGACCTTCATCAGTTACACCTGCAGTTTACAAATGAGTTTGTAACAATTACTTACGCTAAACTACTGACAAGTTATGTAATAACTTGAAAGCAAATTTACCAAAAAAATTAAGTGTTCCAGGTGTAACTCAATGAAGATCGTTTAGTCCACTGCTGATCCTGATCTAGAACGAATATCCAGCTGCAAATTGCTCCCGTTTGTTCAAGTGAACTTTCAGAAGTCGCGCGCCGAGATTACATAACATCCTTGCACGTGCCATTCACTCAGTACCTGGACATAGATAGGACAAAGATCAGTGTGTCTGGCAAAGCATGATAATGAGCTAGTTATGTAACTTTTTCCTACGGGATCGTTTGTGTATATGTATCGGGACGCGAGCGGTTTCTTGCGATTTTGGATGACAGAGATAGTCGTAAGTAATATCCGTTCCTTTGTTTCTTGTTTCCTCCGTGCTTTATTTTTAGTTTACAAGTGGAAAAGAGAGCTACAGCTAAGTGCCATCGCAAAAAGCTGTTCGCGACTTCCGAGCGTGACGAGCGTGACACGCGCGACGCACGTGTCACCTGCCATGTCCTTCACGCACTCTCCACACTGCACGATCTTGACCTTCAGGAAATAGTATTCATTCTTTGAAGGGTTTCCAACTAGTAAAGTGAGAAAAATTAATGTCTTGACCAAAGACAACATTTCAACAGTACAACAAGGACCAATTTTTCCCCTCTGTACTTTGCTTTGAAGTTGCGTGCACCCAGCCGTCTTAGCTTACATAACAGACGGACACAGGATTACATTCGCACTAAATTTGATATGATACTTTTATTCTCTCTTTACTGCTTCTCGAACAAACGTACATTTAAAATACAGGAATAAGGAAACATTTCTGCCTAAGTCACGATCCCTCCTCTATGTACAATATTTACATGTTCCTGTTTGATATCTACATGCTAATCTCTCGAAATTTTTATTTATTCATGAGCGATTTGCTAATTTCAAACGACTGTTTTCTAGAAAGTTTTGAGTCTTCTCTTCCGCTCTAAGGTTTTCTGTTTCGATTAAATTTTAAAAATTTTCAAATAAACTTTCAAACATTTCAAATATAATTTGTCACTGTTCGATTCTAATAAATACTGCCAGCCACTCCCCGCAAACCCATCAAATTTCCCGCGCTGAAATTAACATGAAACAAACATCGTTCCAAAAATAACACCAAATTTTGTTTCATTCTTGTCTTTTGAACACTTGTATCGCTTTAACGACATCCCAGATGTCAAAATGTATATTATTTTCTACTTTGGTTTCCAACACAACCTGCTTTGACACCTGAAAACCCAAAGAAGCTTATAATTTTAGACTACCAGCTGCCGCAAAAATAATCAGCACGCAGTATTAACTCACCAAACCGAGCTGAGATTTCAAAACATATATTCAACCGTGGCCACATCTTGTACCGAATTTTCGTTTTGTTTTCCATATTAATTACCTGTGAATACCTTCCATGTCTGAAGTGGAAATATTCATTGCGACAGTCCGGATTTATCTACATCAGAGCGTGAAAATTGCGCAGAGTATATAGTTGCTTTCCAAACACGAACAAAATAATTGATTACTGGCCCATGAGGGCGCCCTCGATCGGAGTCGAACTCGACAGATTTCCAGGGTTTTCGTGGCAGCAAAACCAGATATTTAGTAGTGCAAGATTTTACCTAGAGACATCAACAAGAAGAAGGAACATAGTCTCCCATTCGCTTGATTTACTTCCATATGGTGGTTAAATGCCCAGTGTCTTCGAGCGCGAAACTTTGTGCGTCACAAGTTAATCTTCGGCTGCAACTAGGTGAATTTTCGGATCGTCCAGAACGATCCATCATACTTCGTGCAAAACAGGCGCCGATCTGCGGCGATACATCCTCTTCAACGAGTTAGCCGCTGTAGAAATTTGGTTTAGAAGCAAGTTCATTTCTGTCACCAAACCCTCGGCTTCTTTTTCGCGAGAAGTGTGTTGATTAATAAACACTGTTTCCTCATATCTATTGTCGTATCTGTGCAGTTCGCTCTCAGATCCGATCAGACGCGACTGTAGCATTCCGCATTCGCAATGTCCTAGCTTTCTTCGCGGTTGCCGCACGGCGCACTCGCACAGACAACACGAGTCTGTTCTACCAGGAACGCTGGGGCTTTTTAAAACTTGTTTCGTCTCTTCGACGGCAGCGATGAATTCATCCAAAACATTGAAAATATCTTTGGTCGGCGAGTCCATTTTTCGCGCGTACCTGAAGCTTCCTGATGGCAATGTTTTGAGTCAGTTCTAAATGCACATCCGCTGTGGAGAAGACGTGATGGCTGTCAGCCACGCAAGGCGCTGGCTCTTATTGTTTACGCACTTTGTATTGTTTGAAACCCGATAGAAGGCCATGACCCGGGGGTTTCATCATCAATTTTCAGCCAATAGGGAACGAGAGCAATTATATTATAATTACATGTCCACAGCGAAAGGTGATATTGCTGGAGCATAAGAGATAAGATCAAACTTACGCAAGGAAATCAAGCCGGATTTTTCAATAATTGTTCTATTTATGCTTGCTTTTGATAGAATTCAAATTCTCTTTGTAAAGAAAAAAAAATTTCGCCTGCAGGTAGTGCTTGTTTTCTCAACAACGATGACATTCGTTTGCGAGCATTCTAAAACACCTGGCCGATTTTGCGGCGACAATTTCCATATTAGCAGACAACGTCAAAATGCCGCGAATACGTCAAACGCCAACCAGATGGCTATGATCTAAAGACACTTATATTTTGTTTACAGTTTATTAGAAAGAGTTACGATTATTTCATTTTGTAACTTTCTAGAATGAAATCGCAGTTTAGTCTGCTAAAACACTTGTACCCTGAAACAGACACAGTACAATATTCAGTCCCGATATAAATCCCGATAATCGCTTCCGAGGTCTTGCCCAGAAATTAGAACGTGACACGATAGATTCTAGAGAAAAGCAAATTTAAAAGTGTTTCTTGGAAGCTAAGTAAAATTTGGTTCCTGTTGATGTTAAAAACCGTAGATATAAATTTTTAATGGTTTGTGGGTTTTAAGGATCACGTATCATTTCCTTTTTCGCAATTCCTTACGCCAAATTTCCCAATTACGTACGGCTCGTCTAGCTTCAGAAAAAATAGTATATCTCCAACGAAATTTATTTAAAAATATGACCATGAAATAATTATTTGAAAAAATGAGACTGGATGTCAAGAATCATTTAAATTGCCAGCATGTACGATTTTAAATTCGATTCACACACTGCATGCTTCGATTTAAAAGGAATTTAGATTACTCATAAGTTGAGATGGACAATGACCTTTTAATAACATGTCTGCTTTAACCCGAAAGGTCGCTTTCAATTTTGTTTATTTATAGCAACAATTGCGCGCGTGAGGTCTTGCGAAAAATAAAAGATAAACACTCTGCGTGATCTGTGAATCGCAGTTGACTCTAGTTTTGAAAACCCGGAAGACCGAACGAGCCTGAAACAACCATTTTTGTAAATGAAACAAAATGGCCGGAAAAAATATCGTTGCACATTGCGCGGGATCGGACTTCGTTCAGCAGTAACGGCTGTGTCAAGTAGGCATAAGTAGTTTCTTTTGTATGAATTGCGAAATTATTTCCACCATCTGATAAAAACGACTGTTTTTTTTTCTCTCTCTCTCTGATAACCTCTCTGATTATCACAAGCCATCTCAAAACATAGATTGAGTTGATAAAGTGCTTGAAACTAAAAAAGGTTAACCAGCCAATTTTGTGTCGAAGGAAAAATAAACGTTTATACAGGATATTTAAAGAAAGTTGTTCTTTCCTGTACCAAAGTACGTGCAACGGAACAGCATTAAGTCGATATCACGCGAGACGGAAGGGGGGTAGGATTCTCGATGCAAGCTTGCGTGAGAAGGTACCATTGGTTCTACGAAACGCCTATTCACGACAAAAATTCTTGATTTTCTAAAAAGTATTCTCCATCGATTATCAGCACACATGCGACCGTACCGTATGGGCATAGCCAGGCCCCCCCCCCCCCCCCCCCCTTAATTGTGCGAGTTGAAACTTGCAGTGAAGGGGCTGAATCTCTGCGGGACAGCTGATTAAGTAAACAAGTAGCAATAATCGCAGTTTCACATCCGATGACCAGTTTCGATGCATTTTGTACATTTAATCAGAGCATCACTATATTCACTGGTTGCCTGAGAACTGTTCGAGCGGAAACTATTATAAAGTGTTGATAAATTTTGGGAGGCTAGTAGAGTTAATTAATAAGGCGGAGAAGCCATTACAGAATTTCAATATCAATGGTTATCTACCGGCTATGCAACCGCAAATTCTTCGTTCTAAAAATAACTTGTCAAAGTCGCGAGCTGTTTGGTATTCAAAAATTATTCATGCTTCAATAAAACTTATTCAGTACACGTTTATTGGCCTGCCGAGAGCTGAGTTAAGGAAGCCAACATGAAGCCCTCGACTTTTACAAATGAAGCGAGAATTTTCGATCTTCTGCGCATGGGAACATCACGGAAACTTCTGCCCACGCACGCACGCGCGAATGTGACGCGCATGCAAAATGAAGCACGTTGCCAGTGATCAGTGACGCAGCCTGGTTCAAAAATAGAAACAAACGCAAAAAGCTGAATTGAACGAAGAATTCAAGGAACAGGTGGATTCCATGAGGATACTCTTTTTTATAGCAATGCCTAATTTGGGGGCTGGAGTGAACGTTCATATTTTTTCCTTGTAGAATTTGCGAAGAAGAAGTGTTTTAAAATTCATTTCATAATAAAAAAAAATTGCGATAAAACATCCCTTTAAAATGGCTTTAAAAAAATCCGACGAAGTTTCCACGCTAGCTTGGCGTCATTATCACGTCAAAAATTTGTATAAGCTGAAATCTATACAATTTCAATTTGAACTTGTAAATTTTCTTATAGATGTTCTTAGAATACACTTTCAATATAACCGATGCGTACGTGACCACTTGTAAAAATAGCATTACTGAATGAAACAAAGCATAACTGAATGAAGCAATAAATACAGACACAATGCAAAGTGAGGTGATCAAAATGAACCACACAATAAGAAAACCAATATGTTAGTTTACGCGCATTTATACTACCCATTTTAAAAACAAAACATAAAGACGTTCTTAACTGACTCAGCCTAGGAATGCTCTAAGTATGTACACTCTTTTTTATATGTAAGAACCGAGAACGTTAGGGCTGAGATTAACTAAAACTTAAGAAACATACTAAGGACATTACCCAGGCGGAGAGTCAGTTAAGAACATTTTCATTTGGACCAAATGTAAATACGGATAAAATAATACCTTTAAAACTTCTGTCTGTACAGTCCAATTAACCCAAATGATAAAGGGACACATTTAAACATTAACAATGGATTTCGTATTGCATGCTTGCAGTACATAGTAAAACTTCTTTTTCGCGACATCTTGTGCCCAGCACTAGAGTACTTGTAAGCCGCGCAAAAGAGCGTGCCACAAGCAACTTCACACCACATTACAGCACATAATGCTCTTTGATAGGTAATCTAAAAGAGAGCAAGGCTGATTTCACGGTCAGGGAAGTTTATTTTCCCAATATTTCTTCTTCAGGGTGTGATGAAGAAAGGTCGTGAGTGCGTGCCTTTCGAAATATTGGAAAAATATACTTCTGGCTGACCGTGAAATCAGCCTTGCTCTTTTCTTAGATTATTTGTTTTACAATTTTTTTGCTGATTAGATCCTTCACTACAGTATCCGGTACTTTTGTTTTGTCGCGGTGGGCCTTGTAAACACAGTTGATCTTTGATAGGTGCCTGGTCACGTCCGCATAGATTTATTGAAATACTATAGCAGGTAACTGAAGAACATCTTTAGAACTTTTTCAGGCTCAAATTGCCTAAAAACAATAAGAACGTTAATCCTCAGCCCCAAAATTCAGAGTGTATGTTGTTAATTAAAGTCTCAACGTTCATATAAAAAAGGCTCTTGTAAAAGAGGCTGACTATAATAGACTTGGAAATCGATCGTTTTTACTTGTTGTGTAGAAAATATTTTCATTGGCTGTTTAAAGTCGGGCAGCTTTAATGGGTGGTCATTGTTTTTTTTTTTTTAAGCAAAATAATGTTGACCCAGTTGGCTTAATACTAAGTACCCATATCATGTTTTACTCCGATGAACATTTTATTTTAATTTGTCCCGAACAAAGAATAAAATCAAATGCCAGTGAATTATTTGAATTCTGAAATTGAAATATTCCTTTCAAATTACTAACGAGAAAACATTTTTAGTTGATTTTGTCGTAACTTGCTCGTAACATCGTTAGCTTGTGTGTGCCGGCCAAGCGCTTCCTGCTCAAATTTTACCTTTCTTTCCGGCCTTTCAGTGGCACGCCACGCAATCTAAAAGATTCAGTCGAATCAACTTTTTCTAACTTTGATGTAAAATTACATTTTTGACCTGATCGATGCGAGCACCTATGTGTCGCAAATGGAGCCTTAAAAGGAGGAAAAATCAGGTTTCCCACAATGCCTCGCTTCCAACTATATTATCAACTCGATGTTGATACGCGATCTCGCATTTGGGATGGTGCTTCTCGGAGTGAACACTGATCTGCTCTCTCCGTCGCCATTGCTTTACGTGAATTGCTTTGGAGCCTTGTAATGCGTGACTCTGTTTCACTTTTTGTTACTGTTGTGATTATCACGTGAAGCGTGATTATTGACCTTGAACGATCGAAGATATAGATGATCTAGGATGACAAAGATTTTGCAATCGGCGAGAACCTTTACCCTTAATGCGAGACACGGAATTAAAATAGTTAAAACCATAACGTGAGTTTTCTTTGTCGGCTTTGAACTATTTCCCGACATATGCAATTGCAACTGGACTGAGTACAAGCACACTACTGACCCGGATTTCATAGCAAAATGAGGTTCGATCCGAAACGGGGAAATCACAGGAAGCTGATGATGATCTAGGACCCATGTATCCCGATGTTGCATTTCTTTTTTTTATCATTATTTTTAAAAGCCAGATGGTCATGCTGTGCACTTGACGCAAACTTATTGGCTCCTCGGGTTGTTTTTTAAATCCCTCACTCACTCACTCCAGGTGAAAGAACTTTAGACAACCGAAAAAGGTCCAAAGATCAGAGAACAAGTTCGTGTCGGACTTGCGCGTTGTGTAAGCGTGATCATCGTGTTGTGCGTGTATTCCTTGCACGCGCGCACACTTTGTTGGTCCTTTCACGAGCGAACGCGTGGTCCTCGCGCGATCCCACGCAAAGCGGGATTACCGACTTATGGATCGGAAACAAAACATCAATTATATTTCCGTGTTCCCAACGGGGATCGAACCCATGACCTCTCAGATACAGGCTGAAACACTGTAACCACTGACTTATGGGAGACCGGTACATATGGTGTAGGTCATCTTTATCAGCACTGAGTGCTATGCACTCGCCTCGGCAGTTAAGGGTCTCGATGCGCGGGTTTACTCCCGCTTCTTGACCCGACGGCTATGCCATGCTGATGAGCCCCAATAAGGGCGAAACAGCTGTCCATGGCTGCCACTGCCCGGGTGATATGGTTGTGCGCATGCGTACGGTATTGGCCATACCACGGGGATGTACGTGTGTCTCAGTGCTGATAAGTGTTAGGTCATCTTTACCCGTTTGCGTGTGGCATGCATAGTGACTCACTATACCAGCGTTTAATCAGCGTGTTACCTTATTATTGAGCCTTACGGGAGCCATGCAGGATCAGGACCTGATTCGTTCCTGGCCCGGCTCTATTGATCTTAAGGACGGTGCCTACTATTGTTGCTGCGCATACGTTCTGCGCATCTGGAGATACCGTAACACAAACTGCAAGGCTGATACTACGTGAAAGAGTTGACTTTGCGAGACAACAACCCGACAGAAACCGACAAAACAGGGCTGCAACCGTGGACAGCTGTTTCGTTCTTATTGGAACTCGTCAGCACGGTGTAGCAGTTCTATGTGAAACCAGCGACAGAGCCAGCTCAAATAAAATGCAACAAAACCCATGTCCTATCAAGTTTCGTACTTTGAACCTGCCCGCTCCCCGAATCACACGTTGCCACACCACGTGCCTCAGGGAGAAAGCAGACAAAGCATCGAATCATCTGGAGATACTCGGGTTTCCTATGGGTGGTGCCTACTATTACAGGGATATTTTTGCGCGCTTTAAAACTATGCGGAGAAAGTAGAACTTAGCAAGTGATTTTCAATGGTTTCCAAAAAGAAAATTGGGGGTAAGCATGCATTTTTCAGAGATAATAAAGCTTCAATTTGGAAAAAAGCGCCATACATTGCTTTGTATTTTGCTGCTTTTTAGAATAATTGTGGCTTAGTTATCTCTAAAAAATGCGTGGTTACCCCCAATTTTCTTTTCGGATTTCAATAGCCGCTACCAAGATCTGCTTTTTCCGCATAGTGATAAACCGTGCAAAAATACTTCGCTATTAGTAAGCACCGTCCTTAACTGTGGGAGTGTTCTTGTACGTGTCTGAGAGGTGATTGGCATGGTACGACTCCCGTCGCGTTGGGTTCTTGGAAATGGGTTTTTCTTAGTTTATAATAATAATAATAATAATAATAATAATAATAATAATAATAATAATAATAATAATAGTAATAAAAATAATAATAATAATAATAATAATAATAATAATAATAATAATAATAATTGAGAAGGACGCAGAAGGCTACCATCTCGAGTTCTCTCAACATAGTGAGAACTTTCAAAGCTACCGTCAATTGACTTTCCTTGAGGGAATAGCATAGGAGCTCAATGTAGTTTTAGTATTAGAGAGCTTTAGATTGTCTATAAGATTTTTATATTTTATCGCTGATTTTTTTTTTTTGAACTCAGCAGTTTTCTTTTCATAGTTCCTTCAGATCGCATAGGTTACGCTGCGCGCCCTATGTGGTTCTATTTTAGCATCCATACGTTTATCAACTGCACATAATAATAATAATAATAATAATAATAATAATAATAATAATAATAATAATAATTCAAACATATTTATACAGGATTGCTGCGTCAGTTTTAAGAAGAAAACTGCTATCAATGCAGGTCCTGTTAAAAAAAAAACAAAAACAAAAAACAAAACAAAGGGAGATCACAAATATTCTAGGATAGTAACATTAAAAGGAAGTTTCAAACAGTTATAAATTCTAAGAATTATTAAAAATGTTTGCACCTTTGTAGAAAAAAGCGCGCTTGGTGCATTCTAAGTTAACTTTTTCCAATACCAGTTAAAATTTTGTCATTTCCCAAAGCGTGTGATCAGGGTCTAATTAAAGTCGTCGGAACACCCTGATCTGGGGATGAGGCTGTTGTGTGATCACGTGACTTAGCAAATTTCGCGGACTCTGGGGCGGACGATTGAGCGAGCTTTCTTCGTGGCTAGCGGTCGTAATAAGTGCAGAGAGGGATTTCAAAGGGTTCGGATATTTGGGCTAGCGGAGAAATGGAGGAACAAGATGGTTTTTGTAAGCAGTTTTTATAGTTTTATTGTATAAGTCTAAGACAAAATTAACAAAACCAGGCAAACCCGGACTACATTTCGAGCTTGAGTTTTTATGCAGACTTATGAATACCGCACGAGTAGCGAATAAAAAATGAGATTAATTTGCATTTTACTGGCCTTCCGCCGGACTTTTCAAACTCAATGTAATTGAGTACGGTGTCTATTATTACCTCAATCATCAAGGGAACAAAATTCATTGAACAGCAAATGACAAAAGATACAGTACAATAACCGCTAACAATTCAGAAGGACTTTTCAAGCATGAAGCCGCGCAATAACTATTTAAACCGGCTATAGCTTGCGGTTTATCATAATTTCAACACTTAAGCTGTGTTTGAAAGGACTAAATCATGATTTGCGACGTGATTTGAGTCGCCACGGAATTTTACACGAATTGGCACACGTACTGGTAAGTGAAGGGCTGATTCTTTACCCGCTCAGCTAAAAATCACAACACTCTATAGTTTCACAGATAAACGTAACAGTTTTTGTCCGCGCGATTCAGCTGCCGAATAACTGTACGAATAATCGGCATTTGATTGCAGAGCGACGAAATTAACCTAACTTCAGTTTCGTTAGGTTTTGGAACTTGTTGGTATTCTTTCTAGAAAACAAAATGAATACAACTTTGAGTGATTTGGTTTAATAAGTCTTCATTAGCGTTATTTCATTTGAATTACTTTTCCGTAGCATCACTTCAAACTGACGAAAGCGTCGCGTTATTCTCTGTTCCAAAACAAAACTCAGAAAAAGCGATGTGTAAAGACGGCTCACAAGAAGCTAGTGTTAATAATTTAGGATAGGTTTGTGATTTCACACCGCGGGAAACGTGCTTTAAG
Source organism: Pavona decussata (assembly GCF_977016875.1). Lineage (NCBI taxonomy): Eukaryota > Metazoa > Cnidaria > Anthozoa > Scleractinia > Agariciidae > Pavona > Pavona decussata. Next base: position 791,707 of record NW_028145511.1, on the reverse strand, counting down.
CATCGATCGTTGAATAAATTAACTGTTACAAACCTAGCCAAAGTCAATCGACTTTTAAATTTATCTGAAAACCATGTTGACGAAACATGGGCTTAAGAAAGTGGCTGAAAAATCGCTATAACTTGCATTTGAATGGACTTTTCTCGTGCGTATTTTTTCAAGCGTGCGAGCACTGAATTGGGTTCTCCTTTTTCATGTATTTCAGTTGTGCATGATCCAGGACGATCCATGCATACGCGTAGAAATTTTAAGCTCTGGCGCCAGTCCAGGGGCTGTCGGTGGTTTAAACTGATCCGATTAGCCCTATGGACTTTTAGAGAAAGGAAAAGAATTGAGGTTAGGTTTGACCTGCAGTGTAACAAAGCAAAGAAAAAGTTCATACTCCCCACTAAGGTGACACAGTTTTCGACTAGCCGGCCATGCATAATCTGCATACAAACAGAAAAATGATCTTTACACTAGCACACCGATTTGCTCGTTTCTTTAAAAAACGTAGCCTATAAAATACGTTTTCTTTTCGTTATTTCTAGTTTTAAATCCATAATATTTGACATATTTCACCGACTTTTGTGATTTTTCAAAGTCTATAACCGCCTATTACACGCCGATTACAGAAACAACAAAGTATGCTCGGAATGAAATCGTAATGGCTGATGTAAACTTGCATTGTTTAAAGCTTTGTTTTAAAACAGGGTTTGGCTTACAAAGCAGATTTCTATTGTATTAGGAGTATTTTTTGTTCATTGTGCAATCTACGTAAACAATTCTTCATACTTGGGTTAATATAACGAGACGAATGAAATTAAGAAAATTTTTCACAACCATTCAGAGGTTGTAAACCAAGAAACCTGTTTCATTTAAATTCATAACTGCAGTTGTTGCAGCCTCTTTTGAAAACTGCTTGACAGAGGTAAGGAAGTAGACTTTGCTAAATCGGCTATTGTTTGATGGCAGCGTAATGTAGTTTTCATCCACGTTTCGGAATGAATGAGTCACCTCGAACCAAAGGAATACAAGAGGAAAACTTAGAACTGGCTCCCCGTTTACAATTTCTCACTATATATACCCGCGTGTGCCATAGTATATAAAGTAAGCGTTCGACAAACAAAGATCATTGACTGATTATAGCAAAGTAATTCAGTAATTTGTCGATTAAGTAATATTCGAGTGATATAAAAATGTACTTAAAATGCACTTAAACAAATAGGCCTTATCACGGTTTTCGACGCCATTTTGACGAGTAGGCAAACAGGCTTGAAATAACAGTGTTTGTATGGAAATCCAATCTCAAATAATTGTCATAAAACATCGCTTCTGAAAATTTCATGAATTGGAAAGTTTAGGCACTAGGAAAAGGATTTTACAGAAAATAACTGAGGAATGTAGCTGTGCTAGAAAGCATCTAGATGTGTTTTGACATTTTCATACATTTGTCTTTATAGCGAACCAGCCGTGAACTGCTACTAAAAATAGTTCGCGGGAAAAAAATACAGGGAAATGTATGGAAAGTTCAAAACACGACTGGACGCTTTCTGGCACAGCTACATCCTTCCAATTTTTTTTTCTTAAAATCCTTTTCCTAGTGCCAAAGGTTTCCAATTCATGAATTTTTCAGAAGCGATGTTTTATGAAAATTATTTGACATCGGATTTCCATACAAACACTGTTATTATTTCAAGCCTGTTTGCCTACTCGTCCGCAAAATGGCGTCAAAAACCGTGATAAGGCCTAAGATGTAACTGGAAAATATTATTATAAAACTGTCGATTCTGCTTTGAATTCTTTCAGTAAGAAAACAAATTCCTTGAATAGGGTACATAAACTTGATTAGTCTTAGATAATTAAATTAAAGCTAATCCAGTATACGAAGAGTATATTCATATAGTATTTTTATCGTCCTTTTTGCAGAAACCGAACCGCTGAAGATCTGGAGCTGTCCTGAGTGTATGGATTCAGTAGTGTTTCGTTGCAACTATGGACGCTGACGTTAAAGTTCAAGGTAATCACACACTTAATAACCCTTTTAAGTATTTTTAAACAGTTGTAATTAAGGTAGAAACTGAAGAACTGTAGGCTTGAGTGGCCCGTTCTTAAACGATTGATTTATTTTTGGGGCTCTTCCAGCTTTGTGCCCGATTAAACGTTTTAAAAACTTTTAAGGCGAAGTGTCGTTTCAACCTCAGGTTGTTTCATCATTGCCATAATTCGTAAAGATCAATTCAGCTCGACTAAGAAACAAAACAAGCCAGGCCTTGAGTAACTGAATTGAATTCAAGAATTTTTAATTTATGGCAGTTGTTTCCCGCATTGCGATTATATCGACACTGAGGGAATTTCATCGGCGCCGTTTCATTCAGACTGAAGGAAAAAATATCCCGACTACTAGTGTTCCCAGTATCGTGCTATGTTGAATGTTGAAGTGTGCCATTCAACATAACTAAAGTTCTCATTCCAATTGTTTGACAATTAATAAGGATTTCTCGGTTTTTTCATTGTTCAAGTGCAAAGACACAATACACTGTATAGCAGTTTCTTTCGTCATTGTGTTTCATATGTGTTCTGTTCGTTTACTTTTCAACTTTTCATCAAGGTTCATCAGTGAAAATCTTGGCTGCCAAAAATATTCAATTTACCTGATAGGAAAACTCCTGAAAAGTAGAAAAATTTCAAACCTTAGGGGACCGAACTACCACAAGTAAATAAGAACGATTAAAAAATAGCATTACATTTTTTTCTTCTTGAGTCATTTTAATAGAATTTTAATATTGTATTTCTCGAAATTTCATGAAGAACGACAATAATGCGATGTCTTTTCGACCAATGCAGTTTTTATTAGTACGTTCAGTATCGAAGTTCGAAACTGGTAAGGTCGAAACTGGTAAGGGCCTGGCGGCCAAACTTGAAAGCGCACGAATTAGTTTTCTCGATTTCTTTCACTTGTCTGCCTGGAAATGTAGGAGAAGTCAGATATTGATCATTCTTGGATTGTGCAGTTCGACGGAGCTCGCCTCGGACCAAACTAACGCTTTTTGCGCCTGAACTGTTTTGAATTTATATGTCTGGTGTTGAATATTTATTATTTATGAACATTGTCATCGACCAATCAACAGCTAGGATTCGCGAAGCCTGTCGTTTTATTTGACAGCAAAATTTTTATCCAGGGAGTAATCGTATCTTCTGTTCAGCTTTCCACGCTCATCAATGCGGCCTCTGGCTTGCTGAGATAAACAGAGGGCTCAAGACTGACAAGTTAAAAATGATCGAAAGCCGGTGATGTCAAAATCGTGGAGAAATCGTCGTAAGTGAAACGATATTATATCATATGGAAGAAAAACATTGCAATCGTTCCAGAAGTTCCGAGTCGAAATTAGTGTATGCTGATTATATATCAACTGATGTTTTGTCTCAGCCTTTATTTTAGCTCTTTGCATGTTGAAGAAATATTGTCTTTGTTTATATTCTTATGCATTCTTTAGCTAACATATACAAGTACTTATTAGCATCTGAAGTCATAAAGGCGAATATTGGTTCATGAGTTCAACCGCTTATTAAAGGCCTACACAACCTTAAACGTTATATACAAATCCACCCGTTTTCCAAGAACATTCCATATATTCATCTTGTCGTATTCCAAACCCAAGGTTTTCGCTGTCGGTCTGTGTAGACAAACATCCGTTGTATATGCAGCTGGATAAAACTACAACAAACATCCGCCATGTTTAAAAAGCGCAACTTATGCCATTGAACCTGCCATTGATAAATAAATTTTCCTAACCCAGGGCAATCGTACGGCCAGAGGAGACCAGCACTGACCGTTGTGCTCAAGCGAGTTTTAGAAGGATATCCTGACGGAGGACAAATATTGAAGGTAAGAAACATCGAGACAAAATCAACAATTTCGAAACATAACATTTCTAGAAAAGTCCTATATGTTAATTAGTTCTGTCACGGAATAACAAACGCTAACAAAGGCAGACCAAGATATGATGCGACATGCTGCTACATGCTATCATGTCAGATAAGATAAACTATAGCTGTTTATTAATATTGTATTACTAGCAACAAAGATGCCATCCTTTACGTTGTGTGAAACCTTATATGATGGCTTCGTCATATCATGGAACTAAATAACTGATATTACATGTTTATATTAATTCTAGTGGCAATTAACATGATTGGGAATTATATATTGATTGACAAACCCGGCGTGCTGAATCCCCCCGGGTGAACCCTTAATTCGACGCATGGCCTACTATATGTAGTACTCCCCCACGGGACCGCAAGACTTAAATATCGAACTTGGATTATTCTTGGTATTTAATGTCAAGGTGTATTGAATCGATGTAATTTTCATGATTCCCTTTTGTGTGAGATTTGTTTTGTTTTCTTTTCAACCAAATGTACATACATGTACGGATCATTCACTAAGTATCGCTCTAGAAAAGATAATTTTTAAAAAACGTGTATCAGAATTTCACTTGATGACATCCACACGAGTGCAGCCTTCAGAAAGGCCAACTAAATCAACCATGATTTTGGAAAATAGACCAGCCTTGGTCCTTTTGGAAATAAAACTGCATCTCGCCAACACCGAGACAGAAAAAGATATAATAAGAGCCCGTGGAATGTATAAAATCCTACAAGCAACTATTTTACAAACGAAGCTAACCGCTGATGGCACCTAAGAGGAACTAACAGCCCTTTAACTGGGATTATAAACTCAATTTAAGTCGCTTCTACTGGCATATATTGTCGCGCATCTCCGTGTACAGTGAAACCAACTTTAATGCCTTTTTTTTTCTCAGGAGCTGATTCAGAATGCAGATGACGCCGGAGCAACGGAAGTCAAATTCTTGTTCGACGCACGTGACAATGCTTTTGGAACCACTTCACTGATCGATGTTGGTTTGTCAAAATTCCAGGGCCCTGCTCTATATGTGTATAACAATGGTCTATTTACAGAGCAGGACTGGGTTGGAATCGAAAGCATCATGCAGGGATCCAAGAAAAAAGACCCAGTAGCGGCAGGTCGCTTTGGGATTGGTTTCAACTCCGTCTATCACGTGACAGGTAAGTTTGTAACTATCTATAAGAAACTGAACCAATGCGATACCATGAAAGCAATTCTGAAAAAAACCTAGACTCCCAGTGGGGAGTCCATTTGCTCAGAACCTTTGCAACCCTTATAATCACAGTCCACCCGGCGACAGCTGATTATCAGTTATTAGTAAAAACTGGATCATCGGATATTCCAAATTTAGAGTTTTGATTGGCTTTGCACCCATGGTATACGAGCCATTATATAATGCCCAACAAATGCAATAAGTGTACGTGTCGGAAAGAAAAGAACATATCGCTAAATCAGCAAGATTCACCTATATTTCGTCGCTGTTTGTAAATGCCACTCGCGCTTGTTGTACACGAGATGATTATAGCCAACTCAGCGGTGTGCACCTCGTTGGCTATCTATCATCTCGTATCCAGCGCGCACTCGTGAAATAATTAATTAAGCTTCTAAGCTACCTTTCGATATTTTCCTCAGATCTGCCAAGTGTAGTCAGTGATCGTTACATCGCCTTCCTCGACCCTCAAGAGACTTATTTTGGAGCCGACCAAACTGGCAGAAGGTACAACATCCGTGAGCCACTGCTACAGGAGTACAAAGATCAGTTTACTCCTTATGAAAATGTCCTTGGCTGCAAGATATCTTCGGGATATTTTGATGGGACGCTGTTTCGTCTTCCCTTGAGAAAATGGCCGTCTAAAATATCCATCAAGCCATACACAGCCGGGAAAATCAATGGTCTCTTCGAGTCGTTCATAGAGGAAGCACCAGTCATTTTACTTTTTCTAAAGAATGTCGAGACTATCAGCATTTATGAAACCAGTTGGACAGAGCGAGAGAAGAGGATTTTCACTGTTCAAATCAAAGAAGAGTTGCGAACTGCAATTAGAGAAGCGAAACAGAAATTCATCGATGCAGCTACAGAGCTCCTTACTCGGCCTTATGAAATGAGCTACGAGACAATTGTAGAAGTTGACAGACCTGATAAGTTTCATCAGGACTTCAAGTTCATGGTATTGAATCGAGTTGGACACGAAAACATGAGATTAGCTGAGCTATCTTCATCTCTTCGAATGATTCCATGGGCAGGAGTTGCCGCACCATTGGATTTATCAGATGAGACGTGCAAGGCGGCAAATGGACGGGTGTTTTGTTATCTTCCTCTCCCGATAGAGTCCGACTGCAAAACCGGTCTTACCGTACACGTCCATGGAGCCTTTGGACTGACGGACAATCGACGAAACCTTAAGTGGCCCGGACCAGAGAGCCAAAGTGATGACGCCGCGGAATGGAATCTACTTCTAACACGAGATGTAGTTAGTAAAGCATATGCCAGCCTTATTGTAGCGCTGACCGAGCTGGAGTACCCAGCAGAACGAATGCTTCCAATTGTTCACAATATCTGGCCGGATCTAGATCGTGTTAAAGGTCAGTGGAAAGTTATCCTGAGGCCGTTCTTCACCGCCCTGGCTGGTGAAGCAGCATTTTGGACCCCATCGCTTGGCGGAAAATGGATTGTATTGGAAGAGGGAATCTTAGACCGACTGGAATGTTCTCCAAACAAAGTTCGAGAAGAGGTGCATGAAGTAGTAATTAAGACATTGCTTCAGGCCGACGAACCAGTGATATCACTTCCAAATCAAGCTATCAAAGCTGTTGACGAGTATCTTCAACACAATGTACGAAGGCCTCAGGAAATCACGCCTTCCTATCTACGAGCTGTGCTCAGAGGAAAAGTATCAAACTCGCCCAGTGGTAACAATGAAAAGAAATCAAGAAATTCACCTCGAGGTGTACGAACTGATAGTTTGGACATCTACGGTCTGAAAGATGACGAGAGGGACAACCGAAGGGTATCAAGTAAAACGAGAAGCATTGACCTTGAACACTTAAATAGAAAGGAGAAACTATGCCTTCTAGAGTTCGTTCTCAGTGATCGCAACTTCTCGGAGCTTAGTGGTCTTCCTCTTCTTCCCCTTGCGGACGAGAAGTTTGAAGAGTTTCGAAGTGATATCCTTGGATACAATCCTGACCACAGTGTACTGATTGCATCTCGAAGCCATCCACGTAGCCTGATTCCGGGTAGGGGGAACAGATTCTTGGATGAGAAAATAGATGCAAGTGTGCTCGACACATTGCGTACTGTGGCGGGAGAAATTGAAAGCAAACGTTCAGCACCTACTCAGCTTGTGAGGCTATCGCCATCTCTTGTCCCAAAGCTTATCCAAGAAAGTATGCCGGACGCCTGGAGGAACAATTCTGTTGTAGTACCTTGGGATCCTACAGATGAAACTCTACCCGATGATGTCTGGTTACGGGGGCTATGGTCGTGGCTCAAAACCGAGTTCCCCAAAGATCTCACAGCTTTTGAGGGTATACCTCTTCTTCCACTAGCAGAAGGAAGGACGGAAAAGCGATACCTAATAAGGCTTAAGAAGGACCATTCTGTGATTCAGAGTTCATCTTACTTTGCATCTTTGCCAAGAACTGTGGGAAGTGCATTACAAAAGGCTGGCTGTGTTGTTCTTGCTCACTTACCTCCATTCTGTGACCATGCGGCATTAAAACACTACATCGAACCACCGACGCCCTCCGGAGTACTCAAGGTCCTAGCCACAGTCATGAATGAGCCAGGGAATGACTATTTAGCTAGTTGCTCCGTCGATGAAAAGGTAGCCATTCGAGTATTTCTTTCCAGCTTGAGGAATCCTTCCGATGATGAAGTCGTAGCACTGATGATGTTGCCGATATTTCAAGCTCTGGATGGCACGACGTTTACTGCAGTACAGCCGGGTGGACCACTCTCTGGCACAAAACTTGACGTTGCCCCTCCAAGGCTGCATCTTCCAGCGAGCACTAAGATACAGTGTTCGCACCAGATACTCTCTGCTACCGATGATGACTCCTACCAGTTGTTGAGGCGACTTCCTGTTCGTATCCTGAACACGTCAGGATTTTTGATAGACAAAGTCTTTCCCTACATCGAAAGTGGAGGTTTCTACTCTCGAGAGCAAGTTTCAGATCTAATGTTTTGGGTGATTCAGAGACTACCTGCCCTATCTAGTGACAACAAATCCTTTCCAGATCATTTGAAGAGCGTTCGATTCGTCCCAGTTGCAAACGGCAGTTTAAAAGCGCCATGCGAACTCTATGATCCCGAAGATGAAGTCATCCAGAAGCTGTTTGAAGGAGAACCAGATGTGTTTCCAGCCCAAGAGTTTGCCAAAGCTCATGCGCTCAGCCTACTTCGTGTTTTCTTGGTCTAAGGCGAAGTCGTTCCTTGGAGGCCAACGATGTTCTTTTGATAGCTAAGCAAATCACTCAAGCACCAGAAGAGTTTGCCCTCTGGAGAGCAGAGGCATTACTGCAATTTTTGAATGATAACTCATACCTGGTTGAAAACGAAGTACACCTGGAAGAAAGTTCAGGGCCCTCAAAGAAAGTTCTCTTGGGCAGCGTTTTATCAAGTTTACCTTGGCTTCCGGCATCTAAGGAACCCCTCAGCAAATATCCCACAACTATGCCTTGGTTTGGTGTGGCGAGAAGGCTTTACCCTCCAAAAGACATGAGGGACGCTGACATGGCGAACATTATTGGTTCGGCTATGCCTGTTCTTCGAGGAAGTCTTGATGAAAAGCTCAAGAAAGCTTTTGGATGGTCCTTTCCACCACCAATCTCGTATGTTTTGGCCCAGCTGAAAGATGCAATAACGACTTGGCAGCAACAAGTGCACAAGTCTTCTGAAATGGAATTGCTGAAGTTTCAAGCGATGCTGAAGGACATCTACAGTCATCTATCGAGTGAAATTGTTATAGCGGAAGCTGTGCTAGTTCTCAAGGAGCATTTGTTCTTACCTTGGATATGGCACGGGTCAGGTTTTGCCAAGCCCAGCTGTGTTGCTTTGCGAAGTGAGTGTGCTCTGGACCTTAGACCTTACATCTTTGTGATGTCCGAAGATTTTCAGAAGTATTCTGCACTATTCAAGCGCTGTGGTGTACTGGAGACATTCAATAATTCATCTGCTTTGGACGTCCTGCACATGATTCAAGATTGGCACCTGAAAGAGAAAAGAAGTATGGAAGAAGTCAAGCACGATCTCCGGCTGGCTCGAGATGTTTTGGACTTCTTGACCAAAGATGGAGTACCTCTTTCCCCCGACGTTCAGAGAAGAGTTTTAATTCCTATCCAGAGCGAGGATGATAGGCTCATTCTTCAGCCGTGCACTGATGTCAGCTTTTGCGATGCCGAGTGGCTGAGACTAGGCGACACCAATAGTAATATTACCGACGTCGGATTCATGGCACACAAAAGCATTTCAAGTGAAACGGCTCAACTTTTGGGGACACCCCCCTTAAGCAGAAAGCTAGCAGTAACCGAGACCCTTGGATTTCAGCAGAGTGGACCATACGAACCAGTAACTACTCGATTGAAGAATATTCTCAACGACCACAACGACTACATGGCTATCTTCAAGGAGCTAATTCAGAACGCAGACGATGCAAGAGCTACAGAGGTAAAGTTCCTTCTTGACAGGAGGAAACATCAGACTGAGAAACTACTATCCCCTGGTTTAGCCGAGACACAAGGGCCTGCCTTGTGGGTGTTCAATGACGCTTGTTTTACTGATAAAGACTTCGACAATATAAACAAGCTTGCTGGCGCTACCAAGATAGGAAATGAAGGCAAACTTGGACGCTTTGGATTGGGATTCTCTACCGTCTACAATATTACTGATCTTCCGAGCTTCATCAGCCGAGAGTTCATCGCGTTCTTTGATCCCCACACAACTCACTTAGGAGAACTTCTCAAAGACAAATCTCGCCCTGGTATTCGCCTAAATCTCAAGAGTAACCCAAAGGTGCCTATTGCTTTCCCTGATCAGTTTAAACCTTACGAAGGAGTATTCGGATGCACATTTGAGAGGAAAGGAGAGGCGTTTTTCTATGACGGAACATTGTTCAGGTTCCCATTGCGGACAATGCGACAAGCCAGTGAAAGTGAAATTTGTGACAAGTACTACAACGAGGACCAGTTGTCTCACTTGATTTCGGTCTTTCAAGAAAATGCATCAAAGATGTTGCTATTCTTGCAGAATGTTGTCAAGATAAGTTTCTTCCAAATCTCCAAAGATCAGCAGCCTTCTTTTCCAACGGAGGTCTTTGAGGTTGAAAAGGAAACAATGGAGATACTCCCACGGAATAGCACCCTTTATGAAGACAAGAACAACAACCACCGCTACAGAAAAGAATTTACAAATGGAAGTCTTAAGAGCGATCTCAACGGCAGTTGGATTTTTGAAGAGCATTCCCACGAGCAGCGAGCCAGCTTGTCGAGAATTGTTTCAGTTAAATCTCAGGCCTATTCTAACAGTGCATCTGTAGCCTCAAAAATGCAACCATTACATCAGACCTGGCTTATAACGTGCTGTCATGGTGATGACAAATCACTGGAAATGGCAAACAGTGAAGATGGCAAGCTCAGTGGTATGTTACCCAAAGCTGAGGTCGCTGCCTTACTGTCAAGGGCTGGTAAAGATAAAGAGCGCTTGAACCCAGAGAAAATCGTGGGAGAAGCGTTCCTTGGTTTACCTCTTGGTGTGGAAACGGGCTTCCCCGTCCACGTAAACGGATGCTTTGCTGTGACAACCAATCGCCGAAACTTGTGGGAAGATACTGGCGCCGGCTATTCCTCTCAAAAGCCAGTTGAAGTACTCTGGAACCAACATCTCCTGGAAGAAGCCGCTTCGAAGGCTTACGTACAGCTTTTAGAAGATATTGCTAGCCTCCATCAGAAAGGGAAAGTAATAGAATTTCCATTTGACATCATTTGGCCAGATCCAGATAGAGCACCATCGAAGATGTGGAAAACGTTTGCCGTTAACTTTTACCAGAGGATATGCGGTAGTCCGGCCCCTCTTCTGGAAAGCCAGTCGAGATGGGTATCAGTTAAAGAAGGTGTCTTTTTGGACGAGACTGTGATGAAGCTACCTGAGAGTTATCCAATTATGTGTGAATGTGATTACAACGTGGTAGACCTACCTAAATTCATTTTCGACGCTCTTCAAAGAAGTGTCCCACAAATAGTTGCTGAGCATACACTCACCTTGGACAAGTTTGTTTGCAACGTATTCTTCCCGAATATCGACAAGCTGCCAAGTGAGTTAAGGGACCCAGTTACTTGTCATGTACTGGATGAGAACCTGAGGTCTCACAAGTACGAGAAGCTGCTACGTGAAACTCCATGTATTCCAACTTCACCAAAAGGAAATCAATTGTCCAGGCCCGGAGAGTTAATTGATCCTACTGGGGCTGTCAGCGGCCTTTTTCTTGACGAGGAACACATCTTTCCAAATGGTCCCAGTTTTCTAAAACCGGAGAGACTTGTTGCCTTGAAAAAACTTGGAATGGTGGACAGTTTGCTGGCATGGGATGGGATCTGTGAAAGAGCCACGTTCATTGCCTCTTTGGCCAATGATGGCAATGAAAAAGCATTACCAATGTCAAGGAGCCTCCTTAAATATTTGAACGACAACATGTGTATGTTATCTCCACCAAGCGCAACTCAAAGAAAACATCTTTCTGAGATCCGCTTTCTTCCCGTAATGAGCAAACCAAAGGAATACTCCTTGCCATGGAAGGGTGTAGAAGGAAGTGAAACCCGTCTCCTGTCAGCTGGAGAGTTGTGCCGTGATGACGCAATCTTTCTGCTTGGGTCCGTAAGGCCCGTGTTAGACGAATCTCCAGAGACGGGCTGCGACCGCATGAGCAAAGATGTTGCTAAGCTGCTAAGATTCACCGGCCAACATCTAGCTGTGAACGATGTACTTCTTCAACTTCACGCTGCTGTTCAAGGTCTTGTCGCGAACGATGCATCCAGCAGAGAATGCACGCGAAAAGTTTGCAATTCTGTCTACCAGTTTCTTCAAGACAGGATCAACACTTCGGAAAGACAGATGGTACAAGAAGTTTTGGATGGGAAACCGTGGATATTCGTTGAAAGCAAGTTCGTCACAGCAAGTCAAGTAGCATTTTCTTGGAGCAATCATGGAGATCCCTTCCTTTATTGTATGCCAGACGACTTCACATTAAAATTTAAAGAGCTGTTTAAGGCACTCGGAGTGCGAGAATCCTTTTGTGGACAGGACATGGTGGAAGCACTCTTTGTCCTTGAAGAGAGAAAACAAGGGCAGCCTCTAACAGCGCCAGAGTTTAGAACCGTGAAAGCGTTTCTGGAGGAAATTGTACTAATGGATGAAGAGACCTTGAATTCTTACTTCGGTCACCTGCCCTTGCCTGATTCTGACCTTGTACTTACAACTGCAAGAGACCTCGCCATCAACGATGCCCCTTGGATGCAAAAAGAAAAGCATACAAAGTGTCTTCACAGCGACATTTCTCCTATAGTGGCTCACAGATTAGGCGCACACACTGTTCGAGAACAAAAGTTGGACAAGTATTCTCACTGCTTTGGAAGGCCGTTTGGCCAGAGTGAGCGCCTGACAGATCGACTGAAAAACGTATTGGAATCTTACCCATGCGACGTAGGAATTCTTAAAGAAATCATCCAAAACGCAGATGATGCTGGCGCTACAGAGGTACATTTTGTTCACGATCCACGTAAACACGGTACCACTCGTGTGTTATCGGAACAGTGGAAAGATCTTCAAGGACCTGCCCTCTGCATTTACAATGACTGCGCCTTCACAGAAAGGGACATCGAGGGAATACAGCGGCTCGGAATTGGAAGCAAGGTAGATACCCCTGAGAAGACTGGGAAATATGGAATTGGTTTCAACGCTGTGTATCATGTGACTGATTGTCCAAGCTTTATTACAAATGGTCAAACGCTATGTGTTCTTGATCCACACGCCCGATATGCACCAAACGCTACTTTGGAGTTCCCTGGGCGCCGTTTTGATCCCCTTGATGATGAATTCTGGAGAGATTTTGCTGACGTAAGACCTACTTTCTTGGAGGAGTTTTTCGAACTGAAAAATTCTACGATGTTTCGACTTCCAGCACGAACGGAACTACAGGCTAACGAATCGGAAATCTCTTCAAAGTATTTCACCAGTTCTGACATTGACCAGTTGTTGACAATCTTCGAGAGCGAGATTCGAGAAATTTTGCTCTTCCTCAGAAGTGTAAGAAAAATAAGCATCTCTAGGATAGAGAACAACAGATTGGTAAGAAGATATGAAGCAATCGCCACAATACCAAGTACCGACATTCCGAAGATACGTGCACTTGATGCAGAAGTTATGCGAAGCAGGGAATTGAGAACTAACTGTATTCCATGGTTTGGTATTACTTACACCACCACAATTCAAGACACTCTTGGAAGAAGAGAGGAGTGGCTGATTCAGCAGTGTCTTGGTTCGCGCTTGTACGGCGAAAAGCCATTCATTCCGGAAGGAAGCAAGTATGGGCTGCTTCCTAAGGCTGCCGTGGCAGCAAGGTTGGCTACAAATGACAGTCCATCACGAAGAAGACGTTCCTTAAATTCACCGCCACAGATAAACCAGCATAGCAAGATTTATCGTGCATTTTGTTTCCTCCCTTTGCCGATCGAGACAGGTCTCCCTGTACATGTCAATGGCCAATTTGTACTTGACAAGTCGAGACGAAACCTTTGGAGAGATGAAGGTGGACAGGGACAAAGAACTCAGTGGAACAACTTCATAAAGAATCATGTCCTTGGGCCAGCCTATGCAGAGCTGATTGTTAGTGCGAGGAAGCACATCGCTGGAATCTCAGAGGGGGAACATCGGTGGGTTTATCACATCAACGATGCTATTAGCGGCCTGAAATGGTACCATGACATCTTTCCTGATCCAGACAGCATTCACAGCGACTGGAAAACCGTTGCAACAACCATGTATCGACTGCTGGCGAACTCAAATCAACCTGTATTGCCTATCATCAGAGAAGAATCAGCACTTACAAACATAGCGTCCTCTCCTCGTAGGTTTTCAAACTGTGGCACAAAATCAGTTTCACCATGTTTGTGGGTTCCGCCATGTAGTGACAAGGACGATCAGCAAGCATATTTCAGCGTCCCTTCCAACTCAGCCTTGGAAAGGCTCCTACTGAAAATTGGCCTTCCCGTCGTTCACGCGCCTCCAAAGGTCTACTCGAATTTC